>NC_081830.1:52605390-52908852 GCF_030867095.1 Alligator mississippiensis | reverse complement strand
GGTGCAGACCATCTGCTTTGTGCCAGGGATGCCGGACCTGCAGTTGGGCACTGTGGTGGTCCCACCCCTCCTCATCAGGGACCCCACCTACCCACTTCTCCCCTGGCTCATGTGGCCCTACACTGGGCAGCTGGATGTGCCACCTGTTCCTCTGCCCCTGAGGATACTGGTAATGATGGATTATTAGCTAATTGAGTTTCACTTATTCCTGCCAGTGTTTCTTAATTAAAAGTATGACACTCAATTCATTTTGGATAGAGGCAGGGCAGGGTGGCACCTTAGAGTAGTGGTTCTCAACCTCCCTAAACTCAAGATATACCACATGAGACTTGTGGCAGCCCTTGAAAAGTGCTAGCTCTTATGTTTCAAAGAGGTCAGAAAGGCCACAACAAGGCAGAATGTTTTTAATACTATGGATTCTTATTTGAAATCTCTGGTTTTATTTTGTGACTCATGTTTGCACACCTAGTAGTGCTGACATTGTGTGGCATCTTGTGGCACCCTTGCAAGGATCTCAAGACATCACCCTGTTACATCAAGGTTGCTGCAGCACCCTGTTTGAGAATCACTTACTGTAAAGACTAACTTGTTCAGAGAGTCTCTGAGGTATCACTCAACCTGGCTAACTATTTCTTTATTTTGGATGGTTATGAAGTTACCAAATACGATTACACTACCAATGGCAGAGAAAGACAAAGGAAATTCAAAGTAAAAGATAGAAATAATGAAATATTTTAAAAATCTAATTGAATGATATAATCTGGTTATGTTAGAAGTTATACCTTGAGTTTAGTGAGGCTTATGATACGGACTCCCACAACATTCTTACAAGCAAACTAAGGAAGTATGGGTCTATGAATGGACTGCAAAATGGATAGAAAACTGTCTCAATTGTCAGGCTCAAAGAGTAGTAATCAATGGCTCAGTGTCTAGTTGGCAGCTGGTATCAATTGGAGTGCCCCAGTGGTTAGTCCTGGAGCCAGTTTTGTTCAATATGTCCATCAACAACGTGTAGTATGGGATAGAGTGCACCATCAGCAATTTTGAAGATAATAGCAAGCTGGGGAGAGTAGTAGGTATGCTGGAAGGTAGGACTAGAATTGAGACAGGTAGAAAAATTGGAGGATTGGATGAAAAGAAATCTCATGAGGTTCAATAAGGAGAAGTCCTGTGCTTAGGACAAAATAATTCCATGCACAAGTACAGGCTAGGGACCAACTGGCTAAGCAGGAACTATGTAGAAAAGGACCTTGTGTTTACAGTAGGCAATGTGCTGAATATGAGCCAACAGTATGCCTTTTTAGCCAAGAAGGCTAATGGCATACTGGACTGCATTAATTAGAGTGTTGCCAGCAGATTGAGGGAAGTTATTCTTCCCTTCTATTTGACAATGGTGAGGCCACATCTGGAGTACTGTGTCCAGTTTTGGGCCCTCAACTACAGAAGGGATGTGGATAAATTGGAGAGAGTCCAGTGGAGGGCAATGAAAATGGTGAGGGGTCTGGGGCATATGACTTCTGAGAAGAGGTTGAGGGTATTGCCCTGTGGGGTCAGACCAACTTTCAGGATCTCAAAATTACGCTGCTAGATGGGAGGCTGTGACACTATTGTATGTATACAAACACACAAATCAATTAGGTGAACACACACACACACACACACACACACACACACACACACACACACACACACTACCAACTCAGGCACTTACACATCCAAGATTACCAGCCTAGGCACATGCATACCTATCACAAATTCAAGCACATACACACTGTAATGATAAAGACATGAAATCATACACAATACACATATACATACACATATACATACAGGTTAAACATTGACTCAGGTGACACTGTGTGTGTGTGTTGATGCCTCTGGTACGTATGCTTGAGGTGCTTGGTATGCTTGAGGTGCTTGGTTAATAAAGAGTAAGTGGCAGAGATCAGGGGAAAAGGCAGTGGGGATAAAGCAATAGCAAAGAAACAGGGGTTTGCAGGCAGAGAGGAGCTCAGGACAGCTGGAGCCACAGGAGCATGGGACAGGTGTTGGAAGTGGTGGTGAGCCAGAAGTAGGAGAGGGAGAAATGAGACAGAAGTTAGAGGGGTGAGGAGCAGAGATTGTAGCAGGGCCATAACTGTAGTAAAGCAAACCCCAACTCAGGTTCCAAATAACAATGTTATTAAATGAACACTGTACTGTACAGCTTGGTTCCTACACACACACTCACAAGCACTCACACACCCACTCACACAATGGTAGCAGGAGAAAGAGACTCAGTGGAAGGGTTGGAGTCCAGGTAGAGAAGAGAAAGAGTCCAAGTCCTTGGTTGAAGAGAGGGTGTGGGTGATAGCTACCTTTCCTGGGCTGTGAGTTGATCCTCGATGGTCAGTTGGGGTCTTCTCCAGCAAGGTGTTGTCCGGGGGGAAGAGTTGCCGGCAGGGCCTCTGGGTGGATAGGTGGTATGGTATGGTATGGTGTTGGTTCAGATGGAGAGGGCATCCCAAGGAGTCAATCTTCACTACCCCTTTTTATGGGACAGGCTACCTATGATCTCCTATGGGGAGGGCATTTCCAGGCAAAGTCATCCCTGTTCCAGAGGGTTCCAGATGTTCATAATGAGCACGTGCAGCCTTGGCACAATGGTGGGTTGCCTCATCTTTTGTTTCTTGAATGCTGAGGGTGGTTCCAATGGCTGGGTCGTTGGTCCACGTATTGGTGTTGATAGTGGGGTGATTTAGGAGGGGGCCCTGCTATCATTGTGTTTCACTCATCCATTCACTCTTTTGTTTCAGGCATTCAAGGAAAACCAGTTTACATGGGAGAGGTTACAGACTTAAATGTGAGTCACAATTGCAACATACTTACACAGCAGGGCATGGGGACAAGATAGGAGCAAGATGGGAACCTGACACAAAATGGGTACTTGACATCACTCATGCCAACCCACAATGCAGGCCTAAATCATACAATGTTAACAGAGAGACACTTAAGACACAATAACCATATGGTGTAATACATTACAGTACTCCAACACACACAGTAAAACACTATTACAATAGCTCATGGGTACTATAAAAGGGGACTTATGTACACAGGGTTTCAACTTAACTTATAACTACTTAAATATATACCCATAGGGAATAGAGGAGGGGAGAGAAAAAGGCAGAAATGATGGGGAAAAGGGAATGTCATATTTCTCAGTAAAAAAAAAAAAAAGAAAAACCTGGGGGTTTTGCTACAAGGGAACTGGGCTTAGTTAGTACGGAGAAGATAAGACTGAGAGAGGATTTAATAGCAGCCTTCAACTACCTGATGGGGGTTCCAAAGAGGATTAAGCTAGACTGTGCTCAGTCGTGACAGATAGTGGAACAAGGAGCAATGGTCTTAAATTGCAGCAGGGGAAGTTTAGGTTAGATATTAGGAAAGAACCTTCTCAGTAGGAGCATAGTAAAGCACTGGAACAGGCTATACAGAGAAGTTGTAGACTCTCCATTGTTGGAGGTTTTTAAGACCTGGCTGGACAAAACCTTGGCTGGGATGATCTAGTTGGGGGTGGTCCTGCTTTCAGCAGGGAGTTGGACTAGATGACCTCTTGAGGTCCCTTCCAGTCCTAATTTTCTATGATTCTATGATTCTATTCTGTGATTCTTCTTGACCCTGAGGCTTCCCATTGGAATATGAACAGAAAGAAACCAGGACCTAGGGATTGTGCAGGATTCAGAATAGCATCTCAGCTTCATGCTCTTACCTCCCCCTGACTACCGTGGAAAGCAAACTATGATGTTTGAGTCCCCCATGTTTGGCTGGGTGAGGGAAAGGCTTATCTGAATATGAGTTTGGACATCACAGACAGAATATGGCTTGTATCATTGCAGCTTCTTGACTACAGTAGCTGGTATGGCTTATTATATAAGTATATAACCCATATGCAGGGGTTTTCCATCCCTGAACTGACTTGAGGCAGAGTGGAATAGTGGCAATATTAATTCAATTCACTCAATGAATATTTCACTCAGTTCCGCAATTTCCACCCCCCTCCCCCCCCCACTTGACCTCATGAAAAGTAAGGCAGGTTTATTACAAGGAACTCCTGGAGTGTTAGGATGACTTGAATGATCAGAAAGCATGGAAAATGGCTTGATTGGATACCCATCAGCAATCATAGAATAACTGGTCTTTATCCTTGGACTCCTATAAACAGCAGGCATATTTTTTTTAACAGTAACTAGTGATTCTGAGTACTTCAATTTTTCGATGCCCTAACAAAGAACCATTCATGGGGCTTGATTTTTTGAGTGCCTGTCACTTTCTCAAAAAGTCTGGCCTGTTTAAGGTGTCATTTTAGTTGCCTAAAATGACACCAGTCACTACAAAAATATAAGCCAAGGACACATTTTCTTTCACATAGGATGCACAGTAGTAGTGAATATGCATTCTCCTCTCTCTTCTGTCTCTTTTTCTTCATCCAACTACCATATATGCTTTTCTTTTTTCTCTATCAGTTTATTTCCTTCTCCTATCCTTCTTGGTTATTGAACCTTACTTTGGACCACAGAAATTAATGTTTTGCAGCTGTAAACCTTGCACAATCAATAGAATATTTCACTCAGGAAATTGTGGTCTAACTGATGAACACAGATTAATTTGATGCATTACAAGGAACCACACTTACTGGGGTATTTGAAAGGGAAAACCAAAACAGAATTATTGGAAAACTGTGCTTGAATCATTTAAGCATACCCCATTATTCACAAATGGATGTTGTTTGAAAATTTGCTTGTCACATATTTCCACTAATAATTATCAGGTCAAGAGGAAAATATTCTGTTTGCAGGGCACCGCTGGGTAGTATGGTTTATTTTAATGCTTTATGTGCATGATAAGACTTCTCTCAGCTTGCTTATCACTGAAGGTTTCTTTTGAAGTAAGAAACAGATGGCAGCATTTATTGTAAAAAGTACAGAAAAACATGCTAACCAATTAGGGAGATTCGACTGACTGAAAACCTGGATCCTTTTGCAATATTTTGTGGGTTTTGTTCTGCGTGTCTTTAGGAAACTTATTTACTGTTTATTCAATAGACTCATGGTAGAAAGGAAAAGATGTTAGGCCCCTGAATCTCCAGCAGTGAAACTTGATCTAAACTACCAAAATATAAGAAATGTATTTAAAAAGATAAGCAACTTTGTTGTGCACATGACTCAAATAACAAGATAATTTTATTTATATAAACAATTCCCTGTTCTACTGTCTAATGAAAGCTGTCCCTATATTTCACCTCTGCATACCTCACTGATTCCTGAAAGTCTTATACTATTCATTTTTGCTCATTTGGGTTGTCCCACTGGAAATGTTTATAGGATTGTAAATCTGAGTTTACTATTTCCCAAATTGTGATAATTCACTTCACAAAGTTTCATAAGGCCAATAACATTTGGTAGTTCTTAGATTTTAACTTCTTCAGGGCAAAAACTGTGACTTGCATTTTCAGAATATTAATAGTTTTGGGTGGGAAGGATGTGCTTTTTGGAGGAGCTAACCCTGCCTCTTTGCAGAAGACGTTTTAATGAGTCATGGTGTTTTCACCATTATCAGTAGTAATTCCAAACTTTGTTATGAAGCTATTGCTGATGGTTTATATAAACAACATGATGCAGCATTGTATAGAGATAGCTAGCTACCTGAATGAGCTAACTTGGCCACAGAAGAAGCCTAGCCACACTCCAACTAGCTACATGCTGGGCATGTCTACATATGCATTTGATCCAGGCTGAGTTTATAGATTCATAGATTCATAGATGTTAGGGTCGGAAGGGACCTCAATAGATCATCGAGTCCGACCCCCTGCATAAGCAGGAAAGAGTGCTGGGTCTAGATGACCCCAGCTAGATACTCATCTAACCTCCTCTTGAAGACCCCCAGGGTAGGGGAGAGCACCACCTCCCTTGGGAGCCCGTTCCAGACCTTGGCCACTCGAACTGTGAAGAAGTTCTTCCTAATGTCCAATCTAAATCTGCTCTCTGCTAGCTTGTGGCCATTGTTTCTTGTAACCCCCGGGGGCGCCTTGGTGAATAAATCCTCACCAATTCCCTTCTGTGCCCCCGTGATGAACTTAAAGGCAGCCACAAGGTCGCCTCTTAACCTTCTCTTGCGGAGGCTGAAAAGGTCCAGTTTCTCTAGTCTCTCCTCGTAGCACTTGGTCTGCAGGCCCTTAACCATACGAGTTGCCCTTCTCTGGATCCTCTCCAGGTTATCCGCATCCTTCTTGAAGTGTGGCGCCCAGAATTGCACGCAGTACTCCAACTGCGGTCTGACCAGCGCCCGATAGAGGGGAAGTATCACCTCCTTGGACCTATTCGTCATGCATCTGCTGATGCACGATAAAGTGCCATTGGCTTTTCTGATGGCTTCATCACACTGCCGGCTCATGTTCATCTTGGAGTCCACTAGGACTCCAAGATCCCTTTCCACCTCTGTGCCACCCAGCAGGTCATTCCCTAGGCTGTAGGTGTGCTGGACATTTTTCCTCCCTAGGTGCAGCACTTTGCATTTCTCCTTGTTGAACTGCATTCTGTTGTTTTCTGCCCACTTGTCCAACCTATCCAGGTCTGCCTGCAGCTGTTCCCTGCCCTCCGGCATGTCCACTTCTCCCCATAGCTTTGTGTCATCTGCAAACTTGGACAGAGTACATTTGACTCCCTCGTCCAAGTCACTGATGAAGACATTAAAGAGTATCGGTCCAAGGACCGAACACTGCGGGACCCCACTGCCCACACCCTTCCAGGTCGAGACCGACCCATCCACCACGACTCTCTGGGTGTGACCCTCTAGCCAATTCACCACCCACCGGACTGTGTAGTCATCCACATCACAGCCTCTTAACTTGTTCACCAGTATGGGGTGGGATACCGTATCGAAGGCCTTCCTGAAGTCTAAGTATATGACACCCACCCCTCCTCCTGTGTCCAGGCGTTTCGTAACCTGGTCATAGAAAGAGACTAGATTGGTCAGGCACAATCTGCCCACCACAAACCCGTGCTGGTTTCCCCTCAGCATAATTTGCCCTGCCGGGCTCTCACAAATGTGAGCCTTGATAACTTTTTCAAAGACTTTACCAAGGATGGAGGTGAGACTGACTGGCCTATAGTTGCCCGGGTCCTCCTTCCTCCCCTTTTTGAAAATGGGGACCACGTTAGCCCTTTTCCAGTCCTCCGGGACTTGGCCCGTGCGCCACGAGTGTTCGAATATTCCCGCCAGTGGCTCTGCAATGATGTCGGCCAGTGCCTTCAGCACCCTCGGATGGAGCTCATCTGGGCCTGCCGACTTAAAGGCATCCAGTTCTTCCAAGTGACTCTGCACCACCTCAGGATCTATGTTTGGAAGTCTGGCGCCTTGCTGCTGCCTCTCTACAACCCCAGTGAGAGACTTGTTGTGCCCCTCACTTAGGAACACTGAGGCAAAGAACTCGTTGAGGAGTTCAGCCTTGTCCCCCCTGTCCATCACCAATTGTTTACTCGGGTGTAAACTTCTGCAGATTAAATGTTCCCAGGAAGGTGTCTACACATGCAGGGACTAGGGAGAAGATTTGCTGCTCTTACCACCAAACATCCTACAGTCCTGCAGTAGACCCATGATGCTACCCAGGGGGTGGAGGGGAGCTCCAGGTTCTGGTTGTAGCTGCCAGTGGCCCTCTTCAAAAGCCAGCCCTGCTTGCTGCTCTCTAGCCAGCCATTTCCCTGCCCAGGTGCAGTGTGCCCAGCACAGGGGCAGCATGTAGCAGCTCTTTCCTTGCCCACTCTGCCTCTGCAATATTGCTGGTCCAGCCCTTGCCCATGGCAGTGACAACTAGTGCCCCAGGCTCCTGCTGGCCACTGCACTGGCCCTGCTGTCCTGCTGCACCAACTGCTGCCTGGCCTGTGGCTATCTTGCCCGGCCCAGCTTCTACCTGTGCGGCGATCGCCTTCCTGGCCACAGTGCACCATCCCAGGGCCTCCACTGCTGCTGCACAGCTCCAGCCAGCAGGGACACCAACAAGGGGCTTCTGGATACCACTGCTGGGTCTGCCGTTACCATCCTGGGCCTCCAAGCTTGCTGCCTCTGGGCCTGCTGGGCTAGCCAGAACTGGTGTCGGCACATTGTCTAGCACACCTGGGACAACCAGCAGTGGCTCAATGCCTTCTGTATGACCTGGGACATCTTTTGGGACCTAATGGAGCAGTTCTGGCCACATCTGGAGTAGCAGACCACTGGCATGTGGCAGCCCCTTCCTGTGGACACCTGCTTGGCCCTTGCCCTACTCAAGTTGGCCATGCCTGCCAGATTGCAGTACATCAGCCACCTGTTTGGTGTGGGCAAGTCCATCACTGGGGAGGCCATCCTGGAGGTGTGCAGCACCCTCCAGGACATGCTGGGTGGACACTGTGGTCTGCATGCATGACCCCCAGGTGGTGCTGGCAGTGTGCCCTGGGCTTCCACCCAGTGTATTGAGGCCCTGGACAGGACCCACATCCCCATCACCTGCCTGCCCTACAGAGACCACCCCTATTACAGCTGGAAGGACTTTTACTCTGCGGTGCTCCAGGCCATCGTGGACCACAGCGGGGCCTTCATGCACATGAATGCCAGATGGGCAGGCAGCATTCACAATCCCCACTTGTTTCAGAATGCCAGCCTGCCAGACCAGGCATTCCACTCCCATAGCAGGTCCAGCTTCTGGTGCTCCAGGGCCAGGGGGTGTCTCCGGAATTCCCAGTCTGCCTGGTTCCACACGTCCTCTTGGGTGACATCCTCCACCTGCCAGGCTCGTGAGTCCTCCAGCCGCTGAGTCCTCTGATGGTTGCTTTGCACTGGGGATGCCAGACCTGCAGTTGGGTGTTGTGGTCATCCTGCCCCATCTCACTGGGGACCCCGCATACCTGCTCTTGCCTTGGTTCATGTGGCCCTACACTAGCCACCTGGACTCCTTCCAGGTCCACTTTAACTGCTGCCTGGGCTGTACCAATGCCTTGGTGGAGTGCATCTTTGGCCATCTCCAGGGATGCTGGTGCTCCCTCACTGCCCACCTTGAGTTCTCCAAGGAGAACCTTCCCCAGGTTGTGGTCACAGCCTGCATGCTGCATAACATCTGTGAGGCCTGGAGCCACCTGTTCCATGAGGCTTGGGTGGAAGATGCACGGTGGGCAGAGGACACTTGGCAGTGGGAGCACCACCTGTGGTGGCAGTGGCAGTGGTGGGTCCCTCCTACTGAGGCACCAAAAGAGCCATGCCCCTGCCAGCAGGGACAGGGCACCAGGTGTGGGAGGCCCTGGCCAACCACCTCCTCCAGCATTTCCTGCTGTAGCCCACCTACTTCATTACCCATGGACCCCCCAAGACTCCTGCCCACTCCCAGCACCATGCTCACTGCAGATATGTGTCAGAAGAACAAGTGTTTATTCCCCTCACATCAAACAGAGCCCGTCTCCCCCTTCCTTGCCCAACAAACAGACCCCCTCCATGCCCCTCAACCCACCAACCAACAATAAAAAAACCTTCCCCTGAAAACTATTTACAATGTCCTTTGTAGGCTGTCCCAGGGTGGGGGTACCTAGGGGGCAGAGCCCAGGGGCAGGTGGCCAGCACCCCAGTCTCTAGCTGTTTCCCCAGAGGTATGGATGCTGTGGCAAGTGTGGTGGGGGTGGGGCATGCCCAGGGCCAACTGTAGTTGCTGATCCCCTGGTGTGGGTGGTTCCCTCTCTGGCAGCCAGTGGCCAGGACCAGCAAGACTACCATGTAGTCCTGGATGCACTGCAAGCAGCTCTGGTTCTGTGCCCTCATAGATCTGGGCATTTGGTGGGCCTGGGCCCAGGTGGAGGGACCGGGTGGCAGGGAACCCAGGGTGGGATATGGGGCAGGGGCTCCTGGCTGCTGGAGGTGGTGCAGCACCTCCTCCCAGGCCCAGGTGGGGGCCTGCTGTCAGGTGGAAGATGTCTGCCAGGGGCGTAGGTGGGGCTAGGGTTGGGAACAAAGTAGTGGGCAGCAGGAATGTGACCACTAGGGCCAGAATGATGTCCAACACCCAGCTGTTGTCACCCATAGCCTGAGCTGCTGGGACCAGGCATTCCACTCCTATAGCAGGTCCAGCTTCTGGTGTTCCAAGGCCAGGAGGTGTCCCTGGAATTCCCAGTCTGCCTGGTTCCACATGTCCTCTTGGGTGACATCCTCCACCTGCCAGGCTCGTGAGTCCTCCAGCCAGTCCTCTGATGCCGCCACCACCAGCCACTGAAGGAGCCAGTGCTGTGGGCAGTGGTAACCCTGAGACCACATCCTGGCTGCCAAGGGTGGGCCTCTCCCTTATGTGCAGCTGCAGGACCTGCAGAGCCATGAGGCTGAAGCTGTTTGTTAAAGTTTGCAACATTTCTCTGATAAGATGCTCTGTACCAGGGGCCATACACTGCCTGGGCTCAAATAGGGGGTTGGGCATGCACAGGTGCCCAGGAACTGTTGTAACTTGGGTGGGCAGGTCCAGGCCCTGGTAGCCACTGGATGAGCCCCCCCATACCCACTCATTTCTCTGGGGCCGGCGGGCCACTATGTGCTGGCTCCAGGCAGCCTGCCTATCTTGTCCCCTTCCCAGGGTGGGACAGACCAGGCTTCTGGTAGCACCTGCTGCCATGGCTCCAGATCCCGCTATCATGATGAGCTATCTGGTGCCCTAACTGGCTTGGAGATGGGGCTAGAGCCTAAGGAGGCTTAAGGTTCCCTTGATGGGGGGGACATAACTGTCTAGGGGAAGAAAGGCTCAGTGAGACAGTAAGCTGAAATGAAGGAGGCTGAAACTCAGCGATGGATGGGAGATATTCAATGTGGGGGTTGGACAGTTGGGCCAGTGAGAGGCAGCCAGCAGCACCCCAGAAGCAACATATAGCCCAGTAGGGATAAGACTAAGGCAGGTAGGCCTGCATTGGTTCTGGGTATGACAGAAAATTTCACCCTGCTGGGGAAGAATGGCACTGGAAGGTGGGACTCCCTGTGGTGGGGAAGTTCCCTAGAAATGCCAGGCCAGTTGCCTCCCCAGTAAAAGGCAAGGAGAGGCCCCTTAAAACCCCAGCCCCCACATCCTGGTGGGATACCTGAGTCTTGGGACAGGCATGGGTGCCAGGCATGTCTCTGGACACCTGAGCCACATGGGGTGCAAGCCCCTGGCAAGCCCCAGTGAGAGGGCATATGTAGAAGGCCCCAGTGAGAGGGCACAGGCATAAGGTCCTAGTAGGAGGGCATAAGTTGAAGTCCCAGGAAGGGGGTAGTTAGGCCATCGTAAGTCTATGGACACTTGAAGCTGCAGTTAAGCCAGAGGCTGAGACCCTGGTAAACCCTCAGACGTGGTGAGGCTGAGTTTGAGTCCCATGTGAGACTCTGGTCACAGTGTGGGGCACTGGAGAAACATGGATGCCATTTGTGGGCCACAGTGTAGGGATGGTATGGAGCCATGGACAGTGTCCCTTGCCATCGGGTCATTAAAATGGGCAGCCTCCTGCATTTTACACCAGTTTCAGAAACAACAAGTCATGGCAGAAAAGACTGGACAGACTGCCCTATTTAGACGGGTGAGTGGGCCGACATAAGACCCGGCCCCAGGATGGCCCCCTGTCACACCCTGCCACTGCAGGGATCTCCCAGCACCAGTGCTGTGGTCACAGAGATGGCACTGGGAGCTCCCCAGGCTAGTGCTCGTGGAGCTGAGCAGGGAATAGGCTCTCCAACCCCCACCTTATAAGTGTGGAGCAGGGGCTGGGAACTGTTTCAGTCAGGGAACTGTCCTGGTGCTCCTGGCCAGCCCCAGGGCTAGCAGCCATGGGGAGTCTAGAGCAGGGCCCATTGCAGGGCCCTGGGAAGTGGGAGCAGTTTGCTGTCATCAGCAGCAAATCTGCTTCTGCTTCCTTGCATGTGTAGATGCCTGCCTGGGAGCATTTACTCATAAGTAAACTGATCCCAGATCAAATGCATGTGTAGATGCACCCACTGAGCATGTCTGCATATGAATTTATGCTGACTTAAATTTACTGCACAGTAAGTTACTATGCAGTAAGATGGAATAGGCAGGTATCTACATGTGCAGGCATTAAAACACATTAACGCTATGTGTGTACTGACTTGAGACTAAAGTTAGTCCCAAGTCAGTCCACGCACACAATAGTACTGCGAAGTAGTAGTACTGCATCTACACGTGCATTACTGCACAGTAACTAATCAGGTGTAAATATGATACCTGCATAATGCAGGTATCAAATATATGCTCGAGTCAGCATAAGTCGCCATAGTTACTGTGCAGTATAAGTGTGCATGTATAGATGCACCCCTGTACTGCACAGTAATTTCAGTTGCTGTTCAGTAAATGTGCAAGTGTAGACATGCCCACTGAGCAGTAGATCGCTCTACTCGGGAGTAAATTTGCTACCTGTAAATACAAGTAGCAAATTAACTCCTGAGTAGTTACTGTCCTTGAAGAACTTTCTCTGCCCTTCTGTTGAGCATACACCTTAATTGATCTGGGAGAATAAAATTTGCTTCTGGAGTCTGGAGTCAGACATCTAGATGACATGGCCGGCCAAGCAAAGGCAATGTCGGATGATCATTGCTTCGATGCTCATGGTGTTTGCTTGTGAGAGGATGCTAATGTTGGTATGTCTAGCTTCCCACTGAAATTGAAGAATCTTCTACAGGCAAAGTTGATCGTACTTTTCCAATGACTTTAGGTGTGTCCTGTATGTTGTTCATGTCTCAGCTCCATGCAGTAAGATGGGGATTACAACTGCTAGATAAACCATGAGCCTGGTTTCACATCTGATGCTGGAATCTTTGAACACTGGTTCCCTCAGGCATCCGAAGACTGCACTAACACATTTGAGGTGATGTTAGATCTCTTCGTGAATGTCAGCCTTGTGCAAAAGATGGCTTCCAAGGTATGGGAAATATTCAGTGTTCTCCAGTCACACTATGAATCTGAATTATTGGAGCTGGGGACTGCTCATTAAGAGCTTATTAATGGAGGACCTTAGTCTTCTGAATGTTAAGTGTCAGTTCCATTTTCTTGTATGCCTTGGTAAAGACTTTGGTGATTGCCTGAAGCCCTGTTTCCAAATGAGCACACACTATAGCATCATCAGCATTCTGGAGCTCAATGATTGAGATCAGGGTGGTCTTGATTTTGCATCAGAGTTGGCTAAGATTAAACAGTTTACCATCCATTCAGTAATTTAGCTCTACTTCTCCTGGAAGCTTGTTGGTGGTCAGATGTAGCATTGCTGTAAGAAATATCAAGAAAAGTGTTGGAGGAATGATGGAGCCTTACTTAACTCCCATTTTAACCTCAAAGGGTTCTGTCACAGATCCATTACTGAGAACGCCTTCTCACATACCATCATGGTCCAGGCACAGAATTGTGATAAATTTTGGTGGGCATCCATACTTTAAAAGGATCCTAGATAGTGCTTCTTGGTTGAAAGTTGAAGGCTTTTGTGAGATCAAAGGCCATGAAGAAAGGTTTTATGTTGTTGCTGGCATCCTTCCTGAAGCTGGTGAGAACATGTCAATTGTGCCTCTTGATGCCCTAAGTCCACAATGAGATCTCAGGAGGAACTCTTCAGCAAGTGGAACGAGATGGTTCAGGAGGGTTCTCACAAATGATCTTTCCTGTGGTGGACAGCAAGGCAATCCCTCTTTAATTTCTACAGTTGGACTTGTCTCCTATCCTGAAGATTGTCACAACTATGGTCTCTCTGAACTCACCTGGATTTCATCATCATTCCAAATCCTTATGATGAGGGCATGGAGCTGTGATGTGAGCTCCTCTTCCCCTTTCTTGAACATTTTGGTAGGGATTCCATCAGCTTCAGATGCCTTCTTGTCCCGATCTGCTTGATGGCTTTCCTTACCTTTTCAAGGGCTGGAGGGATTCTGAGATCATCTCTGACTGGGTGTTGTGGGATGGAGTTGAAAGTACTTTCATGAACAAGTCTTGATTAAGAAGTTCTTCAAAATGCTTCTTCTGAGAGGGTGTTGAAGCCTTTCATTTTCTTGATCAGGTTTCCTTCATCCTTAGGTCTCAAGGGGATTGGCCCCTGAGTGCTCAGACCATAGATGGCTTTGGTGACACTGAAAAAAGCATGTATATGATGGATGTCAGTGAGATGTTGAATCTCCTTTGCCTTGTCTTCCCACAATCAGGTTCTTCATCTCATGGGTCCTGGTTTGGACCTCTGCCTTGACTTGTTGGTGATTCAGTTTCTTATGCTTGGAATTGATGTCTTTCTGCCTTGTGCTTGTGGTCAGTCAACTCTTGGATCTCCCAGTCATTCCCATCAAACCAATCTTGATGTTTTATTGGCAGAGAATCCAAGTGTCTCCTCTTAGGTGCTGATAATGGTAGACTTGAAGGCACCCCAAGTGCTGCTGATATTCTCCCACTGTTGTTGGTTGGAATTTGCCAGTTTTTTGAGGTGCTGGTGGAAGAGGGCTTGCTTGCTTTCCCTCCTGAAAAACCACATATATCCTTTGACAGTACTGTGACATGAAGAGTACAGGTCACTCCTATAATAAGCCTGCCCAGCCCCCAGCCATGGGTCTACAAGTCCTCAACAGTGTTACACCTCCCTTGCTTTATACACAAGTTAATATTTGATGACATTGATAATAAGTGTTACTTTTCCTCCTTACCAGTTTAAGAAAGTTTATTATTTTCTTCAGGAGTTCTTTCCTTTGTGTAAGAATACACATGGAATATCCCAGGGGTGGTAATTCTACATTCCATTTTGCAGTCACAATGTGGATTTTGTTTCTTGACATTCCCCCAACTTTCTTTTTTTTATTTTATTGTAAACTGCTACTTTCTCCCACACAGAACTGTTCATCATCTTTAATGTTAACACTTTAGACTTCAATTATACCATTATTGAAGGTATTTCTCTACAGTTTTCTTGGTGTCATTTCTTTCAGTTGACTTCTATAATCAATAAGCTTGAAAAGGTGTACCTTAGAAGAGAATATGTATCACAGTAAGAGTAGATTTAGCATGCATTTGCAGACATTCTGCTTCTAGTGGCTGACCTATAAGCTATAGCATAAGGGAGCATATTGTCTCCTATTAGACTTGGAGTTTTGTTCCTAAATGAAGATGCTTTGTTTTACTGACTCTGGACCAGTCACTTTTGGTAGTTAGGGGCAAAACAGGAATTGTTCTTCAAAATTAGAAACAACTGGTAGCTGTGCAGTTATGACTTAAATTTCTTTAAAAAAATTCTCTCTTACCACAAAGCTGTGTGTTCCTCAGTGATTTAATGTATTTGTACTTATGGAACATTTTGTTGAATACTGCTCTCCATTGTTTTTGGCTGAGAACCAAGCCTCACATCTTCTGGTTTTAGGATTCCTTTCTGCAAACTCCATCGTTTGCTGAGGACTCCGTGTAACGTGAGACTATCCCCATTTCCCAGCAGGCAGCATATTAAAGATCTGCATGTACCAGCTGCAAAGACAGGTGTTATTCTCTTTTTCTTTTACTCTTCTCCCTTTACTTGTACTTATAACTTCCCTAACAGCTCTGTCAACTCCTGAAGGAAATGAATGGGTAGCTTTTATAAGCTTAGAAAAGGCTCTAATTCAAATGGTTTGAAATTTTAGATTTGGTTCTGAAGTAGAGTGCTCTTAACCTCTTATGTGCTGTGCTTTCCACAGATGCTAAGAGATGGAGCCAAATCCTGTATCTTAAGTACCCACAGTCAGGGTATCTGTGGTGATCTAGATATAAGACATCTTTTAGCAGCAATGGAGCCATTCCACAGGTGCTACTGAAACTTCTGG
Organism: Alligator mississippiensis; assembly: GCF_030867095.1. Lineage (NCBI taxonomy): Eukaryota > Metazoa > Chordata > Crocodylia > Alligatoridae > Alligator > Alligator mississippiensis. Next base: position 52,893,012 of record NC_081830.1, on the reverse strand, counting down.
GTTATAATGTTCCTTCCTGCTGCTAGGTTCCTGTACATGGGAATTAATTGGACATGCAAACATATATTTCCATACAAATGTGTGTGCAATAGAGAGAGAGAAAGCAAAAGCGAGCAAGCAATGCATCTTTGCCATCTATATCTCTCATGATGGAGAGATGTACAGGTCTGATGATATTCATGTGAATCTTTCCCTTGACTTCAGTGTTTTTTGGATCAGGCCCTGTTTCTTATATTATTCCTGATCTTATGTTTCATAATTAAGGAACAACTTCATGCACTCTGTACATATGAATGCGTTCAAAATTCATACAAATGCATAAGAATAATTCATAATACCACCTCCTGGAAATAGATCATTTCTTAAAGGAAAATAACACAGACAGCAAAGAAGAAATGACAACTCCAACCCTGTCTGTGCCACCCTGTAACCTTAATATGATGACAAGCTACCACAAACAACTCAATGTATTAATGCTCTATGCTCCAGTTTTGGGAGTGTTGGTTGTAGTCATGTTGGTCTAAGGACATAGATAGACAAGGTTGTTTGCATAAATGTGATATCTTTTATTAAACCAACTAAATAGTTGGAAAAAATGTTTTTTGCAAGCTTTTGGGTACAAATCTCTCAGTTCTAATCCTCAAAGGGAATTTACAAAACACCTTTTCGCAGATGAGCCTATGAACTTCACTTCATCAATTTACTGGATACAAAAAACCATGGACTAAATATAGACATTGAATTCATGGCACATTATAACCTGCCCACCATCTGATAACCCAGGTAACCTCTCTACAATTTACCAGCTATATTCCATCACCAGATCACTATTCCCCTTTCCAGCCCCTCACCTATCTCTCACCTGTTGTCTCTCACCCCCTCTGATTCCTCACTTCCAGGTATTTGCATTTCATTCCTGCAAACTGGTTTCTATCTTATCCAGGAGAGCACAAGACATCTATAGACTCTCCCTCTGCCTGAAGAAGGGTGTTTGTACTTGAAAACTTGCAAAGAACAAGAACTTGAAAGCTTGCAAAGAACAAATTTTCCAACTATTTAGTTAGTCTAATAAAAGATATAATTTTACCCAAAGAACCTTGTCTCCCTATGCTCCAGTTGGGATCTTTCTGATGATAATTTGTTTCTCCACCACAGACCTGTCTCATCCCTTCAGCCCTTCATTTTGTATTATATCTTGGATGTCTGGCTGTAAACATGATAATGGCTAACAGGAAGGTAACGAACTAATCACAACACTCTATGATTGATAGCCAGCTTATTTCTGCAGAGCCCAGAATATATTAATGAGGCTCTTGGTTGTAGAACAGTAAGTGTGATAATAAGACTAGTCAGCATAAGTTGGACAACCCACTTAGTCATTATGGAAAACTTTTTTTCACTCACATTACATTTTTTTGCAGTGGCACAGAGAAACTGGTAACACACAGTTCTGTTCCAATTCTCAATTATATGAACCTCTGTTATTAATTTAACTGGAAACAATTAAGCTTGATGTTTAAAAATGTATAGAAAGACCAAGGGTGAGCAAAACCAAATTAGTAGTGATAAACTCTTAAAAATTAATTCTAATTTAGAAAAAAAAATCTTTCAAATAGAGTCAGGTGATATTTGATCTTCTCCAATAATATAGCTAACACTACTAAAATCCCATCAAGGAGCCAGTCATATACATTTAACTATATCCACTTTTTTGCTTGTTGCTGTTTCTTTCTAAAACATCAATTAAGCTGTATAGCATGTGAAAAATGTAACTACTAACACAACACTGACTCCACCTATCAACTATAAAACCCACCTAAACCACACTAGCCTTCCTCTACCAAATGAACAAAGTGTAGGCAATGTTTACAATGTTATTTAACCAGTTTACCAAGGTTTATAAAGTAAAATGAATTAAAAGATTCAGACAAAACAAATGCTGAAGCAAATACATAAAGGTGAGATTCATAAAGGAACGTGGGCACCTTAAATGGGAATTAGGTAGAATTCAGACATCTGCATTCATAGAATTCCACCTAAATTCATGAAAACCCTCCATAGTCTGCTATGCCCACTGAACGCAAGGCAACTCTGTTTTCTGATGAAAACAGATTTTGGCATCTAAAATTAGCTACTGCTTATACCCAGAGGCACCCTCGTCTTGGCTCAACTGAGTGTCTGGGTGCCCATGTCATGCCTAAAATTGTTTGAGGGTCACAACCTGGACACAAACTGTCAAAGGAGAACACGAGGATCTAGGAGAGCATCTCTTCAGAAAAGCATCCCCTCCCTCCCACCGGGAGGATGCAGTCCAATGGACACAAACTAGTCAAGGAAAGGTTTTGGCTGGACATAAGGAAAAACTTCTTTTCCCTACAGGTAACTAGAATCTGGAACACACTTTCAGCAGAGGTAGTGCAGGCACCATCCCTGGCAGTTATTAAAAGAAGGCTGGACAAACACTTTGTTGAGCTCATTTGAGCCCAATTACCTCCTGCTCATTGCAGGGGACCAGACTTGATCTTATGGGTCCCTTCTGGTCCTTCTTTCTATGATTCACCTTATGCCTATATCACCTGAAGGAGCCTGGTCAGAGCATACCTAACACTGACTGACGGCACTGAGTTCAGCACCTGTGGGCAGTATCATTTAAAGGCAATTGCAGCATAGCCTAGTAGAGGTTTGTACCAGATTCCTTTGTATCATAGCCTAGTAGTTAAGGCATTCCCCCAGTAAAAGGGGAGACTCATTTCCTAGGCCCTCCTCAGCCTAAGAGGATTCAAAGCAACAGATTTCAGCTTCTCAGGAGAGTGCCTTTAACACTGCAAGATACAGCTGACACCCTCTCTAAATCAGTGCCTCACTTACCCCACTCTAGGTATGCTACTGTTAAACAGTCATTAGCTAAAAAATCAGATAGTAGGTGTGGTCTGATAGTTGTGGTACTCTCCTAGAAGGTAGAAGAATTGAATTTGAATGTTCTCAGACTGAGGATGAAATTGATCCCAGGCTGTCTACTAGTGGACAAGTTCTCTAACCATTGCACTGTTCTACAAATGGTCACTGACTTTACTGCTCCTGTGTCCATATCTTAAAAGGTAAGACTGAGCCTGTTGTTTCCACATGACTATGTCTAGCTTTGGGGTGGGAAGGCCCAGGCTGTGAATCTTAATCTGACATGGGTGCCTAACTGGCATTGCAGTTGTCCAAATCTGCTATTTCTATAACACTCTGCTTTCTCTTTGAGTATAAATCACTGGCTCAAAATTCCAAGGTGTGCATATTTCTCCAAGCCATATCATGTAGCTATCTGGGAAGATTAAGAGACAGATATGTTGACAGCTTTGGAGTAGATTCTTTGTGGCTGCTAATTATAGAGGCATCCAGTTGTGTAATATTACATACTACTAAATATTATTTCACCAATATGGGCTAGGCATGTGGTGAGAGAGAATTATTTTTTTTCACTATTTCTTATGGGCTACGCATAATAGAACCCCTCCCTCCCCCACTGTGTAAATACCATTAACTAGCATTTTGAGACATCCAAACAAGGCCAGATGTGACTTCATGCTTGTGATGCCGTTTTGCTGCATTGATTTTCTCCTCTGAGGAAATCTTACCCTTTTTGCTATTGAAAGAGGGAGGCTGACTTAATTCATGCAATAACAGCAAATTAATGACCAGAGGCTGCGTCTACATGAGACGCTGACTGCACAGTTGTTATGTGCAGTCATTTAATGCTTGCTTATACACATACTAAATAACTGCGCAGTAACTTGGATTACTATGCAGTAGTGCCAATGAACAGCTTTCTTGTGATACTGACTGCACAGTAGCCCTAGTAGCATCATGTTACAGTTGCTGCCACATGACTCTACTGTGCAGCAGGGCTGTATGAAAAAGCATCATTCTGCTTTGACTTCTGTTTCAATGTTTCAAGGGAACAGTGCTTCATTTTAAGTTTCGTTTAATTTCGAAAGCACTGTTCTGTTTTGTTTTGTTGCAACTCTTTGGCTGTTTTCATGGTGTTTTGACATTTTGCCCATAGCCAGTGATGGAAAGATCAGTGCTGCTGCTGGCCCCAATGAGCAGCACCATCTTCCTGTGATCTGGGAGGCAGATCGGGGGCCTACACCCCCAGGAGAAGTCCAGCACAGCCCCCATAGCCCTCCTGGGGGGGGGGGGCGGGCAAGCCCCCAATCTGCCTGCTGGATGATTGGAGGCTGGCGCTGCCAGCTGGGGCCAGCAGCAGTACCAATCTTCCCGGCAAGGGCTGCATCCCCCCTCAGATTGGCCCTGGTGCAGGGCCTGGGGCAAATCAGCTTATGCGGGGACCTGCCACCGCCTCAGGATCAGGGCGGTGGTGGGTCCGCACATGAGCTGATTTGCTCTGGGTCCCACACCAGAGCTGATCTGAGGGGGAGGGGAAAGCGAGGGCTGTGCTCCCTGCAGGGCTGAGCCACATGGAGCTGCTTGGAGTGCAGCCCTGGCTCTCCCCTGCCTCCCACCACGTGGCTGCTTCAAAATTCAAAACGTTTTGAACTTTCAAAACATTTAGACTGGCATCATATCATTTGGAGGCTGTTTCGAAGCCCTTCATTTCACTTTGGTTTCGCTGTTTTGAGTGAAATGAGTCGAAACAGCGTGAAAATGAAACAGCCAGCTAAGATTCGCACAGCCCTACTGTGCAGTAGTCTCGGGCTACTGCACAGTCAGTATCTTGTGTAGATGCGGCCAGTGTAACTTAAAGCAACAACATGCAAAACTCAACTGAAGTCAGAGGTTGTCTGACTTACATAAGGATTGCAGGATTTGGCCTAATATCAAGTAGTTTGCTGTAATATGCTGAAATCAGCTGTGTATGAAGAATGCATTAATATACAGTACTTTATATTATGTTATATTCACATCAGATTTTGATTCCTGAGGTTTTGTCCATAGATCTTGTATAGGGCTTTTCAACCTCTGCTCTCAGGGGTTCATATTTTGATTTGGGAGCCAGAAGCTTCTTGGCATGGTAGCTGCTGAGATCAGGATCAGGGTTTACCCTGTCCCCCAGCAACTCAACTAGAGAGGAGTAAGAAGTTACACCTTCTCCCTATGACCATATGTGACAGCTGTCTCACAGTGAGATTATATTGACTTCAAGCCCAAACAGCTGTTCATCCTATGCTTAATGTGCAGAAATATTGTTAACCTATCAAGGTTTTGGTTCTGATTCTTATTTCTCTTATACTGGTTTAATATTGACTTCATTGATATTACTTCTGATCTATTCCTGTGTAAGTGCCAGCAGCATCAGAACATTAACTTTGAAATATGAAGAAAAATAATATGCTCTCATGGTTGCAAAGTAGGAGGATTTGGTCTGCTTTAATGAGGAATAAAGAACAAGGAAGAGGGAGAGTTTTGAGGAATACATTATAGTAAAGTTTCCACCCTTTTTTTCCTCTCCATGGGAGGTCCTTGTAGGATGCATTCAATGAGCCAATGCTTGTGGGAAGAGACTGGCTGAGCTTTGTGTCAACAAATCAACTATAGGGAGAGAAAACTATTCCGTAGCTTATTGCTGACAGAAAATGAAAAAACCCCCCAAAACCAAAAAAAGAATAGTAACAAATTCAAGTATATATAGCTATGTTCTCCATTAACATAGAAATCTTCTCCATTAACCGATTCACCTTCTACCCTGCCAAGATTGAAACGGCTAACACTGCCAATCCTATAGGTCTGCTCTCAGCTGATGACTTTATTTTGTGCCTCATATTACATGAAAGCATACACGACTGAACAGCACCAGTGCTGATAGCTCCAGATACAACCTGCAGGTGCATCCCTTATTGTGCCAACTGCAAGTGTCAGTTGAAGTTTAAAATAGAAACATCTTAGTGACACTAAAGCATTTGTGGGTTGATTAAAACAGCTCAGAATCCAGGAGGGAGGATGTTTTTTTTTTTCTGGGGGAAATTCCAGACAAAAGGAATAATAATAGGTGACTTGCCACCTGGGTGCTTTTACAGGGTGAGTCATCCAGGAAAAGAAACACAAGACAATTAATTATTGTGGCTGGGCCAGAGAGGCCCAAAGAGTGATTCTCACTAATAACTTACACAGCCGTATTGGAAAGAGGAGCATAGCTAAGTTTAAGTTTCTGTGCCTATTTTCTTTGAGCTTCAGAAAAAAATATAATACTCTCTAAACACTAGAGATGGGTTGAAATCACATTATGTGCACACAAATCTGGATTTAAGATGTCAACCATTTCTAGGTAGCTTGTATAATGGGTTTTGCTCATCCCAGTAGACAGTTGGGTGCCATTTAGATAATTTGTATCTTCACCCAACTTCTGATTTTTATCACTTTCAAGAGGCGTGTTTGTGTGTGCATGTGTAAAGAAAAATTTCAGAGACACATGTGAGAACTTGGTATTGAAACCCTATGACTACCAAGATGTATTATATGCCTAACTGTGAAATTCTTTTCCCTGAGAGTTTTGGTTGGGCTGATTTCATATAAAAATACAAGAAATAATTTTTAAAGGGGGAAAACATTTGTTTTATAGAAATGGAAATAATGCTGATCCTTTACTGCTTTCAAAAGGCCCAGTTACACAATCCTTGTTCTCAGCAACTTGTCTGGACTCCTTCAGGTAGTCATATTGATTATAGTGAGATTATTCATAGAAGAAAAGTATACCCAACACAAATGAATACTATAGGAGCATCAGGATTGGATAAAAACACACTTTTGAATGGCTCTTCTTTGTTATAGATCATAATTTTATTTTATAAATCATAGTTGTATTTTCTGTCTGTGAGCTGCTCTATTAGCATTCCATCCTCCCCAAAATTCGGACTTTTCAGAAATATGGTTCTCTACACAGTACAATGAACTTAATCCAAACATCAACTTTACCTTATATTATATTTCTTTTACCAGCCACATCATTAGTTTAGAGGGATTTTCACTAATAAATTGCTTTAGGTTAATGTGAGGTACTTTCAAATCACTGGAGATTTCATTGTGGAAAACACTTTGCAAAACTGCATATCCTCAATGGTGATCCTTCAAAGTCTGGGATTCAGATCTCATTAACTGTAAATGACTGGCCAGTGGTAGATATACACACTTTTAAAATATGCATCAGTTGAAAGATGGAGAGGGCTGATTTTGGAATTTTCATATACTTCTCAGTAGTTTATTAAGGTAGTAGTTGATAGACAAAGTGATACTTTCCAAGTACTAGTTAGCATAGTGCATGGTCCATTGGAACGTGAGATTACACTTTGATGTTTCCTCAGACACTAGGTGTGTTGATGTATCTTTTCTCTTGCTGCCATATCAGCAAAACCTTTTAGCAAACATACTAAATTAGTGGGAGTTAATGTTAGAGGAAGCCAAGTTCTGGTGTTCCTGAGTGGTTTTGAATATTTCACTTTTAGTAATTTAAGAGAGTCAAGATTTTCAACGCTAGGAGCCTGAGGTTAGGCTGCTAAAGTAATGATTTTCAAAAGTCCTGGGTAGCCAACATCTCCATGGGACCTCAGGCTCTTATTTAAAATGTTGACTTGATTTGAGAAATTGATTTGAAAATTGATGGCAGATTCTACAATTATCACTCATACTGATTAGCCCATGCTCATATAATCAGTTCTTTTGACTTTATTTGACATTAAGTTGCCACTGTCTACATAGGTATTAGGGCTGTGTGAAGCTTCAGGTGCTGATTCGATTTGGAGGAGATATGGCCCGATTCAGTGGCTGAAACTCTGAATCCAAATCAAATTGGGAAACCAATAAAAAGGTTCAAATCAATTCTAAGCTCTCCAAATTGATTTGGAAAAAAATTCAGAGATTTGAGCAGTCCCCACTCACTGCTGCAGGGAGCTGGATCTGGACTCTGTGCCAGTAAGTAGCAGGTAGGGAGGGGCTGGAGGAGGCGGTCGAGGACCATGTGGGGACACCCACCAGGCTCCATCCCTTGCCTATTCCCCCAGGCCCTCTTAGCACCCCTTGATCCCAGCCCACTCTCCCAGCCCCAACAAGGGCTGCCCCACCCGGCCCCAGCGTCCTGGCTCTTTACAAGAAAAAAAACCCAAAAGCCCTTCACTCACCAGCTCCTCCCAAGCAGGGAGGTGATCCCCGCTGCCCCACACTGCCCTGTGCTGTGTGGGGGGGCTCTCCCACAAGCCCCCAACCCCTGCCTGCTCTCCGTGCCCCGTCAGTGGCTACGCCACTCAGCCCCAGTGTCCCGGCTCTTAAAAAAAAAAGAAGAGCCCCACAGTCACTGGCTGCTGCAGCAGCCACTAGGGCTTCTCAGACCTTGTGGCAGAGCCCCCCATGCAGTGTGGGGCAGTGGGGTGGTAGCAGGGATTGCCCTTCCCCACCCGCCACCTGGCAGGAAGCGGTGAATGCAGGGCTTTTTTTTTTTTTTTAAAGAGCTGGGATGCTAGGGCCAGGCAGGGCATCCGTTGACAGGTCTGGGAGAGTGGGCGGGGGATGGGGCCTGTTTGTTTCAGAGATTCAGCCGATTCAGCAGCTGTCAAATCTCTGAATCAGATTAGGCTGAATCAATTCAGGACAGTGATTCGATTCACCAAGTCAAATCACTGTCCTTTGGATCGGCCGAATCTGAATCCCAAGTGAATATTAGCCACCTTGCACAGGCCTAAAGGGTATGTCTTAATCCTTATGTCATAAGTGAATGCTCCCAACAACGCAAACTGGTTTGATGAAAGTTGTTACCTTACCTCACAAACCTTTCTTTCTCCCATATCCTTAAACCATTGTAGTGACAACTTCACCACTACCCTATGATAACTGCTGACAGACATGGTTAGAAAGATCTGAGAAGAATATATACTGTTAAAAAGTGATTGTTGATTTGGGATTGTTATTTAGTCATCTCATGTAGTTCTTTTATCAAAAGACCTAAAAGAAATCACTGTTGAGCAAGAGTAACACCTATAGATATTAATAAAGAATTATAAACATGCCAGCAATTTTGGACTCAACTGAAGGGCAGTATGGTTGGATAAGGCACTTGCAGTTAGGAGGCTTAGATCCTGTCCCTGGCTTTAACACTGACTTTCTGTATAATTATGGGCAAATCATTTAATTTCTTTGTTTTTTTGTTTCCTTTCCTACATTAGTTTGCCTTGTCTACTTAGACTATAAGCATGTCAGGACAGGGACTATCCTTTTTTGTATAGTAATTCAGTACCAATAAAGTGGCTCCACATTCTGGACTGAACTCTTTACATGCTATCATGGTATTACAAACTAGTAATAACAATAATACACTCATAGTAATTCTAGATTATACTGGTATAATTCTGGTTTTCTTTGGTGACTTATGCTAGTTAAAAGAAATCAGAATCAGCTCTTTCTATTCACACTACAGGCACTGTTGAGTTGTATAAATAAAAAAAAGGTAACGAAGAGTCTTCAATGCAATACTGGCACCATTTGTTTTGTAACAATTATTTCTTCATTGAACTGAATTGGTTTCTGTGTAGACATTGTAATGTATTGAATGGAAGTCACAATCCTTGCAAGAGACCAAGTGAACTATACTAGGTTATATCACTTGGGTTAAACACCTTTTTTCACAAGTCATACTCTTGTTGGCACTTTCAGATGTCAAGACTTTTAAAGTTAAAGAATTCTCCAGATAATTTTCTGAAGATAGTTGGAATGGTAATGGTCCTGAAAAGCCTAATATTCTGATGTTGTAACAGCATGGAATAACTGAGTACTGTTTCTCACCCTTTCAAATATTGATCCTTGCATGGTATCTCATAAAGTTCTGTGAATTGACCATGACTTGGAGGTCTTTTGTACACTTCCTAGTTACACAGGGTAGGAAACAAAGATGAATTTTTAGACTGTGGCTAATACATATTTTTCTATGTTTTGAATCAGGAAGCAAACATATTTTAAGTTGAGTATACTAGGGATTTCAAAAGGGCAAATGGAATAAAACTGAGCTGGTAAAAGAAAGCACAGCTTAACCTTCACTATGGAATGGCTACCATTGCTCAGTAACATTGTGTGGAATAACTTTAGATTTTGAACCAATGCCTATGACATACTTTGCAACAAGGGAGAATAGTCAGACGTGTTAGTTATAAAAGAAGCAATTTCACAATATACCTTCAATAGGAATAGGACTTGGGGGAACAGTTTAGTAGCTCAGATAAATCATCTGATCTTGGAAGACTTTGTTCCCCTGAAGGAAATCTAAACTGTTTGCCTTAACATTAAGAGCCAAGTGAAATCCTCTTAAAGTGGCAACACAAGATTGCTCCTTTCCCTTTAAATTTCTATTGCTTTCCTTTTCAATTACCCTATGTGTATCATCATTCTTATTACTTCATTATGTCCCAAATATGCCCCAAACATGTTATAGGCTATACAAGTACATTGTAGGACATGGTGGCTGCCCAGAAGAGTTTACAGTTTAAATAGTCAAGACAAGCAGATGCAAAAGACTTGCTTGAGAGTAGCAGCAGTGGTAGGACTCTCTACCCTTTCAAATCTCCCCAGCCCACTCCAGTCTGTGAGCCATAGAACATTGCAGTCTGTACCATAGCTTTAAATATCTTCTCTATATCTTCTGTATAGAGAAATCATTATCTCATGTCTGTGTTTTTGCACCAACAACTCTCTAGTGTGGAAAGCTATGGCAATGTATCTATTGAATATTGTGAGTACAGTGTATTAATGACCAATGGAGTATAGTGTTCCAAACTAAGTAGATAGAGAACAGGCTTGGTCAATGGGCCCTAGAGAGATGCTTGTTTTTTCACTTATATCCAGGACTAATCCAGGTCTGAGATTCATTACACAAAGCTTTCCTGACTCAATAGACTCAATAGTCTTTCCTGACTCAATAGTCTTAGTGCTTTTCCCTCCTTTGTTTTACATACATAGGCCCAAATCTATGATTCTTGCTGAGGCAAAAGCCTTTGTGTAGTCTATGTAGGCGGTGCAGCTTTTTCTGTGAACTCTACCATGTATTAAATCTGTTTTACATGGAATGCATCTGTGTATAAGGCCTGCTGTTGTCAGCCCATAGTACATGGGTGCATGGGGAGAGCACGAGGAACTCAGTTATGTGAAAAGCATACCCTATGCTTTTCACCTGCCTACCCCAGGTAAAGGGGCATAGGAGCCATGCCTTCTGGGCACAAAATGGGAGAAGAGGTAGGACCATGGTCCACTCCATCCCTCACCTGCCTACAGAATTGGTCAGCTGCCTGGGGAGAACACATTATGCCTACATGCTTGCCTCGTATAACATAACCAGGTTGCACTGAATGGTAGAGTGGGCATACTATTTATTGGTGATCCATTTGTCTTCAGATCATCCTGTGCCCTACAGGCCAGGGTTCCTTCCTATTTGCACAGATGCAACTCTATTAGGCCATCTCTGACCTGATACTTAAATGGAAAATAGTGCCAATTTTGTGCTAGTATGTGAGATTGCCCTGGGTTCAGTGGAGCCCTATCAGTTTATCTGCTTGGGGAAGTGGTAGAAGGCTGTGCACCCTAAATTAACTTGTGCCCCAGATGGCAGCATTGTGAAGAGGGTGCACATTACTCCTTCCTGGAACAAAGTCATGAGTACTGTTAGATGCCTCTAGGTCTCCTGAATAGTCCTTCACTAAGTTGCTTCATTAAGTTGCTACTGCTCTGCACCTTTGGTGAGGTAGAGTAGGTTTGTGCCCTTAATATATGAATGTACAGGAACTGATTTCCGATTTGAGAATGCCGCTTTGAAATCCTACCGTGGCAAGATCCTTGGGGTAGAGAGCATCTCTCTGTTCTGCTCAATACCTAGCTGTCCTGGTTCATGATTGGGTTCCCTAAGACTTATTGTAAGACAAATGACAAAGATCAGAATTCAAATGGAAATGGGCACATTTTTATTGAATTCAGAATGCCTTGGGAATACAAATATGCATTTGAATTCAGCCTGCTGTGGGATTTAGTTCTCTGATGCAGTTTTTTCTTTGTAATTATGCAAAGATTTATTTAGAGCTCAATTCAGCCAGGGGCTGGGTGTCCCTTGCACCAGCAGAAGCTGCTCAGGATTGAATCCTCATTACCTTTCATTTTCATTTTAATGAAAGTGCTGATCTTTAGGCGTGTGTAGGGCAGCTTGGAACTTTCTGAAAAGGCAAAGAGTTTGGAAGAGACGTTACTGTCGGCTTTTGCAACAGTCAGCAGCTTGGAAACTTTCCTCTTGAATAAGGTTGAAAACAATTCCAGTTTCTATAATTTAACTCATCCATATCATCAGCACCAATAAACTAAACCACTATAGATTCCAGGCTCCTGTTTTGCCAAGAGCTGGCATTATACTCTGAGCCAAGTAACTTATTATAAACAATGAGTATTTCAGTCTTACAAGTGCGCACATTCTTGCAGTGTTTGTTTATGTGTGTAGTTGGCACTAAAAATGATGAGTTTTAGATACTGCTGTTACTTTCTGAATAATATTAGTAGTAATGCTTCTGGAGCTTATATGAAATCATGTAGCTGTCAGGAGTTTGCTTGACCATGATCTACTAGAAAACAAATATAAACTGCTTCTTGACTTTTATATTTTAACTTAACTGGTGCAAAAGTATTAGGTTATAAGATATTACCGTGTGTTCCTTGTCTGCATGTATAGAGTGTCTCTTTCAATATTATTGGGCATCCTTAGAAAAGTCTAGTCTCTGTCTTTCCATTCTTGAGAAACCCAATCCTAAGGAAAAGGTAGTTTCCTCCAAATACTTTGTTGCATTTCAACAGGAGGCATACCATTTGTATATCACAGTGGTAGGGAGGATAATATGCTCTCTACTAGCAGTCCCTTATGCTATAGGTTTTAAAATATAATGTTAAAAACATCAGGGGTGGTACATGGACTAGGTAAGGAGAAAAGCAGACATAAGTGAGCGGAGGCTGTGTAGGAGGAAGAGTCCTTAAGAAGGGGAAGGAGATTGGTTGCTGAATAATGTGGGCCACTCTTTTAATGTCTGCTCTGAGGAGTACAGATATAAGTCAAATCAAACCCCTTATTGTTTTCATGATGGTCTTAACCCTTCTAGGTAATTACTCTATAGTAAACCCACCCTGGGCAGGTGTCTACACATGTGAGGGTATGGGACCAGTTTTGCTGCTACTGGCAGCAGTCTTCTTCCACCCACTCTGGCCCTGCACTGGCTTATTGCTGCCATCAGTGGAGCTGAAGGAACTGGCCGTACCAGCTTGTGGCCAGTGGCCCACTTTAAAAGCCAGCTCCACTCCCTGCTCCCTGCCTTCCTGGCCTGGAGAAGGCTGTAGAGCACAGTGGCAGAATGTGGCAGCTCTGTCATCAGAGCCTTGGCCCACTGAACCATGGCTGCTCCACCCCCCAGCCCCTGCAGCAACATCTACCACCCAGGGCTCCTGCTGGCCACCCTGGTTGTTGTGCTGCACTGCTGCAGTGACCACTGCATGGCCCAGGCCAGTCTCATCACCCTGGCAGTGCCTTATGCTGTGCGATCACCTGGTCTGGCTCACCACACCATCCCAGGAGCCCTGCCACCATGCTGCTGCCCAGACCCTAGCAAGGATGCTGTTGATGCACACCTGGATGCCACCACTACTGCCATCCAAGCACTCCTGAGCCTTAAGCCCCACTACCTGTGGTCCTGCCCAGCAAGCCAGGACTGATGGCTGCACTAAGGCCACCTGGATGGCTGGCCCTGGATCCCAGGTCCACTGTGCACTCCCAGCACCATGCTCACTGCGGACAGTTCTCAGGAAAGCACTTTATCCCCTCCACAAACACAAATCCTCCTCCTTCCTCCTTCCCCCACAACAAACCCCATTCCCCTGTCCCTCCTCCCCACAGATCCCCTCTACTACCCACTCCACCCACCACCAATAAAGTACCCTCTTTCCCATGCAGACTATTTACAGTGCATGTTGAGTGTGACCTCCCTCTGGGTTCTGTGCTGCCAGAGTCAGTGCATATGCAGGGCCCCAGCCACATGGTGCCTTTCCCTCACATGCAGCTGCAAGTCCTACTTACTCAGGAGAAAGAGCTTGTTTGTGAGAGTTTTCAACATTTCTGAAATAAGATGCTAAATACCAGGCCGGCCCTGGCTTAGGTGGCCACAAGCTGAGCCCCCATCCCCGCTCACTCTGCAGGGACAGGTAGACCGCTGGGTGCTGGCTGCATACAGCCTGCCTCTCCCACTCGCTTCCCAGGCTGGGACAGGCCTGGCTCCTGGCAGCACCTGATGCTGCAGCTCCAGACCCACACCCCACCTTCTCCTGCAACCTGAAAGCCCCTCGTAGATGTGCATGATGGAGTGCCTGCTCCACAAAAACTGCCTGAGGACCTTGGCCTCACTCCACAGTGCCATGAGATCTGCAGTCTCCTCCTGTGATCAGTTGCAGCCTTGAGATGTGGTGTGTCCCATCAGGGAGGACTCACTGGCAGCAGTTCTTTGATGGCTCACTGGTCCTGTGAACAGCAGTCCCCAATGCTGGTGAGCCTGGGCAGGTACGTGCAGCACACAGGCACAGCATAGGACAAGTAGACATGAAGTGCTGCTGTGCTTGGGACCAGCCGCAGTGTCCAGACAGGCTAATGTGGCTGGCCGATGGTCAGCTGGAGTGGGACCTGGTGGCCAGAGGCTGGCTTTAGGTGGCCCAGGGTGCTGCTATGCCTGGCAACTGGATTCAGCACCCAGAATAGCACAACAGTGTGGCCCTTGCAGCTGCATGGCACCAGAGTCCAAGCAGGCAGCTGAAGCTGGCCTCGGGCCTCTGCAAGGACACTTAGTGGCCAGAGGCTGGCTGCAGGCGTCTCAGGGCCCCAGCATCTCCTCAGGGCCAAGATCCATGGGATGGGGAGGCAAAGAGCCACCTCAGCCCTGTGGCTGGAAAAGCTCCCAGCCCCATAGCTCTGGGGCAGGACTGCAGGTGCCCCCCTGGTGGTGGGGTTGACTGGGACCAAATTTGCTCCTCGTCAGTGTCTATGTGTGCACTACTGCACAGTAACTATTTGTATGTATAGGTAGGAAATTTACTCCCGAGTAGAATGATTTACTGTGCAGTAAGCATCTGCATGTGTAGATGCTGACACTTAGCACTCTGCTGTGCATTAAAACATGTCGTGTAGACACAGCATTTTTTTCAGTATGTACTTTATTATTTTGACACTGTTCTCCACTAACTCCCACCCACTTCCCAGGCTAGGATAGGCCTGGCTCCTGGCAGCAGCTTCAGGAGGCCTTAAATGCCTCTACACTAATGCTCATAGTATGGGGAACAAGCAGGAGGAACTTGCCCTCCTGCTAGCTAACACAAACCCAGACATAGTGGGGCTCACTAAAACTTGGTGGGATCCAACACATGACTGGGTGGTAAACGTCAAGGGCTATAGGCTTTACAGAAGGGATAGAATGGGGAGGAAAGGTGGGGGTGTGGCGCTCTACGTCAAAGAGCAATACACATCCTCAACAAACAGCACTGGGTCAGAGGAGGGGCTGACTGAAGTGCTCTGGGTCAGAATACAAGGGGGTTGGGGGGAGAGGGACTTAATGGTGGGGGTCTACTACAGACCACCCAACCAGGGGGAAGAGCTGGACTGGGAATTCTCAGGTCAGCTCGTGGAGGCAGTTAAGTCAAGGGACGTGGTCATCACGGGTGACCTAAACTATCTGGACATCTGCTGGGAAGAGCAGTCAGCCAGGTCTGACCGCTCACGTAGGTTCCTAGCCAAGTTACAGGACCTCCATCTAACCCAGGAGGTGCACAGTCCCACCAGGGGAAATGCCTTGTCGGACCTGGTCCTGGCCAGAGGCAATGACCTGGTGAGGGGACTGCGGGTTCTCGATCACCTGGGTGATAGCGATCATCACCTACTGGAATTCACCATCCAGTGCAGGGTGTCAAAGGCCTGCAGCAAGGCAGCAGACCTGGACTTCAGGAGGGCAGATTTCAATGAGGTAAGAAGACTAGTCAGGGAGGCACTGAGGTCCCGGAGGGGAGGGGAGTTGGGAGTCCAAGAAGAGTGGTCGTTCCTTAAGAAGACGATGCTCCAAGCCCAAAGGGTGACAGTCCCAATGTGGATCAAAGGGGGCAAGAAAGCCCAAAAGCCCCCATGGCTCACCAAAAGCATCCAGGAACATCTCAAAGCTAAAAAGGAGGCGTACACCCAATAGAAGGGACGGACCATCACCAAGTAGGATTATAACTCCATTGCTCGAGATTGTAAGGGGCTGTTAGGAAGGCTAAGGCAGAGACGGAACTAGAACTAGCGACCCAGATCAAAGATAACAAGAAGTCCTTTTTTAAATACATAGCAGGTAAAAAGAAGATACCAGGTAATGTGGGGCCTCTGTAGGACACGCTAGGAAATCTGGTGGTCGCGTCAGATGACAAAGCTAACCTCTTTAACAATTTCTTTGCCTCCATTTTTTTGAGCAAGGATGGGGTCATCCCCCCCAGTGGGATCCCTGACGGACCATGGGGAGGCACAACCAGGCCCAGGGTCAGTGAGGACCTAGTCAGGGAATTTCTGGTGGGACTAGACATGTTCAAATCAGCAGGTCCTGACGACCTCTACCCCAGAGTGCTGAGGGAATTAGCAGACATCATTGCGGGACCCCTGGCACAGCTTTACAAGCATTCGTGGTGTTCTGGTGAGGTGCCAGAGGACTGGAAAAGGGCCAATGTGGTCCCCACTTTCAAAAAAGGGAGGAAGGAGGACCCAGGATACTATAGGCCCGTTAGTGTTACCTTGGTCCTGGGGAAGCTCTTTGAGAAAATTATCCAGGAGCACATCTGTGAGGGACCAGCAGGGGAGATTATGCTTAGGGGCAACCAGCATGGGTTCATTAGAGGCAGGTCCTGTCAGACCAACCTGGTGGCCTTCTACGACCAGGTCACAAAATCTTTGGACACAGGTGTCATGGTGGATGTAGTCTTTCTGGACTTTAGGAAGGGCTTAGGCACTGTCTCTCATCCCATTCTCATTAAAAAATTAGGTGACTGTGGTGTCGATGCCTACACAGTCAGATGGGTTGCAAATTGGCTGGAGGGCCGCACCCAGAGAGTGGTGGTGGATGGGTCTTTTTCGACCTGGAGGGATGTGGGCAGTGGGGTTCCCCAGGGCTCGGTTCTTGGACTCGCACTGTTCAACATCTTCATCAGCGACTTGGATGAGGGGGTGAGAAGCACCTTGTTCAAATTTGCAGATGACACTAAGTTGTGGGGAGAAGTGGGCCGCTAGCAGAGAGGGGCAGGCTGCAACTAGATTTGGACAGGTTACAGGGGTGGGCAGATGAGAACAGGATGGGTTTCAATACAGACAAGTGCAAGGTATTGTACCTGGGGAGGAAGAACCAGCAGCATATCTACAGGCTGGGGAACTCTTTTCTTGTCAGCACAGTGGCAGAAAAGGATCTTGGAGTCATTATTGATTCCAAGATGAACATGGACCGCCAATGTGAGGATGTGGTCAGGAAGGCTAACCACACTTTGTCATGCATCCACAGATGCATCACGAGCAGGTCCAAGGAGGTGATCCTCCCCCTCTATGCGACATTGGTCAGGCTGCAGTTGGAGTACTGTGTCCAGTTCTGGGCACCGCACTTCAGGAGGGATGTGGACAGCATCGAGAGGGTCCAGAGGAGGGCCACTCATATGATCAGGGGGCAGCAAGGCAGGCCCTATGAGGGGAGGCTATGGGACCTGAACCTGTTCAGCCTCCACAAGAGAAGGCTGAGAGGGGATCTGGTGGCCATCTATGAACTGGCTAAGGGAGAGCAGCAGGCAATGGCAGAGTCCTTGTTCCCCTGAGCACTACTGGGAGTAACATGGAATAATGGCCATAAGTTGACTGAGAGTAGGTTCAGGCTAGATATCAGGAAGCACTACTTCACAGTCAGGGTGGCTAGGATCTGGAACCAACTTCCAAAGGAAGTGGTGCTTGCTTCTACCCTGGGGTCTTCAAAAGGAGGCTAGATAATCACCTAGCTGGGGTCGTTTGACCCCAGCACTCTTTCCTGCCCATGGTGGGGGGTTGGACTTGATGATCTGCTCAGGTCCCTTCTGACCCAACCAACTATGAAACTATGAAACTATAACTTGCTGAACTGGAGATAATGGAAATTAGTAGCTCTATCATTGTAAAAAATAATTCATTGTAACTTCTTCAACTCATGACTGCTAAACTGTGATCCATTATTAGATATTACTATATCAAGTGTATTACAAATGGTAAAAAATGATTTGCTATGCATAGCCACCTGTTCAACTATAAGATCTTCCAATAAGACTATTTCAGGAAAGGAGGACTAGTAAATTAGACCAAGAACATAGTTTTCACAGCCCAGGGTAAATAAATATATGCCCACTTTGCTTCGGAGGCAATTTTTCCTGTTCCATTAATTAATGCTCTTTTGCTTGACTTAACCTGTGCCTAGAGCATATACAGCAAGCCTTCCTCAATGTCCCTGTTCATTTGTTTAAAACACCTTTGCCCCATTTCTTGACCATTTAGGGAAGCTTATTTTTTGTAACACCAAGCTGGTACCTTTAAATAAAAGACCATCACTGAGTGGATAGAGGGAGAACGTTGTCTTGGCCACTCTGTACTAATAGCCATGATTCTTTCCTGTAGGGTTTCATACTGACTTGTCACTCTGCCAATCACTGTCTACGTTTGTCAAAGACAGGACAGGGTTTATTTATTTTCTGGTCAAATACAAATCTAGCTCTGGACTTGGCTCCACTGCATTTTTGTAACATGCCTTTCAAAGCATGTCTGCAAATCTTTCTCAGGATTTTATTTCATTCTAAAATTATACATTTGTAGCTGAAAAAAACAAGCTATGCATTCTGGAGGGGAGGAAGGGGCTTGCCAGTTTCCTTTTGGCAATGGCAATAAGTTGTTTATGGTAAGTTTTAGCTAATATTGGCATCTCATAAATAAATACTTGATGGTTTTTACATGAGTGGCCTAAGCCCTCTTTTCTTTTTGAGTATATTGATATTCATTTTTTGTTGATAGTCAAGTAGCTGTGTCTGCATGGTGGGGCACCATGGCTAATTAGCTCTGTTAAGAGGCAGAGACAATTACTGCAACCACATCACTAACACAGCTCTACATGTGTGGAGTAGTATGGTTTATTTCAGCATGAGCTTCCTGGCACTGGAAGTGAGAAGAAAAAGACATGCCTTGAGTTTTTGAAACTCCTTATTAGCACATGTATATCTTACAGTCATTGGACATCTTTGCCTAGTAATGCTTTTACATTGCTGGCTCAGGCACCTAGATTAGGCACATATTTTGCCATTCTAAAGAATCTTTGCACCTCTTCTCTGTTTGTTGCGGCAAGTATATTTGTGATGGTCCTAATCTTACTGCAATCTACAGTACATCTTGTGTGCCACCCTCTCTTTCCACAATTTATGTTTTTGTTTATTTACCCTCTATGGCTCTTCCAAAGCTGCTGGGACATTCTGGTCATGATCTGCTACTGTTTACCCCCCAGATTAAAATCTTTTCTGTGTAGATCTTATACCTCTATACCAACAAAAAACTGTTGTATTTTCCGGTGAAACACCTCAGGTGTCAAATCTAGCTTAGTCTGAGGGAACAGTGTTTTCCCAAAGGGGCACCTAAATGTGTGCTCTGTTTTCAGTGGCACTTGCTAAAACTCTGCTCATGCATGAAGAGTAGAAAAAATATTTAGCATTGCTAGCTCCTCCCAAATTTTAGCCCTTCTAGGTTTTGGAAATCATATCCTTTTTGCATATTTACTTAATTCTTTTGGCTCTGTACATTATGGAAGGGCTCTATCTTGGTTTTTTTCTTACAAAGACTACCACTCTGTTGGTTCTTCTGCACATTCTGTGACTTCCAGATAAATGAATTTATTCAGTCTGTGCCTTAGGGTGAGGGGAATTTTTTTTCAGGTTTCAATTATAGATTGATTAGGTACTTTTGACTATGTTTTCTAGTCTGTTGTGAGCCTCCATATCCGTACGAAATTATTTGACCCTCTCTTTCTTCAAAAAGGCTACTGTCTTGATGGAAATAAACGTACACATCCACACATGTTGCCATGTGCACTTGCAGTAGCTCAAATAGCAGTGGCACAAATTTATGATGGAGATTTGTGCTTCAGCACATGTGCCTGAACATGTACTTTGGTGTGGGGCAAGTTGGGGCAAACTTGGGGCAAACTGACCCTGCCAGCTCTTCCTGGATCTGCAGCCAGGGGGGCTAGTGGCTGGGGCCAGCACCTGTGCTGGCCTCAGCAGTATAAAATCCTGCCCTGGTGAGCACATCAGGGCTGCTTGCCCTTAGAAGCTTTTGGGGGAGAAACCTCTGGGAGGAAGTTGGCCATGCCCCTTCCTGTCCCAGGTGGCTTGGTCTCAGGAACTTCTGGGGAAAAGATGACCAGGCTCCTTCGTGCCTCTGGCTACTGCTAGCTTCTGACTTATTCTCAGAGCTTTTGGGAGTAAGTTGGCTGCACACCTTTGTGCCTTGGACTGCTGCTACTATTTCTGCCTTCCATGGTGGGGGGGGGGGGGTTCCTCTGCTACATGCCACATGCCACTGCCCCCCTCGGGGTGGGGGGGAACTGCACTGCACCACACCCCAGAATTGCACCCCAGCTTCTGCGCTCCTGTTCCAGCCTGCTGCCCAGCCCACTACTAACCCATGGTTGGGGGACAGCCTGGGGAAGGAGCCTGTGCTGCCTGTGGGCCCCCCCCCCACCATCTTTGCCAGAGCCAAAAGATACCTTGTCTGCCCCAGCTGCCTTGGCAGGCCGCCACCCCCCACCTTCACCTCCACTTTCATAGATTCATTCATAGATTCATAGATGTTAGGGTCGGAAGGGACCTCAATAGATCATCGAGTCCGACCCCCTGCATAGGCAGGAAAGAGTGCTGGGGCTAGACGACCCCAGCTAGATGCATACCAACCTCCTCTTGAAGACCCCCAGGGTAGGGGAGAGCACCACCTCCCTTGGGAGCCCGTTCCAGACCTTGGCCACGCTAACTGTGAAGAAGTTCTTCCTAATGTCTAGTCTAAATCTGCTCTCTGCTAGCTTGTGGCCATTATTTCTTGTAACCCCCAGGGGTGCCTTGGTGAATAAAACCTCACCAATTCCCTCCTGTGCCCCCGTGATGAACTTATAGGCAGCCACAAGGTCGCCTTTCAACCTTCTCTTGTGGAGGCTGAAGAGGTCCAGTTTCTCTAGTCTCTCCTCGTAGGGCTTGGTCTGCAAGCCCTTAACCATACGAGTGGCCCTTCTCTGGACCCTCTCCAGGTTATCCGCATCCCTCTTGAAGTGCGGTGCCCAGAATTGCACACAGTACTCCAACTGCGGTCTGACCAGTGCCCGATAGAGGGGAAGTATCACCTCTTTAGATCTATTCGTCATGCATCTGCTGATGCACAATAAAGTGCCATTAGCTTTTCTGATGGCTTCGTCACACTGCCGACTCATGTTCATCTTGGAGTCCACTAGGACTCCAAGATCCCTTTCCACTTCCATGCCACCAGCAGGTAATTTCCTAGGCAGTAGGTGTGCTGGACATTTTTCCTCCCTAGGTGCAGCACTTTGCATTTCTCCTTGTTGAACTGCATTCTGTTGTTTTCTGCCCATTTGTCCAACAGTGTGGAAGTTTCCCTTGCAGCCATGGCTCCTTTCCCTTGCATCCTGTCTGGCAGCTGGGCACAAAGGGTATGAGATTTGTGGGGGGGATGGGTGTGGGTGGGTATAAGGTTTGTGGAAGGGTATGGGACTTGTGCAGAGGTTTGGGAGGTGTGGGGTTTTTGGGTGGATTGTAGCGGGGGTTTGCAGGTGGGGGAGGGGGACTGTGTAGGTGGGGGGAGACTGCTCAGCAGGGGTGGGGCCCTACCTGCCCCCCACAACATGGTGCACTGCCCTCCTACAGCAACAGCAGTGGCCATCAGGGTGGTCGTGGCCTGCTGTTGGCAGAGACCCTCGGCAGTGGGTGCTGCCTTAGATCTGGTGTCTGCACATGGCACTAGTCTGGACACTGGCTTGCACCCTCAAGTGTCACTGGACCTCTCTTAATGTCATCCACAGGCCATGGCACTGCACACAAGAGTCATGTGCCCTTTGGTCCATGCAGGGTCCTGCCTCCATGGAGCCAGGCTGGCCTGATGGCATATGGGGTACATGGAGGCAGGACCCAGCATATCCTGAGGGCACACTGCTTCTGCATGCAGTGCCCAGAGCCCCACATGCCAGCAAAAGTGTCCTGTCCTGTCTGAGGGCATATTTCAGTGGCTAGGCCAGTGCCAGGTGCAGCCGCCAGGTCTGAGGTGGCACCGCACCACCAGGGGTCTCTGCTGACAGTGGGCCATGAGCATCCTGATGATGGCTGCTGGTGCTGCATGAGGGCTGTGCAGGGAGTTGGCGGGGGACTCACCCCTCCTTGCAGTCACCCCCAGCCCCCACCCCTATGTCCATACTTGCCTGGGTCCTAGCCGCTGCTACAGCCTTGGCCCACTCTTATTTGCGCCAGCATGCTGAGGCACCATGCTGGAGCAGCAGGAGCATGGGTCAGCCAAAGTGTCTCCTTGGAGGACCCAGCCTCTGGTTGTTTCTGGGCATGGTCTGTGCTGCTTTTTTCTGGCATGATTTTTTTTTTCTTTATACTGGGATTTCTATTTTTTTCATTCCTAGTGTACCTCTTATGGTGTTTGAAACTGCTTCGAGATGCCACAACAGGCACATGCTCGCTCATCTGGATGTGGCCAGGGATTGCTGTATTTTTTTTTTTACCCATTAACAAGTCCTTCTTTCCTCAGTGATAGAACAAACTGTACCTATTCCAGGCTCTTCTTTACTCCAGATATTTATTTCACGTAATCAAGTGGGGGCCAACTTTCTTTGGCAGGGGTGCCACATATTGAGCCTTGTGCCCCAAGTGCTCTCCCAGTCCCTTCTTCTGCCTAATTTGCAGCTCTTCTTTCTGTTTCTTGTCTTATCTGCCCTGTGCTGCCTGCCTCCTCCCCAGTCTTCTGCATGCCACATGCTGAGGCTGCCTTTGCCATGGGTTGGCCACCTGTGATGTACACTAACAGCTCACCACTAGTAGGCCTGAGTTTTATCAGTTTACTCCTCATTTCTTTTCTCTCCGTGCTCATAATGCCTATAACTTTGGCTTGTGCATCAGTGTCCAAATGCCCATTTGCTTTCAAGCATAGTCCCATCTTCCTCTGGTACAACTTTGTCCTCTTCTATGAAAACTTTCTGAGTTTTGACATTCTCTTTATTTGTTCTATGATGCTTTGTGGGTTCTTGTGGATTTCACTATTTTGTAAGAATCTGCACATTTCCTACATCCTTCCCCATGTTCTGGGCATTGTCCTAGTTCATACTGGTTGTAAAGGAACACGAGATTTCAATTAGCTTCAACAACCTCTGTGTGTCAGATCTCTTTTCTTGTTGTATGTCTGGGTTCTCTATCATTCCTCTGGGCCGGGTACAGACATTACACTTTTACCAGTATAGGTGACTGGAAACAAATCTATACACATAAGAGAACAGAAATTTGGCTCACAAACCAATCTATGTTCATAACAGAACAAAACAGTTCAGCATACAGAGACTGGTTTAAAAATGGCAGAATCTGGTCTAAGATTTGCTTCCCCCTTAAGAGGGTGAATGTGTGCTCTGTTTGCTACTGATCTAAGCTATGCCACTTAGATCAATTTTGACTTGGGCTTTTTGAATGTATGTATCTATCCCTAGTGTCAGAGCTCTGCTTGCTCTCTATGCTTCATTCTGGCCTGGTTGACTTTACTTGACAAACCCTTGTTGTTTTTGTCAAGATTTCATTGTGAGCCTTCCAGCTGTTTCTCTACAAGTGTTTTGTCCCAGATCTCAGTCTAAGATCTGGATTCTTATCAGGGGAATCAGTTAGCTTCTCCAAGCTGCAAGATTTGCTCTTGAACCTTAGCTCAGCCACAAGCTCTTCTGTTTTCACTCTCTGTAGAAAAAATGCATCTCTTTTATGCCTTCTTTGTGGAATACATACATCTCTATGCTACCCTCATTTGCCTGAGTTAGCTGCAAACTATAAGAAACCTCAGTTGCTTGAGATCTAGCTATTGCCAGATGTAAGGCTGTCTTCAGATCAACTAGGTTTTGTTACCACCTATTTCTTGTAGATAGAAGGTAAAGCACTATTTGAACCTTCTCCAATTGTTTCTACTGTTAACGGGAATTTTAACTGTTGCTGGACTTTTAATTGGTCGGGCCTTTCCTCAATGTATTTTCTTAGTACCTTTTTACTTCCATCCTGGAAGGTGTGTTCCATGGTTCTTCAGTGCTTAAAGTACTTGCAAGATCTCTACTTTTACTCTCTATCCAGTTCCAAAGGGCTAAGCACAGCAACAACTAGTTTCACAGAATCCTACCTTGTCTCTCCGTCTGTCTGGAAAGCTCAGCTCTTAAAGGCATGGATCTCTATATCACAGATCTATGTGTGTAATGGGGGAGACTTGGTGATTGATCATCTCTTTTGCAATGTCTCCAAAAGGGTAAACTATTTAAGGGGAAGCAGAGAAATCTGCCCTTGAATTTGAAGGCTGATACCTCTGCTTGTGCATCTGCTTTCAAGAGCAGATGCTAAATAATTGACTAAGCAAATGTATAAAGCTGTAATTGTATCCTTTTGTTTCATATTACATGATGAGATGCCTTATTTAACTTTCTCAAGGAAGATAATATGTATCTTTCCAAAGGGTCTGGCCCAGTTTTGGCCCCAAGCAATTACATTTTAATAACTGAAGCTGACCAAGAGACCAGAGTGTTCCTTAGTAGCTCAGCCATGAGACGTGATATATCACTTTGTTACTGTCAAAGAACATATTTTTTTACACTTAACTAGCAAAATGTTTGATCCCGGACTTTATTACTGTACTCTGAAGCTGTAGATTACTGTAGGGTTTTTTTCTTATGAATTCTATTTTAATAGGTCCAAAGAAATCATTTAGTTTTTATAATAAGATTAGTTGGGCACACAGCAAATTCAGGCCTTGTTGGGATATTAATTCTGTGCACTGACTGACACACTGCTGGTCGAGTAAAATAACACAGTGTATTGCTACTTGTCCATACATGACAGTGTGGATTGCTTGTGAAAAAGTTTTTCAAGTACTGGGTGGTGCCCAAATGTGACATCTTGTGCTGGCTAAAAACTCTTAGGTTTTTAAATATGGATTTTTTTTTCGACTGGTACAACTACGTTAAATAGGACAAAAGCATAATAGCATTCAAGGAAAATGTGGGTGAGAGAGCCTCAAATTCCTGTTGGTAAGTAGTCACTCACATAAGTCCAATTCAAAACTGTAGATAATGGCTTGATTATCCTTGGCATCAATTTTACATCAAGAATAATTCCATTTACTACAGTATTAATTTACAAAGATGTAATATCCTGATTCTGTTCCTCACTGTAAGGCCTTAGTGAGCTGCTTATTTAAAATGTACCATATTTTATGGTATACAAGTGTATGCAGTGTGTAAGTTGACCCCACATTTCTGATCAAAAAGGTTAGGTGATACGGTATATAAGTCGACCTTGTCTTGCCAGAGCCACCTCCTGGGGAGGCATCAGGTGCTTGAACTCAGCTGTCACCTCATCCCAGCACCTTATAATTGTGGATCAATGGTGGCCGCTGTGGCTGGAGCCCATGAGCTGCAGCCACAGCCAGGTAGGCAGCAGCAGAGCTCAGCATGGGGTGCTGTGAGTGGCTTTTGCCTGGCAAGCACCATTTGCTGCTGCTGCTGCTGATGATGATGATGCTCTGGGCCCTGGTGCTGCTGGTGTGGGTGGTGGTATCTCCACTCTACTGGCAAAGATTTACCTGCAGGGTAGTCACAGGGCCATGGGTAAGTGTCCCCAGGCCAGACTCAATGGGAATGGGGTCTGGGCACCCAGCCTGGATCCAGGGTAACAGGCAAGAGAGTGGGGGAGGGAGGAGTTTGGCCTGTCCTCACTCAGTGCTGAGGAAGCCCCTAGATGTCAACACACTGCCACCTGTGGGCTGGATGAAGCAGGGCACTGGCACTGGGTCTGGCTGAAGATGAACAGATTTTGAAATGCAATTTTTTTTTTATTTCAAAGTATTGGTATATGGTGTTTAAGTCATGGTGAATATTTAAGGGTAAATATTTTGGCTTCAAACTTCCACTTATACACTCTGAAATATGGTATACAGTGTATACCTGCAATTTATTATTTTTGCAATGTTGAAAATTATGACGAGGCTCGGCTTTTCTTATGGAACCATCTAATTATGTTTGTTTCTGATGAGAGAAAAAAGGCTGGTTGTTATGTTGTATTAGCTAATGTTGTACCATTCCTTGAAAACCTAGGGCAAACTCCCAGGGACCTTACGGCTTCAAGTGAGTTGATTGAATTTTTTTTTTTTAAATTTTTTTATATATAATCACAAAATGTCTTCAACACCGAGAACATTCATTTCTACAACATCTTTTGGGACCCTATCAATGAGGCCTGACAAGAGAGTGCTTATATGAATAAGGACTTACATGAGGGAAAGTTTCTAAACCTAACATCTCTCTTCCCCCTAAAGCAGTGGCTCTCAAAAGTAGTTCCCCACCCAGCCTCTATGCAAGGAGATAACTGAAAGCTTGTCTCTGGGTAAGCTTCTTCTTGTCTCTGCTGGCCCTGTATAAGGAACTAAGTGCAGGCTCATCTTTGTTGGCTCCAATGCAAGGATGTAAGTTGATGATTATCACTGTGCCACTACTATTCAGGAAGCTAAGTGTTCACTCCTGACCCTTCCCCTGTCCCCACCAAGAACTGAGTGCTGCAATAAATGAATGAATTACTGATTTGGGTGTGTCAACTCACAGGAGTTATGGAGGGGTGCTGAGAGCCTAAAAAAGTTGACAGCCACTGTATTAAGGCAAATCACTTCCTAACATTAAGGCTGAATAAGGACTCAAGGCTGATTACATCCAATATTTTTATATAGGACTAATAAAAATATATCTGTAACAAACACTGCCTTATTTACTTGAATATAAGACAACACTGACTATATGACATGCCCCAACAAGTAGATTCTCTCTATATAAAATATATGAATTTGTTATAATTTTCCAAGTATAGAATCTAATTATTGGAGGTTTGCCTTGAATCTGTCCTCTTCCCACTGCTACAGCAGGAAAAATTAATTGGGGGGGGGGTCACGTGGCCCTCTTGCTCTCTGGTTGCCCAACTTATTCCTAATCAGTCCTCTCCCCTGATCAGACCCTGATCTACCTGAACATATAGAAATGAGGACTACATTTGAAAATACTGACCTAGAAATTAACATACCTATAATAACTTGAAAATAGTACCCATAGACTTAGTTCATCTAGAATTGATCCATTTTACCTTTTTTGAAACTTTTGCGAGTTTTAGCAAGGGTACTCCATAAACACACTTTTAAGCAACACTTTTGTAACTACTTATATATAGTACAAACTATGCATAACACCAGTCCAAAGCCAAAAGGCTTATGATTTACCATATAGTACATTGGGCTGGGCCCCAGCAAAGTCAACACCTGGGGCCATTACAAGTCATTGTGACTCCATAGCTCAGCACTGCTAAGTATGTGTGTGTACTCCGGATATCTGCCAACAAAGGATCTACATGTTAATTAGCTTCCCCACTCATGCCTGCAACCATGTGTTCTTGTCATTAGTCCTGAGATCCTCCAAACAAATATATCCTGATGAGGCACAGGGCAACCTGGTATGATTCCATCTCATGGAGGGTAGGGCCACCCTAATCAAATGCAACAGGCTGACAGAGGGGGTGGCAGAAGGAATCTAATTGAACTGTTTGGGGCCCCATTTGGTGATGTTTGCCAGACATTTAAAGTTGGTGAAGAAACAGGAACCTTTGGAAATGGGAAAGAAAGGTACAGCACAGCTATGGGATTGAAGAGTAAGTACAAATCTATGCAATGTAGTGGCTCACCATGACTTTAAAAAGAGTTGGTGCTGAGGGGGACTAGGCTGTTTGGATACTGCTATTTTATAGGCATTTTCGGTTGACTGCTTATAATCAACTTCATAGGTACCTGGCAGGGAAAATACCTTGACCAAGGTGATGCAATTGAAATGGCACTGTGTAGTAGAGGGTTGTACCTTTGCCTACTTGGAGACAGGGCTCCCTATGAGATCCTCATAGTTAGCTTCCCACTGGCTAGTAGGGCTGTTTGCAGCTTTGATAGCTGATTCAATTAGGAGGAGATTTGGCCCAAATCAGGGACTGAATCACCAAATCCGAATTGAATTGGAAGACCAATTAAAAGCTCTGAATTGATTTGAAGCATCCAAATTGATTTGGAAAAGCTTTGGAAAAGCTTTGGCTGCTTTGGAAATTTGGCCATGTTGGAGTTGGGGGAGGGGGTAGGGAAGGGGCATGGGAGAGGGACAGAGTGCAGCTGGGGTTGGGACAAGCTGCCCAGCTGGGGTGCAGGGGCGTGTTACTTGGGGGACGGGGAGGGGGCATTGGATGCAGGTGTGGCAGAGCTGGGAGCAAGTGCTCTGGCCTGCTGCTGCCCAGAATAAGCTGTGCCTGGATCCACTGTGCCAGCTGGGCAAGTGGCAGCACTGAGCATGGCAGCAGCTGGGCATGGCAGCACTGGGATCAGGGGCTATGCCCTGCTGCCGACCAGAGCAAGCTGTGCCTGCATCACGTTCTCCCCCTCCACTCCCCCTGCTCCAGCTGGGCAAGTGGCAGCCGGGCAGAGCCCCCACTGTTCCCCCCCACTGGGGCAGAGGCAGGCACAGCCAGAGGAGCTGCAGGAGAAGTCCCATGGGTGCTCTGCCTGCCCCATCCCCTGCCTGGCCCAACCTCCTGGCACTTAAAAAAAAAAAAAAGCCCTGTACTCAATGGCTCTGGCAGCAGCCATTGGGGCATCTGAGGGCTTGTGGCAGAGCACCCCCATGCAGCATGGGGCAGCGGGGGGCAGCGGGGATTGCCACCCCCCTGCCTGGCACCTGCACAGCAGCTGCCCCATGGCACAGGACCTGGGTCACAAAATGTTTTCCTTAAAAAAAAAAAGAGGAAACATTTCCCCATTTATTGGGGAAAACAACCTCATCTTGTATTTGAGTAAATATGATACATTGTTACAATTTCTTTGTTTGAGGGACAGCATTTAACAGACACGTTGCCTACACATATTGCTGAACATCAGAAGGCAAAGCCAGTCCACATCTAAACTGTGTGTTTATTATAGTGACTTGCTGAAGAAAACTTTCACTTCCAAACAGACCCAGAAATTGCAGGGCTTAACATCTGATTTTTTTAGGTCCAGTCTCTCTCTTTCCATAAACAATTACAAAATTAAGTAATTTCCCCTTCCCCCATGATTCTTCTCAATATCTTTGTTTAGGTCAAGTACTAAATGTGTTCTTTGTTCTAGATTGTCTTTATAAAATCTTGCAACTTTTGAATCTGTAAATTACCTCCACGCTATATGTAGCTGGGCTCTGGTTTCTTTCTGGTGTGTTGATATGCACATATGGTATATAGACAGTTGGTGAATTCTAAAGAAATGACCTTCAGCACAGATATTCTTCTGTATTTTCATGTTTTGTCATGCTGCGGTAGTTTTGTTCATTCTTCTGAGTGAAAAACTCTGCAGTCGTTCAGACAGTCCCTCACTCTCACTCAGTCAAACCATCTGTTCCCATATTACAGATTTCTCTGCATGAGTACCAGGTAACAGACATGACTTGTCCCAGTAATAACTATGGCAAAAAGGCTTCACATGCTCTCCACAATCTATGACCATATGATCAGTCTAGGATAACATGTCATGCCAAACACCCCAAAAAACTATTCATATAGTGAAAGAGAGAGAGACAGAAAGAAAGAGAGAGAGAGAGAGAGAGAGAGAGAGAAAGAATCCTGAAATCAGATACTTGATAACCCTGAACATTATATGTGTCCTATGCTCAAAAATGTACTTTTATGCCTGCAAGAAAGTCTGCATTGCAGTCTAGATTCATACTTGCCAGGGAGGAGAGGGGCAAAGGGAACCTCCCCTGGTCTTGTCTGCCCAGAATGCTTTTTTCTTAAGGGCAGTTGGTAGAATAATTGAAAAGAAAAACATAAGGAAATATTTTACCCACTTTCATCACACATGCAGAATTGTGTCCAGTTGTTCCAGCAGGGAATATATGTCTTGAGTCCACTTAGTTTAAAAAATACCCATTTCCTTTTATCCTCCCAACCTGCAGAGAGCCTATTGTACATTTCAGTTGCCCTTTGGCTAGCTGGAAGGAGCTACCACTCACCTCAGAGAATGTTAGCTCACTCTCTTAAGTCCAGTAGCATAACCAAGTGGGAAGGAGGCACAAAAATAGCAGCAACTGTACTGCTGGTCTGGCCAATGTAGTCAGGTTGGCACTGCAGCCACTGATGCTGGTCTGTGCAAGGCTGCTGCCTAGGGAGCCTCAAGCACACAGGTATGTCTCTACTTAAGACTGCAAGAAAATGTGTCAAGTGCTCCCTTTCCTTAGTGGACCTTAAGAATGCTGACTTGGGGCTGAGGGATCAAGTTTGGTTGTGAGAGACAGATAACCTGCATAACACCAATATGTTCAGCTATTATACAAATTTTGGGACAAGGTTAGGCCCTATTTCCAATGCCTGGTTCACAGTGGACACATCTACATGAGATGCTACTGCACAGTCGTTACGGAGCATTTATTTAGTGCTTGTATAAAAAAGTACTAAATAAATGTGCAGTAACTCCAGATCTGTGGAGAAAAGAAGTGGTGACAGATCATGTCAGGATAATGTTTGAATTTATAAGGCAATGATATGTAATTTTACCACTTACTCTGCCCTGGTACCCTTGTCATCACTGGTAGTGTGGGACACCTGTCTGCAGCAAGGAACAGTGGCAATAAACCTCATGCTAATCAAAGCAGCTGGCAGGATTGGTCTCCAGTTCAGTCCACCTTACCTGTAATGACTTTGTGGGGGGATTTTGAAATGGCTTAGGGGTTTAGGTTGTTAATAATGGCAGCTGGGCATTAGGTCCTTTCAAAGGTCCTCCCTGCATAAGGTCCTCTCAAAGTTCTAATGATAGCTCTTATATCAACTGACAAGAGATAGCTATCAGGGTTTGTGTGGGTCTACCCCATATAAAGAAAATGTTCATGGGGAAGAAGCCAATATGTTTTCAGCACAGAGCTTGGGTATGTTGGAAATGTCTGGGCCCAGTCTCAACACTAGTTTAAATGGACCCAAATCCACTGAAGAAACAGAGATGCATCCATTTAGACTTGGGCTGGCTTAATCTCATTATGTTGATTAAAGGAAGAGAGGTATTTTGAAAAAAAATTGTGAACTAATGACAAGCATCCTGTCTCTGTTTTTATTTGAAGTGATACTCCTCCTAGGGCCATATTATGCATCACTAGTGTCAGTGGAAGATTTACTACTGATTTCAAAGGGACTGGGGATAGAAAAATTCTCCTTCTCTCCCATCCTTGAATGTTATGTTATGTACTAATTGGAACAGATCTGTTAGCATACCAACAGATGCTCACCTGTAGATTAAATGGCCATATCTGCCACACCAAATATATCATTATGTTAAGGCATGCTGTAAGGAAGAGACATATATGCACCAGTAGGGAAACCAGCAACAAACAACTATAACAGCTGACAAAGCAGCTAAGACACAGATACATATCACCAAGCAAATAAAGAAATGTTTTGTATTGCCTAGGAGAAAAAGATATCATAAAATCTCATAGTGTTCTTTTCATTGTAATTATATACCCAGCAGATTCTAGAGACAGAAAAATAATAATAGAAATCTACCTTCTGAACAAATAATGTATCAAATAAGTTCTAAAAGATCTTAGAAAGACTGTCACTGGGCACATCTACATGAGATGTTCAGTAGCCTATTCTACTGCTCATTAGTGCAACACAACAAAAACTGTGCTAATGTGCTGTAGAATTAGTTGACTGCAGATTAAACATCACAAAAAAGTTCACCTTTGCTACTGTGCATTAGC
Organism: Alligator mississippiensis; assembly: GCF_030867095.1. Taxonomy (NCBI): domain Eukaryota; kingdom Metazoa; phylum Chordata; order Crocodylia; family Alligatoridae; genus Alligator; species Alligator mississippiensis. Next base: position 52,860,883 of record NC_081830.1, on the reverse strand, counting down.
ATGGGCTACTGTGCCTGTATGTAATACCTCAAATTAGAGGTACTAAACTTAGTGTGCAGTAGCAAAGGTGCATAAATGAATGTGTAGACATGCCCGCTGATTATTTTTCACTGTCTTCCTAATTTGCAATTGTCAGAGCAGTATCAAGGCAACAAGGACTTAAGGTCCAGGCCAGTGGAAGGCATGGTTTATAAAGTGCATTAGGCAAGGGAGAGTGATGATGGTGGTAGCATAGCAGGTATTGGAGCTCAGAGGCACAACTAAGTCATGCTCCTGCTTCCTACATGCACCTTTCTCTACAACAGATAGCTAATCATTTATACTAGCTGAGATACTCTGTCTGAAGAGCAAGGATCCATGGGTGTAGAGTAGTGGTTTTCAGCCTATGGTGTGTGGACCCCTGGGGGTTTGCACACTCTGTCTAAGAAGACCATGAAATTTCATAGACATTTCATAGACATTAGGGCTGGAAGGGACTTTGGAAGATCATCGAGTTCATCCCTCTGCCCCGGGGGCAGGAAGTCAGCAGGGATCATAGGATCCCAGCAAGATAAGCATCCAGATGTCTTTTGAAGGCATTCAGAGTAGGTGCTTGAACCACCTCCGGCGGCAATCTATTCCAAACCTTGGGGGCTTGGACAGTAAAGAAATTCTTCCTTATATCTAGCCTGAAACAGTCATGGAGGAGTTTGTGACCATTCAACCTTGTCATCCCTTGGGGTGCTCTAGTGAACAGACGTTCCCCCAGATGACTTTTGATTAATCAAAAGTATGTGAATACACACACTTGCAATAAAAAGGGGTCTGTGCCACCATTCAATTTTTTTAGGGGTCCACAAATGTAAAAAGGTTGAAAACCACTTGAGTAGAGGCATAGCTCTGTCTATTCCCTACTCTTCTGAAATCCTTCCCATTTGTTCCAGAGAGGAAGTAACAGGTAACTTCACTTGCTGCTAGGTCCCACAGCATAACCTCAATACATATATTTTGATACCTGATCTGTGGGCACATTTACATGTGCAAATGCTGCAGGGTGGGTTTACTCTGTCCATCCTGGACAGATGACTACATGTGTAGGGATGTGGAAGAAGATTTGCTGTTCCTGGCAACAGTCAGCTCCTGCCCCCTCCAGCCTTGCACAAGTCCCCTGCAGCAGCCAGGGGGAGCCCCAAGCTGGTCAGGGGCTGATAGGGAGCATGGGGCCAGGAGACAGCTGTCTCTTGGTGGGGGCCCCCCGGAGCTCCCTGACACTGGAGTGGGCTTTGTTAACAGGGCAATGTCCCCCTGCCCTGGCAGCAGGGAGCTCTCAGCCCCGGCTCCATGATTGGGGATAGGGGGCTAGGAAAGATCTGCAGGGGAGGGGCAGGTCCCAGCCCCATGGCCCTATCTGTTAGTGGCCCCTAGCTCACTGCTAGTTCACTGCTAGCTGCCCCACCAGCAGATTGGGGTAGGGGGCTGGGACTTACCCCTCTGCTGTAGCTCTTGCCAAGCCCCATGCCTTGATTGCTTGATTGGGGCACGGGGCTGGGACCTGCCTCTGACTGGGGCAGTTCCTGGCCAGCCCCCGGGCTGTGTGGGGAAGTCTGCATATGCAACCCAGCGCTGGCTGGGAACTGTCTGAAATGGGACAGTCCCCAACTTCCTCCAGGCTGCATGTGCAGACTTCCCCATGCAACCTGGAGCTGGCCAGGATCTGTCCCAGTTTGGGGCAGGTCTCAGCCAACTCCAAGCTGGATAGGGAGCTGTCCCCATGCAGGTAGCTCCTAGCCACTGTGCTGTGCTCACAAAGCAAGGGCTGGGAGCTTGTTCCCAGCTCCTGCTCCTTGATTGCAGAGTGGGGACTGGGAACAAGCTCCCAGTCTGTTCCCAGCCCCACTCCCCACCCCTCTGGGGCAGGAGAAAATTATGCACATAGGTTTAGCATGGGGAAAAATGCTGCAGGGGCGACATGTGCAAATGCTGCAGGATGGGCTTACTCCAGAGTAAATTACTGTGGAATAAACCCACCCTGGAAAGGTGTTTACACGTGCAGGGATTTGGGAGCAGATTTGCTGCTCATGGAAGCAGTCTGTTCCTGCCCCTTCTGGTCCTGCACCAGATCCCTGTAGCAGCCAGGAGGAGCTGGAGGCCCCAGCCACAGCTGCTTGCAGTTGGGGGCCATCTTTAAAAGGCTGATTTCCCAGGAATGACTTATTTCTCAGGAAATAATTATTGTGAAAAATATTATTTCAATTAGGAAATAGTGAAACATCCTTTTCAATGTATCATAACATGATAAAATGATAAAAAATCAGAATATAGAATATTAACCTTAGAAGTGGGTACATTGGCTAATTTTGGATATTTTTTTTTCCATAAAATAATGGAAAAAATCAATCCATTCCTGTGAAATGCAGCTTGTCAATTCAGCCTATTTTGGAAAGAAATCTATTTCCCTGGAAAATTTTCAGCCAGTCCTAATGATATTAGGAGCTGTATGTCAGCATTTAGGAGTCACAGGGACAATTTACATGAAGTGCTTTACTCGAGATTAGTGCAAATTACTGCACAGTAAGCATCACTATCTACACATGCAGACACTTACTACACATAAATTTGTTCTAATTACGAGTAAACTTGCTACCTATAAATAAAAGTAGCAAATTTACTTGTAATTAATTACTGTGCAGTATGGGATGTGTACACAGCTGACCAGGAGCTGCTCCCAGTCAGCCAGGCAGCAGAGGGCAGGAGATTGCTCCCTGTGCCCAGGAGCTACCTGCTGCTAAGGTAGGCTCTGCTACCAGAGCCCAGCTGGGGATAATTTCCCTCTGCCCTAGCAGCAGAGAGCTCTCAGCCCCCACTCTCCAGTCATGGAGTGATGGCTGGGAACAGACTGTGAGTTGTTCCTTCCTCCATGGACACCTGTGTTCCTGGCCTAGAGCAGCCTGCAGTGCTGTGCAAGCAAGCTGTGGTTCTGTCATCAGAGCCTGTGCCCTCTGCACCATGGCTGTTCTACCCCAAGGCCCTGAGAATAACATCCAGTGACCCACACTCCTGCTGGCTACCCTGCGTGCTGTACTGCACTACTGTGGAAACTGTTGCCTGACCCAGGTCAGTCCCCACCCTGGTGGCCCCCTGCATGTCATGGCCAGCTGGCCAGGTTCAACATGGCATCTCAGGTCCCCTGGTGCCACATTGCTGCTGCCCAGACCCCATGTTGCTGCCCAGAACCTAGCAGGGATGTTGACAACATACCCTGGATGCCACCTCCAGTGCTGTCCATGCACTCCTGGGCCTCCAGACCTGCCACCTGTGGGTCCATCAGGCCAGCCAGGACTGGTGGCTGCACACTGTCCAGAGCACCTGGGACAATAAGCAGTAGCTAGAGTTGTTCTGGATGACCTGGGCTGCCTTCCAGGAGCTCCTTAACCAGCTCCATCCTCATATGGAGCAGCAGGATACCACCATGTGGTGACCCCTCCTATAGGCAGATTAATGCCCAGGCCAGGTGGGCAGTTGCCCAGGTCCCTTCAGGAAATGGGGGCTCCAGGAGGGAGAGGCAGGCAGCCTGGCATCCATATGTGCATATGCAGGCTGGCCTAAGGCATTCTCCTAGCAGAAAGCAGGGAAGAGAGTGGAGGTGCGGGCAGGAGGCTTGTCCAGGGGAGGTGGGGGGGGGGGAGGAGGGGCCAGCTAGGTTTACCATACATCCAGGTTTTTCCAGACTTGTCATCTTTTTTGGACCCCTGTGCTGCGTCCTGGCAGGTTTTTTAAATAATAGCAAATGTCTGGGTTTTGTGCTTTCCTGAGCTGGCTGCTGGGAGCAGTAGGCAAGGTGATTGGATGTCGGGGGTCATGTGCTCCCTGTGTGGGCTCCAACAAGCCAGGTAGAGAGAGAGAGAGTGTGTGGGTGAGTGAGAGAGAGCAGGCACACGTGCAATGCAGGAGCTGCTGGGGCAGCAGGGCAGGGGTCTGTGGGTTGGGAGTGCGGGGCAGCAGCAGAACTGGAGGGCAGGGACTGTGGGTCCAGAGTGCAGGACATGGGCAGCACTGCGGGGGGCAGGGGCTGCAGGTTGGGAGTGAGGGTCACTGGCAGAGGGGCAGGCACTGTGGGTAGGGAATGAGGGGCACTGGCAGGGGACATTTTGCCACACAAAATTGAATAAAACAATTGCCTTACATGAAAGGAATTATGTTTTAGCTTAGTGGTCATGTAGACTCTTATTTGACATTTTTTTTTCCATGAGAAGGATTGTGTGTGTCAGAAAGCCTGCAAATAACAGCTATTTTTGCAACTATTCAGTTGGTCTAATACAAGATAGCACCTCTACCCAAAGTCTCCAGCTACAAGTCAACATTCCTCTCTCTCCATCCCTACCTGTTTCTCACCCATTGTGTGCCACAATTTGTATTTTCACTGCCTGGCATATTCCATATTGGCTTCTGGGATAACCCATCCTCAAAAAAGAATCAAACTGGCCAGGAGGCATGCTCCATAGCCCTTGTAAGCTCAGTACCTAGCAAATACAGTCAGCCTGGTAAAAACACCACCATAAGCTATCTTTTCTTAGACCAAGTAAAACAGCTGGAAAAATTCTTTTTTTTTGCAAGCTTTCAGTTATAAACACCCTTGTTCAGTCAATGGGAGCATCTGCAGGTGTTTTGTACTCTTCCAAAACTTTTTTTCAGCTATTTTAGTTGGTCTAATACAAGATAGCTTATAGTGGTAGTTTTACCAGGCTGACTGCATTTGTGTAACCCTTCCTCTGAGAACCTGTCAGCAGCAAGAAGGGGTGGGTTCAATTTTGGGGATACTAAATATATTTTACTGTGGCTTGAGCCCCCATCCAGTCTGCCTAATGAGCTGGGTGCTTCCTTTGAAGAGATAGTTCTGGGTTTCAGCACTGGTCTCTCAATATTATGCCTATATTTTGCATTTAATAGTCAATGGATAAAATAGACCACAGGACCTTGAAACCAGGGCCTCAACTTTCCAGGACAGTGCCCAATAGATTAAACCTCCCTCTGGGCTTCTCTTCCTCAGACTAGAATGTATCTTCCCCTCTTGGATGTACAGTGAACCAACTTCAACTGAGGTTTGTGTGGATGGGGAAGTGGGGGAGTTTGAAGGAATACTTGGTCCTGGCTAGCTCGTAGTCTGGTGGTTTGATTCCTTTGCTGGGAAGTAGGAGATGTAGGTTGAGAGGGCCTAGAAATTGTGGTCTGCCAAATAATAATTTAACTCCAGAACACTAATTGGCTGGCATTGACATAATCAAGCATTGTTTCATTTCGACTTCTATTTCACCAGGACAGTGTTTCATTTTGAGTTTAATTTTGTTTTAAATCACCTTTCCATTTCATTTTGTCGAAACTGTTTGGCTGTTTCAACACTGTTTCGACATTTCACCCATAGGCTATAATGGGGAAGACTGAAACTGCCTATAACATTGTCATTTTTTGGCAGATTTGGATGAAAAGAGCAGAGATTGTAGCCCCTTCTGAGGGCATGAAGCCTGCCACATTTCAAGGAGAGGGGTACAGGGGTTTCTGGGAACCTGCACCTCAAGCTGATGGCAAGCAAAACTCATGTCACGTGTGTGTGTTAAGGTACAGCAGGGTGAACACTGCAGGTGTGGTAGCCCCTGCTGAGGCTATAAATAGGTGCAGGGGTTTCTGGGAAACTGTACTTCAGGCTGCTGATGAACAAAACTCATGACATGTGTGACTTCATGTGTGTGTTAAGGTGCACTGGCACTGGGGCCTCTACACAACATGGTAGTGTGTCCCAATGAGGTCCCCTCCTCCCCTACAGCCTCAGTCCGGTCCATCACTTTAAATGACAACAGGTAAAATAATAACTTAGTGAGCAGCAGCATAGTAGCATGAGCAGCATCTCAGGCAGCCAAACAATCACAGTCATTATCAGAGCAGTCCTTCCCCCGTCTTCCCCCTCCCTCTCCTTGCTTTCTGTTTCCCTGCAGGCAAGCCCAGCTTCAGCTTTGAAACTCAAAATGTTTCAAAACTTTTGAAATGTTTCGACTGCCCTCATTTCATTTTGAGGATGTTTCAAAGCCCTTTGTTTCATTTAGGTTTTGCTGTGTCAAGCTCGAAACAAGTTGAAACAGTGTTGAAACTAAACAGCCAGTGAAATTTCACACAGCCCTAATAATCATCTGAAAAAATAAACCTCGTCATATGCTGTTGTGTGTCCCTTTACCACACCTTACATTACGAAGTCTGTTACCATCCACATGTAATGGAAATGACATACCCTGCAGAGCTATTTTTAGAAAGGTTTTACTGCCTGAAACTTGATCTTCTGGCTGGAGTAGGGCTTGAACAGTCATGGCTCTTAAAATCAGAAGCGACCATTATGAACATTTTATCTGACCTCCAGGACAAAAGAGCCTATAGAATTTCTCTCAGGTGGGTCACGCATCAAGTCTAGCTTTTGCAGCAGTATCCAAACACTGATTGTCACATAAAGTCATTGCAAAACATCGCAAAACATGAAAGCCTGAACAAGCAAGTTGTGTAGTAAGTATAGGGAAGAGATGTCATAAGTCCCACCCCTATGCCTTTCAAAAATCAGTGACTTCTGTAAGTTTTGATTCAGGCCCATAAAGCAGTATAATAAAAGAAATGCGAACAGAACACAATCCCTCACCCTCTTGTGTTCTTTCTTATACAGTATTATTTTAGGTAGCTTTTTTCTAAAATGTGCTCATTTCCTTTACTTAAATTCAGAGACTCTCCTGGGAACCAAATGCAGGCATTGCAAGCCAAGCTTGAAACAATTTTGTAGTGTAAGTTGAGACTTGAGCTCACTACTTTGTTTAATTCAGAAGTTCAAAAGTGGATTTATCTAACTTTAATAAACATGTTGTTAAGGAAACCTAAATAGTCCAGAGCTCATGTGAAACTGTTTGACAAAGGTTTACAAACTTGCTCCATGGAGATAGAAACTGGGCTCATGCTGTGCTGCTGTGGGAATTTTTCCATGAATTGGCTAATGCAGCAGTGTTACAAACAAACAAACAAATGCAGAACTCTCCTCACCAAAAACATACAAAAAGACTTGTCAGTAATTAAAGACTTCTCTGCCTTTGCATGGTGTTTATTTTGTCTGTTTTATTTCTTCCATCATAAAATTTAATTAGGTCACTAGGCTGCTTTATGAGATTTAATTGAGTCTGTAGCTGTTAATGTAGCACTTCATTTGACAAACACTTGCAGGTACAAGGAATAAGCATTCTGAACTTCACTGCTGTGCCTTTCTGAGTAATAGAAAAGTATTTCCTCAGAGTTTGGGCCAATACAGACTCCTTTCCTGCCTCTTACATTTCAGTGTCCAATATATATTCTCTCTCTCATCTCTGGTGCATAGTGAAGTATTTCAGGTTCAAACACATCGGGAACTAGGGCTATTCTGTACACAAATGAAATAATATTTCAAGGAAGACAAAGTTCAAAGTAAAAAAATAACTTTTTTCAATGAAGAAAGTGATGTAATTATAACTGCAGAAACAAGGGGCATTTTTATATGTGCTGGGGGACGTGGTGCTGGGCTCTTGAATTAGTAAGCCGCGCTAATTAAAAGCTCCTGCATGCCATGTGTATCAGAGTCACTGCACATCCCCATGCTGAAAAAATGGCAGCAGGGCTTTGAATGAAAGCTCATTGAATGTGTTTTATTTTAAAGTGCAGCACTGACTTTTTTTCAGTGCAGAGATGCATGGTGATGCTGATACACGTGACACAGAAGACTGACAGAGTGCTTCAATTTTCGTGCTCCAGCAGACTCAATTAATCAAGTCTATACCAACGTGCTGGACTTCCAGTGCATTGAAGCAGGCTCCACATAGGAGCCCAAGGTAATCTGGATTTGAATTTAAACCCGATTGGGTTCAGCACACTAAAATTCGGTTTACTGTAAGTCCTCAAGCAAATGTATTGGTTTTAAATAGAAATCATTCTATGTCATTTTAGTGTCATTCCCACTTGAAGATGCCCTGATACAATTGATACCTTCATGTTACCTTCTCAGGAATACAACTATTAGTGTCCAGCTGGATAAATGGGAATAAATAATAATCAGTGTTTGGCCAAAAAACATCTATTTTTGTGAGCTATTTTTGTTAAAAATTGCAATGTTGCTACACAGTGCATAATAACCTGAAACACAGTGGCATCAGAGACCTCATTCTTCTTTCACATATACTGATTGTCCAGCAATATAACTCTACTCACCTCTCTGGAGTTGCATTAAGATAAGTGAAGAAGGGACTTGGGCCCAGGATGTTATTTTAAAGAAAATATTGTCAAGGAGTCCATTACTTGGATTTAGTGAAATTTAGATTTTATACTGTGGATCATGTATCCAGGGCCTTGTTTATCAGATTTGATCTCCAGGTTCTTTATTTTTGTGCATAGCTATAATTCTGAGTCATTTTGCTCAAATGACTAAGACATAGTCACCTGCATAATCACAATGAAGCTAATGGGGCATTAATTTTAATAGGGATTATTTTCATGAGTAAGATTGGAAGAATTAAAAAATATATTTTTCTGTAGATTTCAGATTTGGTTAACAGAAAACTTCATGCATCATTAGAGAAAGGGCATGGACACATGACATGAGGACAAATTTACATTGGTTTGATACACTGATCTTGAGTGGGCAGATGAACAGCCATCCCATGACTATCTTATACAATAGGTGACTATTAGGGCTGTGCAAAACAGCACCATTTTGTTTTGATTTCCATTTTACAGTTTCAAAGGGACAATGCTTCATTTTGATGTCTTGTTTTGTTTTGTTTTGAAGCACTGTTCCATTTTGTTTTGTTGAAACTGTGTCTATGTTTTGACTAATTTTGACATTTCACCCATTGGCTATAATGGGGAATCATGAAAATGCCTATAACTTTGTCATTTCTTGCCTGATTCAAATGAAAACAGCAGGGATGGTAGCCCCTGCTGAGGCCACAAAGCGTATCAAGCTTCAAAGAAATAAGTTCAGGGGGTTCTGGGAAACCACCTCAAAATCTTGAAAGCAAACTCATGTCACTTGTACGTGTGAAGGCACAGGGGGCTGAAAACAGCAGGCTTGGTAGCCCCTGCTGAGGCCACAAAGCCTGCCATGTTTCAAGAAAATAGGTGCAGGCATTTCAGGAGAAATTGCACCTCAAGGTGCTGACAAGCAAAACTCATGTCACATGTGTGCGTTAAGGTGCAGCAGGGCAATAACAGCAGGCATTGTAGCCCCCTTTGAGGCCATGAAGCCTGCCAGGTTTCAAGGTGATAGGTGCAGGAGTTTTTGGGATACCACCTCAAGCTGCTGACAAACAAAACTCATGTCACGTGTGTGTTAAGGTGTGCCATCGCTGGGGCCTCTACACAACATTGTAGTGTGCCCCAATGAGGCCTCCTCCTCCCCTACAGCCTCAGCCTCGTCCACTTCTTTAAATAACAGCAGGTAAGCAGCACAGTAGCACTAGCATCTCAGGGAGCCAAATTGTGACAGAGCCTTTCTTTTCTTTCCTGCAAGAGCTGCTTCTTCAGCAGCTGCCAGAGAACTCTCCCTGCCAGCCCCAGCCCTGGGTCTTAGATATGCCCAGGGACCTGCCTCTTTCCGGTCAGCTGAGTGGGGACAGGTGCTAGGGGTGTAGGTTGTAGCCGTGTTGGTCTAATTGACATGGCATTGGCAGACGAGGTTCTTTGAGTCAATCTGGTATCTTTTAGTAGACCAACTGAATAGTTGGAGAAATATATCTTAGCAAGGTTTCAGGTTGAAAAAGCTTTCATTAGGCTGAGGAAGCACCTGCAATTGGTGTGTGTGTGTGCTGTTCCTGGATGGAAGGAATAATAAAGAAACCAGAAGGTGGCATGCAATGCAGGCAAGAAAGCAAGCAGTGAAAATGGAAATGGAGGCATCAGGAGGTTAGGGACAGGTTGGATGGGGGAGGAAGTGGGATGTAGCAGGTAAAAGTGGAGAGGTACCTGGGAAGTCAGATGTCCGGCAGGTTGCAGTGTCAGAATTCCAATGTCTATATTGAGTCTATGAGTTTGGGTACCTAGGAGTTTGATGAAGTGTAGTTCATAGGCTCGTCTGTGAAAAGTGGTTTGCAAATTCAAACAAGCACTGAACCTTGCTAATCTCATCACCAGAACCCAACTTTCTACAGCCCAAAACACATTGAATGGATCCAGGCCATGCCATGACAACACATGCAAAACATGCGAACAATATCTCCAGTATGGAGATAACTTCACAATACATGTCTCCATCAGGGCAACAAGTGCCCTGATGGAAAATATGTGGAGACACCAAGCAACAACTGTGCACCAGAATGAGCATGCACTGAAAATCTATCAAAAACAAGAACACCCAACTACCTGTCTCCAGTCTCTCAGGCCTGTAAATTCCCTCAAAGGGAATTTACAAGGGCTCGCCATCCAGAACAAGCATCTCCCTAATGCTCTGGGTGATCTTGCTTGCCTTTGCAACATGCCCCAACTTCTGTTCAGTTTTCCCTCACTGTTCCAGGGTGTCCTGCCTCTGCTTCAGGGGGACAGGGGCTTTGGAGCAAGAGTGAGACTTCTTGTTGGGTATGCTCCCACTGGTGCCAGGCTGAGGAGGAGCATTGGTGCCTGTGGAGATGCATCAGCATCCCTGTGGTGCTCATGTGTTTTGTTCCCTTGCCCTGGCAGTGCAGGCAGATAGAATATGTGGGCTCAAAATGCCGGCTCAAAATGATTCTAGACCACACTACCCACTTGCTTCTGGGGTGTGGGTGCATGTGTGGATGCTGCCTTTTCCCCCTACTCAGCAGGCAGAGGCACAGCAACAGGAGGAGCAGACTCAGATGAACCATTTGCCTCCACAACCTCTACCTCAGCCTCCTCCGAAGTGCCTTCTTAGGAAGAAGACCTGGCTCTAGGGGAAACTTGAGGGGTGTGGAGCACAAACTCAGATGATCCCCCCTCCTTCCCTAGAATTTCCCTTGTTATGGCACTCACATCCAGCTCCAGCTCCAGCTCTTCCTCTGGCACCGGAAGGCTCAGCATGGGAAGTGAAATGTGGATGGAGGAGACTGTCATGCTGGTACTGCTTGTTATCATGGTGGTGGTGGTGGTGGGGATATGGCTGGTGCTCTTGGAGGGGATGCAGACTCAGGCACATGCAGTGGTGCTGCTCTCCTCTCGTTGCTGACTGCAGAACTGGAAGCCTCATGCCTGCTAGTTGTAGGAAAGAGGCTGCATTTCATTTGGGGGGGGGGGGGCTTACAGCTACCCGCTTCCTCTGCCCCTTCCTGAAGGCTTGCCAGCATGCTTCATGGTGTGTTTCATAGTGTCTTTGCCTTGATGTGCTAGAAAATCTTTCTGTTCTTCTGTAATGTAGTCTGATTTATGTAATATATGTAGATAATTGTATGTATGTATATTTATGTAATGTATGTATGTATTGATGTATTTATGTAATAAATAAAATATACAAATGTATGTAGAATGTGTTCCTGAATAAATGCTATATTATAATATGCAATATATGTTGTGCTTCCATGCACAGTGAATGGAATACACACTGTGAGAAAAAGCACAGATTTATTTTCTGGGGAAAAAGAATTAAAATAGACTAACAAAAACAAAAAGAGGATTTTGGGGGAGGAATAAATTGAAAGGAATGAATGAATACAATAATAAAATAAAAGGGTCTAGAAAGTAAAAAGTATTGAATCCCACTTACTAGGAACAGGCTAGCAAGTAGGAAATGATAGCCTTTTTCTGATGCTGCTGAGATGCTGGAAGACACAGCTTAGTAACTGACCCCAAGGCAGAAAGTTCAGTTCAAACAATGCTGCTTTTTATACTGTTTTTCGATCCCTCCCACAGAGCACTGAGATTGGAATGGACCTCGGGGAAGGATCACAGTCACTGTCCAGTTACATAGTCAATATGAGAGCAGTCCTTCCACCCTCTTCCCCCTTCCTATCCTTACTTTCTGTTTCCCTGCAAGCAAGCCCAGCTTCGAAACTCAGAATGTTTTGAAACTCTCAAAGTGTTTCAACTGTCCTTGTTTTATTTCATGGCTGTTTCAAAGCCTTTCATTTTGTTTTGATTTCGCTGTTTCAAGCTCAAAATTAGTTGAAACAGTATTGAAAAGAAACACCTGGTGAAATTTTGCACAGCCCTAGTGACTATCATAGTGAATTTATGTAGGTAGAGTGAAAGAAAATAAGAGCCTATATATTTTGAGCTTCATTTTACACAGGGATAATTTTACCTCTGATTTTTTGTGGAATAATTCTATGCTGGATTCAAATAAATAGCAGACCTCTGTAAATTACTTAAGTCTCTATGTTGTATGACTTCTCCTGTTTTACACTAATGTATAGCATGTTGTGCATCCAGACAAAATTCTGTTTGAATCTCACCAAAAATCTGAAGAAAGATATTTAATCATCCACATGAATTAGCATCTTATCTGTTTATCCATGATACTTGCAAAATCCTGCCAGAGATGAGTGACAAACCCATCAACTCATATTAAATGTAATGATCTGCATTTTAATGCAAAAATATATATAGGTATTTCAAAAGACCTTTATTTGCATCTAGAGAGTAATATTTGTTACTGAAAATTACATGCAACATAGCTTTCAAAGCAGTTATTAAATGCATGCAATAACAGATTATCTCACCACTCTATTGCATGTCTCACTATGTACTCAGATTATCTCACCATATACTGAATTTGTTAGCAAACAAAACAAGTATGTTTTAGGATAGCATCACATACACACAATTCAGAAAGATAACAGTTTTTCTCATGGACTGTGCTGATCTCATGATAACATTTAACCTGTAGCAAGATTAATATAGATGTGATTTGGCTTCTTGTCGCTGACTTCCTGACAATTACTGAAGCACAATACTTTGTTGTATTACTTTGCATCCATTTGTCAACCATGCCTAATTGATTAGGCTACTGTAACATTTTTATTCCACCCATGAAGTTCCCTCCTCAGCAATCTCTCCGTTCAAAAAAATGTACATTCTTCATTAATTACACAATCAATAAAAGAGAGGGTCTGGAGCATACATAATTGATAGCTTCCCTTTTCAGATTAGCATAATCTGCCAATTCATTATGAGGAGTGAATAATCTGTTTGTTGTTGCTCTGAAAAGGGACAGGTCATTTGCTGTAAATTCCTCGACAAAGTGCAGTATAACATACCTTTTCATTTACAAAGTGTTTACTGAATACAATGTGCAAGGAAAAATGCATCTTTTTTTATGCCCAGATTTGTCTCCTACCTTCTGGCAAAGCAATGAGCACAAACTCAGAATAGTAAATACTTTAATGTTGAAAGAATGAGGTTTTGATTGATATCTGTGGTGATTATTCTGTGAGCAACATAAAACTGAAGTTGGAACTGGGAGCAAGACATTAAAAAAAATAAAGGGACTAAAACACAGTTAAAGAGAACAGAATTTCAGCAAAATGTGTATTTTATTATAGGAAACAAGCAGTGTAACCTCCTATATAAATGTTCACAGTGAGTGCATCTACACGTTCAATTAATGCTATTTGACAGCTAGGTGAGTGCCTTCCAGGACATGCAGGGGAACACCCTGGTCTTCCCCCAGTGCATTGGGACCCTGGACAGGAGCCACATGCTCCCTGCAACAAGTGCTCCGAACTACAGCCAGTGGGACTTTCACTCCTTCATACTGCAAGCTATTGTTGACCACCATGGCACCTTCACCAACATGCAGTGCCCACAATGCCCATGTTTTTTGCAACTCTGCCCTGCCAGCCCTGGTAGGGAGCAGGTACTTCATGCCAGGTATGGAGGGAGCCAGGAGGAGGAGGCTAAACCTCCAGCTGTGCAGGGTGATAGCCCTGCCCCTCTTCATTGTGAATTCCACTTACCTGCTCCTCCCCTGGCTCATGTGGCCCTACAATGGTCAGCTGGACCCCTGCCAGGCACACTTTACCAGTGCCTAGGCTGGACCTGTGCGCTGATGGAGTGTACCTTTGGCCACCTGAAGGGACACTGGCATGCCCTCACTGTCTGCTTCAAGTTCATAAAGGCCAATATTCCCTAGATCAGGGGTTTTCAACCTTTTTTAATAAGTGTATCCCTGGCAGCCAGATGTGGAGGGGATGGTATGCGGCTGGATGTGGAGTAGTGGCAGTTTGGGGTGGTGGATGGCTTGGGGTCATGTAAACATAGGTACCCAGGGACTGTGGTAAGTCTGCTGGTCAGGCTCTGGCACAGGTGGCTGCCGGGCAAGCCCCCATTCCTGTTTACTGTGCAGGGGCAGGTGGGCAGCTTGGTGCTTGCTACAGATAGCCTGCCTTCCCTGCCCCCATTCCAGGTTGGACAGGTCTAGCTCCTAGAAGCACATGCTGCCAAAGCTCCAGACCCACTCTCCTTCCTTCTCCTCCTGCAGGCCAGGCCATCTCCTCCATTGATGCCAGGCCCACAGTGCCTGGGCAAGGGGAATGAAGAGCCCTTGGATCACTGGAATGTGGAACTGATGGTGCCCTCGCCCATTCCTGGGGTGCTCTCCAGAGAGGTGCCCCAGAGCTGTCCCCCCCTGCACCCATCATGCGCTCCAAGTGTGGCCTTGTTGAGAGCGTCCCAGACATACTGCGAGGAGCTGTCTGTGTGGACCAAGGGGTGACTGACCCACTACTCCCTGCTGCTGCTGATTGTGATGTTGCCTCAGGTGCAACTGAAAACCTGTCATGGGACCCTGAGCTTTGTTAGTGTACAGGGCTAGCCTGCATTGCCCCTATGACTTTTGGGCAGTCCCTGACTGATGGTTGAGGTCAGTGATGCTGACCCACTGTGCCTGCAGGGCCTTGACCTGTATGTGGCACTGGAATGCCACATAAAAGTCCTGAGCTTGACTGGAATCCCACCCAAAAGTCTTGAGCTTGACCAGGAGTTTGCCCGGGAACTGGCAGCATGCTCCAGGACCATGGTTGTCATGGGTGACTTCAATTACCTGGACATCTCGTGGGAGGATCGTTCAGCAAAATCTGAGCGGTCGCAAAGCTTCCTCTCGTGCGTGGATGACCTCTACCTGACTCAAGAAGTCTATGGGCCAACGAGAGGCAAAGCGCTGCTCGACCTGGTACTGGCTCCTGGGGATGACCTAGTCGGTGACCTAGTGATTGATGGGAAGCTGGGTGACAGTGACCACGAGCTGATCACCTTCACCATCCGTCGAAAAGCTGGCAAGTCAATCAGCAACACGGAAGTCCTTGACTTCAGGAAAGCCAACTTTGACAAGCTCAGGAGGCTTGTCAGTGAGGCCCTAAGGGACCGTGACAACAGGGAGAGGGGAGTTAAAGAAGAGTGGTTGCTCCTCAAGGGAGCGATCCTCAGTGCACAAACAAAGTCTATTGCATCTCGGAGGAAAGGCAGCAAGAGGGCACAGCAGCCCCCCTGGCTCTCCAGGGACCTAGCAGACCTCCTGAGGCTAAAAAGAAAGGCCTACAAAGGATGGAGGATGGGAGTCACCTCCAAGGAGGATTATTCTGCACTGGTCCGGTCCTGCAGGGAGCATACCAGGAAAGCCAAGGCTGCAACTGAACTCCAGCTAGCTTTGAGCATCAAGGACAAGAAACAGTCCTTTTTCAGATATGTGGGGAGCCGGAGGAAAAGCAGGGGCAACATTGGACCCCTGCTGAACCAGATGGGGCAACTGACAACTGACGGCCAGGAAAAAGCCAACCTATTAAATAGGTACTTTGCGTCGGTCTTTTATCAGCCCCATGGGATGCCCATGCCCGCTACAGGACAGGGAAGTCCGGGTGAGGGTGATTCCCTGCCCTCCATTAATGCTGACTTCGTGAAGGAACATCTTGAGAAGCTGGATAAATTCAAGTCAGCTGGCCCTGACAATCTTCACCCCAGGGTACTCAAGGAGCTGGCGAGCATCATAGCCCAGCCTCTAGCGCGGATCTTCGAAAACTCTTGGCTCTCTGGTGTAGTGCCCGAAGACTGGAAGAAGGCCAATGTGGTGCCTATCTTCAAGAAAGGGAGGAAAGTGGATCCAGCTAACTATAGGCCCATCAGCCTGACTTCTATCCCGGGGAAGATCTTAGAAAAGTTTATTAAAGAGGCCATCCTTAATGGACTGGCCGACGCCAACATCTTAAGGGATAGCCAGCACGGGTTTGTTGCGGGTACGTCTTGCTTGACCAATCTCATTTCCTTCTATGACCAGGTGACCTATCACCTGGACAAGGGAGAAGAGATTGTTGTCATATATCTTGACTTCAAAAAAGCCTTCGATTTGGTGTCCCATGATCACCTCTTGGAGAAACTGGCCAATTGTCGCCTCGGGTCCTCCACGATCCACTGGCTGGAAAATTGGCTCCGGGGTTGGACCCAGAGGGTAGTAATTGATGGAAGTCACTCATCATGGTGTCCTGTGACCAGTGGGGTCCCCCAAGGCTCTGTCCTTGGACCCATACTGTTCAACATCTTCATTAATGATGTGGGCACTGGAGTCAGAAGGGGACTGGCCAAGTTCGCCGATGACACCAAACTTTGGGGCAAAGCATCCACACCAGAAGACAGGCGGGTGATCCAGGCTGACCTGGACAGGCTCAGCAAGTGGGCGGATGAGAATCTGATGGTGTTCAACGCCGATAAATGCAAGGTTCTCCACCTTGGGAAGAAAAACCCACAGCATCCTTATAGGCTCGGCAGTGCTATGTTGGCTAGCACTATGGAAGAAAGAGACTTGGGGGTCATGATTGACCACAAGATGAACATGAGCCTGCAGTGCGATGCTGCGGCTAGTAAAGCAACCAAAACACTGGCTTGCATCCATAGATGCTTCTCTAGCAAATCCCGGGATGTCATTCTCCCCATGTACTCGGCCTTAGTGAGGCCGCAGCTGGAGTACTGAGTCCAGTTTTGGTCTCCACAATTCAAAAAGGATGTGGAGAAGCTTGAGAGAGTCCAGAAACAAGCCACGTGCATGATCAGAGGTCAGGGAAGCAGACCCTACGATGACAGGCTGAGAGCCCTGGGGCTCTTTAGGCTGGAAAAGCGCAGGCTCAGGGGTGATCTGATGGCCACCTACAAGTTTATCAGGGGTGACCACCAGTATCTGGGGGAACATTTGTTCACCAGAGCGCCCCAAGGGATGACGAGGTCGAATGGTCATAAACTACTACAAGACCACTTCAGGCTGGACATAAGGAAGAATTTCTTTACTGTCCGAGCCCCCAAGGTCTGGAACAGCCTGTCACCGGAGGTGGTTCAAGAGCCTTCATTGAACACCTTCAAGAGCAAACTGGATGCTTATCTTGCTGGGATCCTATGACCCCAGCTGACTTCCTGCCCTTTGCGCAGGGGGCTGGACTCGATGATCTTCTGAGGTCCCTTCCAGCCCTAATGTCTATGAAATCTATGAAATGCCATACATTGGCTTACGCTCCTGCATGTGGCCTGACAGGTCCTCATGGATGTGGACGTTGGAGCACCTGCTCAGGACCTTGTCCTTGCCCCACAGTGCCATGAGCTCCATGGTCTCTTCCTGGGACCAGTTTGGCCCCCGGGAGGTGGTGCCTGGCATCAGGGATGATGCCAGTGTGGCTCCCTTGATGGCCCTCTGGGCCTGCGTGTGAAAGTCTGGGTACTGGTGGGCCTGGGAAGGTGCTTTCAGTGCCCAGCTCAGGGACACAGTGTGAGATAGGTAGGCAGGTGGTAGGGCTGTGCTGGAGGCCAGCACTGGGATTCAGGCAGGCTGCTGTGGCTGGCCTGGGGACACTGCTGTGGAACCTGGTGGCCAGTGGCTGTCTGCAGGTGGCCCTGGGCCCCAGGATCACTGTAGCATTTTAAGGGGCAGCCTGGGGCAAGCAAAGACCCCCCCAGCCCCAGGGCTAGAGAAGCTCCAAGCCATGGGGTCCTTGGGCTAACCCAAGGGTGGTCCCCTGGTGGTGGGGCTGACCAGGAGCAAATTATTTGCAGGTAGCAAATTAACCACAGAATAGACTAACTGACTGCACAGTAAGTGGATACACTTGTACATGGTGATGCTTTACTGCACAGTCATTTAGTCTTCTGCACAATAAAGCATCTCATGTAACCATATCCAGTATGTACCATCAGGACCACATTGTTCAATTTCTTTTAACCAATGCAAACAATATTTCATCTAGATTTCCTGAAACAGCCTATATAATTGCTCATAAATGTACTCATAGTTTTTCAAACCTAAGATTTGTGGTAAACAGATATTTTGATATTTTGACTCTACGTAGTTTCCACTAGCACACGTGTGTGTAAATACAAGTTGCTGGAGGTTTAAGAATATTCATGAAAAATTGAATGTGTGAAAAAAGGAATTTGCTTTTGAAAAGCTAAACTATGTTTTCTTTCATCTGAAGATCTCAAAGCACTTTGCAAACATAAACATATCATGCTGATGCTTCTTTAGAGCAGGCAATTTTTATTTAACCTGGTTTATAAATTAATTAAAGGCATAGATTAATTAGGCCCAACTCCAAGCCTATGGAACATTCAAGTCCCACTTTAGTCTTCAAAGCAGGGTTTAACTATTTACTGAGGCAGCAATACCTACAGAAAAAGTAGGTTTTTAAAATTTTATGTTGTAATATCCAAGCTAAAAACAGCAAGTGCCATTACTGTAACAAATCTCTGATCAGATTTTTTTAATAAAAATAAACATTCAGTAACAGTGTCTGTAGGACTAGATTCAAGTAACGTGGAAGATGATATACACAAAAAACATATTCCCTTCATAGATAAATATAAATGTTTCCCAAATTCCCTTTGTAATGAAATTCAGAGACCAGATTCTGCTACCGTTATTCACATTGTACCTTATTTTATAAGTACTTTCACTGAAATCAATGGCATTCTTCAAAGTGCTGGCCAACAGGAGCATGGGTTGAGCCTGGCCCTGCATATGTAAACAAGAGATATTGATGTTGGCTGTATCAAAGCATAGTAATTAAATATATAATACACATATAGTAGTTCTGAAAGAAAATAAAGCTACATGTCCATAAATATCTGTGGAGGTTGTTCTAAGTGTTAGGGTCTCATCTGATTACCACTGAATTCAACTGAAAGACATCTATGTTGTGGTAGCCAGAACCTGAGGGGTTACTATCATGAGCACTTGCTCTTGGAGGCATTCAGGCAATTGTTTAGCAGTTACAATTAGCTAAAGCAAAGCTTGCAAGTTTGCAACCTGCAAGTGGAATTTGTCTCACAATTTAACCAAAGTGTTGAATCTAACTGTTTGCACTTATCATGGGCCCCCCAAATAAGTAAACTACAAGATTATCTGATCTAACAGGTTTTTTAAAGGTCAGCCGTAACAAGATCTGACCACCTAATATAATTAGCACATTCCAAGGTATCTAAGAAATAAGAAACCAAGGGGTTGAGCTCGGGCAGGTAATGCTAATTTCAAACCTCAAAATAATTAGGTGTAATTTGCTTATTGGGTGAACCCGAGTCCGGGTGGTAACCTTTCATGATAATTTCTAATATCTTTTGATCCCACAGGGTAACAGCTATAGGGCAAGATTGTGAGTGGCTCCAAAGCCAACAGATTAGCATAAGATAAGGCATAAAGGAATGCACATGTCAAGTGACCAGTTAGAAGGACAGGACAGAAGGACCATCGCTGTACCAAGCCTGGACCCCGGATTCCCAGTGTGAGTGAGGACTGGATCCTGACCAAGGGACTATCCCGGTGACCCCTCGGACAGCGTTGATCAGGGATGCCTGACTTTGCTGGAACAACTTGGCACGCACCTGGCATAGAGAGACTGCCGATAAGTTGCCAACCCCATGTGGGAAATCCTTGTCATTCTGTCTGTTGTTATCATTCACTATTAGCTCTTTATTACTGTACTATCTGTTTGTTGCATTAACCTTTCTGTTAACTGTTATATGCTAAGCTATAAGTAAATGTGCCTTTACTTCACTCCCGCCTTGCCTCCTTGATCCCAAACCCAGCAGCCTAACAGCTGATACACTCACAGCACCTAGCCAGTCTGTGACACTATGTCCAGATCCTATTTAACACATTGGTGGGGTTTGGTGCCTAGGTATGATTTATTCCCTCTTTCCTGAGCCCCTGGAAAACTGTTATTACAAAAGGTGGGTGGGTTCTTTTCTTCCTCACTGTTTTTTTGTGACTCATCCTTGAAGGAAAGATGACAGTGTCTTACCAAAGTAGATGCATTAATGGATTTTCAGGGAATTGAATGGGGTGGAATAGAATCACCCTTATGTGCCTAATATGTGGATTAGAATCTGGCCTGTAGTGTCTTCAGTAAGATTAAAACAGAGTCTGTAATTCCTGTTGACTTTGACAGGCATGGGACTAGATCCTATAGAAAATACTTATAATGTATAAGTAATGGATACAAGGCCAGGAGCATGCTGCTATAAAGTGAGCTGCAGATACAGTAGCATTATTAGAAACACTTCATTTATAAGGAAATAAATTAGGGAACACATCTGAAGCATAGCAAATACAAATATTTACCATAAAAAACCTGGTTAGGCTATTAAATAGAACAACGAGAGATCATTTCTTACATGTCAATAAATTATACCACAGTGTATCATTGTGTTAGAAGTCAACAGAATATACAGATAGTTATAAATATGCTCTAAGACAAAGATACCTTTATCTAGTTTGGTATAAAACCAAAATTTTGCCTGCTTTTAAGCCCTTTGACTTAATATTGCAATATTTGAAATGATCTTTTTTTGAGATCCAGATCCTGTGAACACTTATATACATGCTTAACTTAAAGTTTAAGAATTAATCCCCTGAACACAATAATTTGGTTATTAAATTAGATCAGTCATTTTCAAGCAAAATATTATCTATCTAGATGTTTTGCTAAATCATCTCAGGTAAAATGAACTTTTGTCAGTGTGCAGTCAAGAAGTCAAGTGAAATTTACTTGGTTTTCTGACAGGCTGCTAAGAACTCCATAATTTCAGGATCTATAGTTTAGAAAATCCACCCTGCCATGGTTTCTTGGCTCTGCCATACAGCCAAGACCCTGAAAACTTTGGGTGTCTTGATAGTTAACAAGGGTCACCAAATACCAACTACAGCCGGAGGTCTGAAGACTGTCCACAAATCCTGCCATGTAGATAGGACCCTGAAACTCTGAAGTCTTTCAGAGCTTCCATGCTTCCTGCTACTGAGCAGCAAACCTGGCTCAAAAGAGGAGCCTGGAAACCTTGAGAGCCCCCAGGGTTTTCATGCTTCCAGGGTTCTCAAGGTGTCCATGTTGTCCAGTCCCATGCAGAACTGGCAACATGGAAGCCCTAGCTCTACCGCTAGTAGGTAAACAGAAGTCAGTGGAAAAGTTGTCAACAATTGCTTAATTTGTCACTAATTTCCACAAAAGCAGAATGAGGTCCTAGTTCGTGCAATTCCTAGAACGTCATGTTTCACTGGATTTGAGCATCTTTAGTTTGTGATTTTATCTATTTAATTGTGTAATAAATTTTATTACTTAAAACCTTGATCCGATCTTAGTATGTCCAAGTCTCCTATTGAGATGAAGGTGAGAGTGGAATGTGCAAGAAATACAATACTGAGACCCCAATTATCAAAATGCCCAAACCCCTCCTCCACTTTTACTTCTTTTCAAAACCAGAACCCTTTTGAGTACAGAATTAATCATGTGGAACCCCAGATGCCAAACAGAATGTGACTTAGCAGAATCTGTATAATTCCAAAAGTAGTCAGATTTCTTTAATGCAAATGTTGGGGATATGTTGTATGGTGTTTACTGTGTTCAAAGAAAGTCAAACAAATGAATCAACACAGGGGCAGTCCCATTAATGGGGAGACCCATTAATTCCAGAGGGCTTCAGTTGAAAAGGCATCCATCGGTGAGGATCCAAATCAGGGTTGCAGTCTATTGTGGGTACTTTATATAATTGAGCACTAAAAATACACAGTTTTGTAGGTCCCTCCATGCCAGTAAGAATAGTTCCCTGTAAAGTATCATTTTCTAATTCTTCCTTAAATGCTATTGTCAATGTCCCAAATGAAGGGATTTTCACACCCAGTCTTGGGAGAATATTCCATAATCTAACAGACTGCTATGACAGCTGAATTTCCTTGCCACTTATTTTCAGTATTCTTAATGTCATCACATTATTCCTATCATAGATGGAACCTTTTGTCTCTCCCTAAATAATTCCTCTCCAGTTACATTATACTGTTCAAATCTTACTAGATATCTATCATATCTCTCCTCTTTTAGCAAAGCTCAGCTAAAAGAAACAGATACAGCTCTTTCATTACCAAGACACATAGAAAAAGGAAAGACAGATGAACCAGATCTGATATTTTTTTCATGAATAAGATTTTCTTACCTAAACAGAGGGCCCTTTCATATGAAAAACTTGCAGATTATTGGCCAATTATTGGCCTATGTAACTACCTTTATGAAGTTTTCTAAAAGCATGTTATTGACACATCAGACTACCATACAGAGTTGTTATACTTTGTCATGTAAATATGTACTTAGGAGTCTATAAAATGCAGATTATTGCCCCAGTCTGATAAATATTTACACTGAGTTTTAAAACACAAATTATTTGATGTGATTGTGTAACTATTCACTTAACTCTATTTTTTAATAAATTCAATGCAGCAAATATGTATTTGGAGGTTTTAAAGATCTTAAAATTAATCTAATAAACTTAACAGTAGTTTTGGAGTAAATTCAAATACTGTATGTTGTGATTATTAAGTGTGGACTTCTGGGTTGGGAAGTTTCATTAAAAAAAAAAACAACTACAAACCTGTTTTTGACTTCTAGGAGGGAAAATACATTATATACTTTCCAGTCCTCTAATTTGTATGCCAAGTTTCAGCCCAGAGCAAAATTTTTATGGCTGAGTTACAAACCTCTGAAAATAGGGGTTTATAATGGAAACACTGACACAACTTTAACTATAGTGGCACAAACAGTGTAGCTATAATATATACTAGAAATAGAAAACAAGATTAGAGATGACATCTAGGACATGAGGCCTTCTTCAGGCTGTGGGAAAGATAACTGTTCTATTTTTTTCCACAGCCTGAAAAAGGCCCCCTGGCCTAAGTGTCACTTCTAATCTTATTTTTCCCTTTCTACCATGTATTTAATTAACCCATTTTTTTTATTGTTGCCTGCAGTTTGTTACAATTTTAGGTAAAACCTTGGGCCAGATCATGGCAACCCTAGCTGGTAAACATTAGGGTTAGGGGGTGAAGCTCATGGAGACCCATCACCTTCACAGTTCTTTCATCCAAACAGAGGCATAATACAGTTGGTGGTCACCAAATACTACGGCTACTTGAACTGAATAATACGCAAGGGCATGGCCCTGGTTGGACTCAAGAGGATGCTAGTGCTACATGTGTGACAACAATGCATTTTTCTAAAGGCATGGTAAGGGCTGCTAGTTACCACATTTACCCTAGATCGGGGTGGGCAAAATGGCAGATCCAGCCAGCAGCCAGACTCCATTTCTGTGGCATTTAGATGGAGACCCCAGGAGTGGCAGGGATGTGATAGCGCAGGGCCAACTTTTCCATGGTGACTGGCCCAAGCAGTGCTAGCAGGCTACACGGCTGGGCGGGGAGCTGCTCCAGGGCTGAAGCCCAGATTTTGCAGCTGTGTCACAGGGCACTAAGGTGTCTGCTCCTTTAAGGGCTGAAACTGCCTAGGGAGGGAGCCCTAGCAGTCAGTCAGGAACCCCTCAGCTGCAAGTTACCATGGCAGCAGGAATGAAGGAATTAGCCTACACCTGCAGGCGGTCAGCTGATCAGAAGAGGCAGGGCCTAGGGCATATATAAACCCCAGGGCTGGGACCAGAGGGTCAGTTCTCTGCCAGCAGTCAAGGGGGAAGGAGATCTCCTAGAGGAAGCTGAGCAAAGAGACTTGACTGCCCATTTGGCTTCTGGTAAGATTAAGGGACTTCAGAAGCTCAATGGATACCCTGGCCTACAAGGCACATAGTGCTGGGGGGAAAGGTGACTCTTTTAAAGGGACAGACCACACCCTGAGCTGCTTGCATTATGTTATAGCCCAGGGGCTCGTATTTTGATTTCTGTTTGTAAACCAGTGGATCGGGCTGAGGCTATTGGGGAAGGAGGAGGCGTCATTGGGGGCCCACTGCAGTGTGGGGACCCCAGCGCCAGTGTGGGTGCGGTGTCTGGGGGTAAACAGACCCCAGCACCAGTGTGGGCACAGTATTCAGGGGTGAGCAGACCCCAGCACCAGGGGCAAAGTGACAAAGAGGGGTGAGTGGACCCCAGCACCAGGGGGCACCAGAGAGAGACAGGGCTGCAGAGAGCCCAGTGATGACCTGAGGCCAAGTTAAATGAAGGCCTCAAAGGAACACTGTGTGAATTACCATGTCCTAAGCCTTGCAGATGGCAAGGGGTGCTTTGGAGCTATGCATCTAGCCCATAAGGCTGAGGGTGTTCTGAGAGGCATCCATTTTGGAGCGGGACCCAAAAGGGGTCCAAGAACCCACAGGGTTCAGTGGGGTCCATCAGGACCATGCCTAAAATACAAACTTGAGGGCAGGCTCCCTATCTATTACAATTACAACAAGACGTGGCAGGTAAGAAAGAGGATGCCCACTGGGCAGAATTGGCACGGTCAAGGAGCCCTAGGGGTATCACAGCCATCCCTGGGGACCCCATTCCATGACAAGCTGTGACAGTGTGGTACAGAGCTGTGATCTGCTGCCTGCATGCCCCTGCCTGTGCATGTGGGCAGCAGATTGCAGCTCTGCCCTGGCTCTGGCCCTTGCTGTCACAACCACAAGATCTTGGTCCCAGCCCCTCAGGTAGTTGAGGGCTTGTTATTAAATCCTCCCCTGAGTCTTCTCTTTTCCAGACTAACTAAGCCCAGTTCCCTCAGCCTCTCCTTATAAGTCATATACCCCAGCCCTCTATCCATTTTTGTTGCCATCTTCTGGACTCTTTCCAATTTGTTCACATTCTTTCCGTAGTGGGGGTCCTGAAACTGGACATAGCACTCCAGATGTGGCCTCACCAGTTCTGGATAGAAGGCAAG
The DNA here is from genome assembly GCF_030867095.1 of Alligator mississippiensis. Classification (NCBI taxonomy): domain Eukaryota; kingdom Metazoa; phylum Chordata; order Crocodylia; family Alligatoridae; genus Alligator; species Alligator mississippiensis. The sequence goes on along the minus strand of NC_081830.1, from coordinate 52,835,765 downwards.
AATCACTTCCCTTGCTCTACTGGCAATGTGCCTACTAATGCAGCTCAGCATGCCATTAGCTTTCCTTGCAACAATGGCACACTCTTGGCTCATATTCAGCATATTGTCCACTGTAACCCACAAGTCCTTTTCTGCAGAGCTGTTGCTTAGCCAGTTAGTCCCCAGCCTGTACTGGGATGGGTGCATGGGATTGTTCCATCCTAAGTTCAGGATTTTGCACTTGTCCTGAATGAATGTCATGAGATTTCTTTTAGTCCAGTCCTCCAATTTCTTTAGGTCCCTCTGAACCATAGCTCTACCCTCCAGCATATCTACTACTCCCTACATCTTGGTGTCATCTGCAACCTTCCATCCCATCTTCCAGATCATTGATGAAAACCATTGAAATCTACTGAATTTACATGAGATTATGAGGTGGGCTTTCCATGTTGACAATCTCATATGTCAAATTTAATTCATGTTCTTGACAATGTTCATTAAGCTTTCTCATGGCCTCTTATTGCTTAACTAATGAAAATGCCATTTTGGTCCAATCTGCAAGGGGGAAAAATTGAGAATGAGCATGCATTTTCAGTGTTTGTCTTTGTTTAAAGAAAATGAGAAAGCAACACAGAAATGGCAGCCCGAATCATTTAAGGGTATGGATGTAAGGGGATTGAGTGTAGAGCATAATAGGCTATTTTGCCACAAAATAGCTATTGTATGCTAAGACATGTGTTGGGGAGCTCAGAAATAGCTGTGTGTGTGTGTGGGGGGGGTGGTAAGGGGATAGAAATGAGATTCAAGAAATATGGTGACCCTAAGTAAGGATGCATCCACATTATTTTCTTTTACCTTGTCCCCTCCTTCTAGCAATAACGTGTGTGTGTGTGTGTGTAGGGGGGTTAATAAAATATTTTTGGAAGACTTGGGCTCCAAATTCCTGGAGGTGGCTGGGAGCCTAATTATGGCTTGTATGGGGGAGATCTGGACCCCATGCAATGTCCCATTCCCAAAAGTAAAAAGGTGCTACATTCTGGGTATAAGGATGACTGCTGGGCAACAGGAACTATCCCTAATTTGAGACAAAGGGATCCAGTCTTGAGTTGCAATTATGATAGTTTGTTCGATAACTGAGTTAGATTTCTCCTGTTAAACATCAGGGTGGTGATGGGCAAATAATCACACAGTAAGGGGAGAAAATAATGTTCTTCACCCTGATACAAGTGACTGAGAATTTAGGACAACTTAGAAATCCCAAAACACTATACCATAAATATTATAATAACTGAAGACAGATCAGTTTGAGTACATGAATGCTAAGAAGAGTTTTATGCAAGTGTAAAATACATTAAATATTCAAGGAAGAGAAAGCATTTGTTTTAGTAATATTTGATGGAATACTTTTCGTTTTTTCTCTATTTTTCCCATGGCAAAATATGTCTCTACTATAAACAACACCACCAAAACAGTAATGGCATTTTACAGAAGCAGAGAGAGAATATGTCAGAGTATTAAATCAGACTACTATTGATACTGAAGGCCATGTTTTTGCAGGTATTTCAGGTGCCATTCAAAGGGACATTAACACCTAAAATACCATTAAAAATCTGTCTCTGAACACCTATATTCATTAAAACACATATTTTAATGTCTGGCTCTCGTGAGTACTATAAATAAATCTTATTTGAAAAAAATATAGAGAGAGATCCTGGTCAGTGGAATAGTGAAAGTGAATTCATGTGAAAAGGATCTGCTCAATATTCCCTCAGAAATTTAGTTTCACTTGAGAACTGATACATTTGTGCACCCCTGCCCAAATATTGTGTTCCCCTTAGAGCAATCTTCCAAGTCCTGACTCATTCCCTATCCTTTTGATCACATTATTACACTAGTTAGAGAGTAAGGCTACCTTAATGTTACAGCGCTGCTTCATGATTTTTTGCTGTGTGCATTGTCATACAGTGGCAAAAAAAAAAGATCAGTGAGTTCCAAATGTTAAGACCCCATCTGAAAAAAATTATCCTACCCTCAACCACCCACAGAATTAATATTTATTGTATATTCTTTCACTCGTGGATAAATCAAATAGATGCAGCAGTAGCATCAGAGGCTTAGGGAGAAGCAGAGGCTTGGGGAGTGGTGTGAGATGCACGGGTGAAAACCTGTTGTGCCTCCGCACCGCAAAGCCCCCCAGCAACCCCCAACTGCCACAGAGCACCCCCGCTGACCCCCAGCAGCAGCCGGAGGTAAGCAGGGCCTGTTGTGGGAGGGAACTAGCCCACCTCAGCTGCTGGAGGCTGCCGGCTGCCGGGTGGACGAGAACCTGATGGTATTTAACACTGAAAAATGCAAGGTTCTCCACCTTGGGAGGAAAAACCTGCAACATGTCTATAGGCTCAGCAGTGCTACGCTGACTAGCACTGTGGACGAAAGGGTCTTGAGGGTCAGGATTGACCACAGGATGAACATAAGCCTGCAATGTGATACTGCAGCCAGTAAAGCAAGTAAAATGCTGGCTTGCATCCATAGATACTTCTCAAGCAAATCCCAGGACATCATTCTCCCATTGTACTCGGCCTTGGTGAGGCTGCAGCTGGAGTACTGCATCCAGTTTTGGACTCCACAATTCAAAAAGGATGTGGAAAAGCTTGAGAGAGTCCAGAGAAGAGCCACGCGCATGATCAGAGGTCAGGAAAACAGACCTTATGATGAGGCTGAGAGCCATAGGACTCACCCCTGAGTCTGGAAAAGCACAGGCTCAGGGGTGACTTGATTGCCACCTATAAGTTTATAAGGGGTACTCACCAGGACCTGTGGGAATGTTTGTTCACCAGACTGCACCAAGGGATGACAAGGTCAAATGGTTATAAACTCCTACAGGACCGTTTCAGGCTGGACATAAGGAAGAACTTCTTTACTGTCCGAGCCCCCAAGGTCTGGAATGGCCTGCCGCTGGAGGTGGTTCAAGCACCTACTTTGAACACCTTCAAGAGAAACCTGGATATTTTTTCTTGCTGGAATCCTATGACCCCAGCTGACTTCCTGCCCCTGGGGCAGGGGGCTGGACTCGATGACCTTCCAAGGTCCCTTCCAGCCCTAATGTCTATGAAATCTATAACTAAGCGTGGGTGAGAGTGGCACCTGCCCTAGGTGCTGAATTAGGAGGGACACTGAAATCACCCCCTACCCCCCTGGACCTATGGTTTACCCATGATGAAAACTCCAAAACTGTCCCTAGCTGCTGCTGTTTTAAGATCAATAGACAGGACTAGCAGAGCATGCAGCGGCACTGGAAACAGCTGAGCCAGTAACTGTTTAGGAGTTCCTGGCAAGGGTTTGCCCGGGATACCAACCTTGCTTGTTGTACCTCTGAGATACAGTACAGTTACATACATCTAAGATAAAGGAAACTTGATAGAACAGTGAGGAAAGGGAATGTGAACTATTGCATGACAAGACATATTTTCTAAATTATATGACAAATTATTTTTATTAATTAGAAAGTACTTAGGGTGTGCAGAAATACAGGAAGCCAAAGTGTATATCTTATGGAATTTAGAATGTAAACTCAGAAACAGGAACAAATTAATTTGATGGTACAAGTGTGTGTAACTGTTGAAGACCCTACTGTGAATTTGGGCTAGACCAGGGGCAGGCAATTGTTTTAGCTGCAGGGCCGCTTAATACATTTTGGTGAGCTGTTGAAGGCCTCAAGGGTGGCCATCTTGGGTCAGTTGACATCTTGAGACTGGAAGTCCTGCCCCCCTACCCCTGGACCTCTGCCACTGGAAGTCCCTCCCCTTTGCCCGGGAAGTATTCCTTTTGAGAAAGGGTTTTGCCATCTTGGAACCGGAAAAAACCCAATTTATATACTAAAAATCCACAATAATATATTTTAATTTTATTTTTAAAAAATATTTTTGTCCTGATTTGTGTGTGTTTGCACTATGTAAATAAAAGTGATTTCATAATAGCTCAAAATGAGTTGGCTGACAGCAATTAGTAGCTGCTAAACATTTATGAACATAATTTGAATTTCTCTCCATGGTGTGGATGAGTGTCCCAGAGAATAATACAGATCAAATTTAATATGCTACTTTGGATAGCAATAGAGAAAAAAAAAACATGTTATCTATTCTGTTTGTGGCCTTGAGTTTTATAAACTGAGTTGTATAGTGATGATCCTGTCATTTATACAAATGACAGGTAGTAGAGCACTGGTTCTCAACCTTGAAAAATGCCGGCTTTTAGTTTCAATTCTTTTTTTTTCCTCTCTTTTTACTACAGAAAAATAACAGAGACATTCTTCTGTTCCAAAGAACTCAGAAAGACCACAGCAGGTTAGAATGTTTTTAACATTATAAGTTCTTGTTTGAAAACTCTGGGTTTTTCTTGTGAATCATGTTTGTAAAACTAACAGTGCTAACATTTTGTGGCACTCTGCAGAACCCTCGAAAGCATCTCGAGGCACCCCAGGGTGCTGCAGCACCCTGTTGAGTATCACTGTATTAGAACATTGGGTGGAAGGAGAACAACAAAAAGCTTGATCCAATGGCAAATCTGAAGTATGAATGATTTGATATATTTGAAATTTGAATCTTGGTACTTTTATCAGCAAAACCCCCCCTGGTCATTTAATCAACTTAAAAAAAATACAAAGATACAAATCACAGACTTTCACTACTTCCAGGTAAAGTGTGAATATTCTCTATTCAGTATTTCTCATGCTAGCAGTTAAATCTCCATAATCTAGTATTTCTGTGCAAACCAAAAGTATAGGATGGCTATATGAAAAGACAGTACAACCTAGCAAACTGTCATTATTTACTAAAGTTGCTGCAGCAAGCTTGTAACCACAATGCTTGTTAATATGCAATTGCTGGGAAACAGAATGTTCTCTCAAAAAAACATTCTTGCTCAAATAGTACAGTGAATGTGAAATTTGCAGGGGTGTAGCAAAAACCCATGTTAGATTGGCAAAACCCTCCCCTTTAGAACCTAGTTGTGCAGATGACTGCATAATTATGGTGAGTGATAAATTATTCCCAGGGACATGCTAAACCTGCCTGACACTAATGTTAGGACATTATGTTATATCAGCTGGCACATTTTGTTGCCCTGTGAGGTCAGACCAACTCTCAGGATCTCAATATTGTGATGTTAGACAGGAGGGTGTGACACAATTGCACATATACAAACACACAAATCAATTAGGTGCGTGCGCGCACACACACACACACACACACACACACACACACACACACACACACACAACCAGCTCAGGCACATACACATCCAAAACAGCCTAGGCACATGCATACCTATCACCAATTCAAGCACAGACACACTACACACTAAAAAATTAGACAAAAATCAGTTGTCCATACCCATACACTTAGTACACATACACAGATCACTAAGTCATATATGATGCACACAATGATATGCATACACACACCCACCAGTTCACATACATACAACCCACCTGCACATAGGTAAGTTCCTAACTTGGATGGTATGGTATGTATGTGTGCACTTGGGGTACCTGGGATACTTGGGGGAAGGTTAAGGTGTGAGAGAGAGAGAGAGAGTTAAAGTGTAGGGAGTGAAAGTTGCCAGAACCAGGATTAGAACCAGTGGACTAGAGAGAAGCTGACTAAGGAACTAAGGCTTGGGTTTATTTAAGATCAAGTGGCCCCAGGGTTTTTCAAGGTCACTGGCACATGGGAGGGGAAGAAAAGAAAAAAAAAAAAAAAAGCCTGGTGGCAAGGAGGAGACAGCCAGGAAAAAAACTGAGGCAGAAACCTGGTTGCTCAGGGGAAAAGGCAGTGGGGATAAGACAGTGGCAAAGAAACAGGGGGTTTGGAGGCAGAGAGGAGCTCAGGACAGGTGTTGGAGGTGGCAGTGAGCCAGAAGCAGGAGAGGGAGAAATGAGACAGAAGTTAGAGGGGCGAGGAGCCGAGATTGGAGCAGGGTTGAACCATAGTAGAGCAAAACCCAACTCAGGGGTCCAAATAACAGGTTTATTAAACAGATGACAACAGACTACATGGCCCCATGAAGTTATTGGTTCACACACACACACACACACACACACACACACACACACACACACACAATGGCAGCAGGAGAAAGACTAAGTGGAAGGGTTGGAGTCCAGGTAGGGAAGAGAAGCAGAGTCCAAGTCCTTGGTTGAAGAGAGGGTGGGGAGTGATAGCTACCTATCCAGGCTGGAAAGGGGTCTTTGTCCAGTAGGTCTTGTCCAGAGTGGGGTCACCAGCAGGGCCTCTAGGTGGTGTGGCATGGTGCTGGTCCAAATGGAAAGGGTGTCCCAAGGAGTCAGTCTTCACTACCCCTTTTATGGGGCAGACTACCTTTGATCTCCTATGGGGAGGGCCTGTCCAGGCAAGGTCAGTCCTATTCCAGAGAGCTCCAGGTGTTCTTACTGAGCATGTGCATCCTTGGCACAATGGTGGGTTGCCTCATCTTTTTTTTCTTGAATACTGGGGGTGATTCCAAGGGCTGGGTCGTTGGTCCAGGTATTGGTTTTGATGGTTCGGTCATTCAGAGGGAGCTATTTTTAGACCTACTGCCATTATCTCTCAAGCACCCTCATTCATCCCCATTCATTCAGGAACCCAGTTACATAGGAAGGGTAGGTATGAGTTATGGGTTACACAACTGGGCCTGGGGACAGGATGGCGACTTGACAAACAAAATGGAAACTTGACATGACTTATGCTAACGTACATATGTAGGCCTAAATCATATAGTACCAGTAAAACAGAATTTTATTTATATATATATAGAACAGTGAAATCAATATAAACATAATAATTATACAATATAAAGAAGGAGAGAAAAACAAAACAAATACAACTTGCTACCAAAATAAAATGCTGAAGCTTATCCTATGTCTTATCTCACTTATCTATAGGAAATAGAGAGGGAAAGACAAAGTCAGAAATGGTTGGGGAAGAGGAGGGAATGCATTTAGAAAAAAAAGAAAAGAAAAAGAAAAACTGGGGGTTTTGCTACAATTTCACCTGTGATAGTCATATATATCATTTTTTGCTAACACAAGTGTATTCTAGGTTTATCCTGAAAGCAAGATTTCTTTTAGGGAGAGGGAAATGGAATTTAGGGCTTATCTGCCCACAGAAGTTGAATTGGTTTAATTAAAAACAGTTTAGTTAAACCAGCGTCACCACTTTAACTAGCAAATTAAACAACAGACCTCTGCTTAAGATTAATGAGTGTTCATGCATATATTTTCACTATTTTAACCAAACTGGCCTAACATTGTCTTTAATTATAGAAGTTGTGTGTATACAAGGCTTTAAAAGAGTCATCTTTTCCACTCACAGAATCTTAGATGGATCGTGAATAAACATGCCTTTAAAAGTACTGGGTCAGATTCTCATCTGGCATAAATCAGTCAATTATAGAGGAGGATCCGACTTAGTGTACTTAGAGATTTATACTAATGTTATCTTTTTCTTAGATGATGCATTCAAAAGGCTTCTCTGGGGCAAAATTCATTGCTCACTGCTCTGGGCTTCCTTCATGCATCTGCTGCAATCACTAATCCTGTCTCATAACTACTACCTGTAGCTAAATAAGAAAAGGAATTATTGAAATGGGGGACAAATATTTTAATTGTACAAACACCCCTCCCTGCCTGGGAAAGTTACAGGGCCAAAATTTTTCCAGTCATCACTGCAAATATTTTGAGTTTAAGGAGATTTTACTGAGAGGAGAATTTTGCCCACAGCTAATAGGAGTAACTGGATTGAAAAGAGACAGTGCTTGGGACAACTGGATGGGAGAAAAATGGAAGATGCCAATCACACCCATCTCTTCCAAACTTCCATCTTGATACTTGTCTCTGTAAGTGGGGAGAGAAAGTGTCTACAGAGCAAAGTGGAGTAGCAGTGGGCATGTCTCCAGCTTTGAGGATCTTACCACCATTTTTCCATTTTTTAAGACCAACAAAGTAGCCATGCTGTTGCTATTTCAAAGTGATACAGGCTGCATCTTCTGTGGGCTAAGAAACCAGCAGTAAGTTAACTGTGGGAGGAGTGTGCCAGGGAAGAGGACAGTGGACAGAATTTGCCCCAGTTCTGGATTTCCTTTGAGTTTTCAAATTGTGAGCCTGAAACTCATTGGGAGCAGAAAAAGAAGCAAGTAAACCCATGTGCTGGCAGAGTTTGTGGAAAACTAGGTAAACCAGAACTGGCAGCTTTCACAAAGCTCTAGGTCTAACTCATCTGATTACAGCAAAACTTCACAATGTTTTACTATATTTCTCCCTCAGAAAAGTCATTGTTGTTGTTTTCTGACAGGTTATTTCCTCCTTGAGGTCAGCAATGACCAGGTTTCTAGCCTCATATCTCAGAGTGCATGAAAGACGCAGTATCTTGCTACAGCTTCAGGATCTGCTATGGATAACTTTCATTTAATGCACTGGGAGAATGTTTCTGTATCAGGAGTAGCAGAGACTTACAGAAGTATTGTTATTGTTGATCTCAGATTTGTTTTTTATCCACTTATTTAGAAGTGAAATGAAATCTGTTGCATATCCATTGTATAAATATCATATTGGCACTTGAGACACTGGAAACTATCAGCCAAATTATGTCTCCAGATACCAATTGGATTTCCCTGCTTTGCCATCCAAGAGTGGTTCCTTAATAGGTCAGTAGCTGCATGGGGTGGGAGGGGGGGAGAGGTATGAGGGGGCATAAATTGTACATCCTGCCTTGTAAGAGGGATGATATGCTTCTCCTTTTGTAATACTGCCTCCGCAGATTTCCACCCTAGGGTGTCCTGGCTCCTTTAAGTAGCCGTATACTACTCCATAAACTGCAAGGAATAAGAGTTATGGCAGAGATACCCTACTGATAAGGATTCATGACACCCTTGTGTAGATGACACTGCCCTCCAGTTCTTGTCTGGGGTTCCCTTTGGATCAGACTCTAAGACTTCTGAGGTATGGGTGCCCATCAAAATCCAGCACCATTCTTCACCTGCTCCATGATGGAAGCTTCTAAAGGGCACAGTATTGGAAACCCAACAATAAACTCTTCTGACATGATGAAAGCACAAGAAGAATGATAAGAGACCAATTTGGCTGCACAAGCAGCTTCTAGGATGTCTCAGATACAAAATGAATGCATACAGGCATGGAAAGATGGACAGGTCACCAAGGAAGCATGCCAGGAAATAGCAAAAACTTGCAGGGACAAAATCATGAAGGCAAAGGTAAAAAATGAGCTATAACTGACAAGGGATGTTAGAGACAACAAGAAGAGTTTCTGTAAGTATTTTGACAAGAGAAGAAAGACCAAGGAAGCTTTTGGCCCACTGTTAACTAGACCGGGTGACCTCTTAATTAAAAACCTAAAGAAGGCAGAGCTACTCAACAACTACAGTGCCTCAGTATTCACAAAAAAATTAAGCTGAAACCAGACCCCTAAGGATTATTTGGATAAGGAAGGGGACAAGCTGACGGATGAGCTGACGGATGAGTTAACAAAGGAAAGAAACTTTTGATGAGTGTGAATGATTTTAAGTCAACAGGGCCTGATGAACTTCCTCCCAAGGTACTGAAAGAACTGGCATTGGAGATCTCAGATCACTTGGCAATATGTTTATGAAGTGGAAGATGGGCAAGGTACCAAAGGTCTGAAAAAGGGCCAATTTATTGCTGCTCTTTAAGAAAAGGCAAAAAGGAGGATCTGGGGCACTATAGACTGCTTGGCCTTACATCAATACCAGGGATATTACTCAAGCATATCCTAAGGAAGTCCATTTGCAAGCATCTGGAGGAGGGAAAGGGTAATCACAAATAGTTAACATGGATTTACTGAGAACAATTGGTTCCAAACAAACCTGATCTCCTTCTTCAAGTAACTACTTAGGTGGATGAAAGGAATACTGTAGATATATCTGGACTTCAGCAAGGTTTTTGACAAGGTCCCACATGACCTTCTCATAAGCAAACTGAAGAAATGTGAGCTGGACAAAACAACTGTAAGATGGATAGACAACTGACTTAATAGCTGCGAGCAAAGAGTAATTATAAAGGGATCCATGTCAGAATGGCAGGAAGTTTCAAGTGAAGTCCTACACTGGAGTCTGTGTGCACCTATTGCTATTTAACCTGTTTATTAATTGTTTGGATGCTGAACTAGAGAGCTTTGTGAGCAAGTTTACAGACAACATTACACTGGGAAGGATAGCCAACATGTTGAAGGACAAGGCTATAATTCAGAAGGATCTCAAAAGATTGGAAAGCTGGAATGGAACTAAAAGGATTAAGTTCAATGGTGTCAAATGCAAGGTGCTACCCCCTGCGGGGAAGAATATTCAAAAACACAAATACAGAATAGGACATATGGCTAGATGACAGTACTTTGGAGAAGGATCTGGGAGTCTTGGTGGATCACAGACTCTGTATGAGACTGCAAGTGTGATGTAGTTGCGCAAAAGGTGAATGTGGTTTTAGGCTGCATCAATAGAAGCATTAGGTGCAAGACACAAGATGTGATAGTGTCTCTACTTAGCACTGGTTAGGCCTCATGTAGAATATTGTGCACAGTTTTGGTTTCCTTATCTTTTTAAAAAGGACATGGAGAAGTTAGAGAGGGTCCAGAGGCGGGTGACAAAAAGGAAAAAGGGCTTGGAAGGCAAGGCGCACAAGGAGAGGTTGAAGGTAATAGGCATGTTCTGCTTCTGGAATAGGCACTTAAGAGGGGATATGATAGCTGTCTTCACATATCTCAAAGGCTACTACAAGAAGGAAGAGGAAAAAGCACCTTTTCTCTCTTGCTGTAGAGAACAGAATACAGACCAATGGCTAAATTGCAGCAAAATAGATTTAGATTGGATATCGGGAAAAACATCTCTGTTATAACAGTGAAGCAGTGGAAAAACTGCCTAGGGAAGCAAACTGAATCTCCATCACTGGATGTATTCAAGAAGAAATTAGATAAGTATAGGTCGGGAATGATTTAGGAGTAGCTATGCTTATATCCTACTATGGGTGTTTCCCATGCTTCTGGGCTTTTTTGGTTGCCACATGGAGCTGGGAGATAATTAATTTTTTCCCCCTTCTTGCTATATCCATCAGGATTTTTTGGTTTATTTTGGGGGTTTTGAGGGTTTCTTTTCCATCCTTGGCAGCATGGGGTTTTTGACTGTGGTGTGCCAGTGCTTCTGCTGAGATATAAACCTACAAGTTTCTGGCTAGAAGATGTTGCTCAGGGTCAGACTGACTGCCATATTTGGGGCCAAGAAGGAATTTTACTCCATGGTCAGATTGATACAGATTGTGGGGGGTTTTGCCTTCTTCTGTAGCAGTGGAGGGTGGGCGGTTACCCTCTGCATGGGAATCTCTTGATGATGAAGACGATGATGATGATGTAATGAGTGTTGCCACACTTATGTTTTGAAAGCATGAGGGCCAGAAAGGGTAGAATGATCAATGTCAATAAGACCTTGGGTGCCCAAAGTAAGGCCATGAGGGCATTTGTAGATGATGTGGTCAGCATTCTGAGCTTGAGCACTACAGCTGTGGCCATTGTCACTGGAGAGACCCCAAGTGTGCATGCTTGCCTTAAACCATTCACTCAAACCTGTTCTGAGGCGGTTAAGAGCAGTCCAGACCCTGTGGGGCAGCTTCCAGCCTAAGGAACGGAAGCTGGTGTTGGGGATGAGGTTCTTTAGCTGTAGTTCTTGTGCATCATATTTTCTGCTCCATGGATGGAAGGTCCATGTTGTAGGTGACATGCCATCTGAAGATTTGATGAGCTTATTGTCCTGAGTGGAGAATGGGTCCCGAACAGTAGTTGGTTTTCTGGCTTGTGGTAACTAGCCTGGAGTGCAAAGAATGGTCTGTATTTTGGGCTTTGAGGCCTAGGGCCAGGGTAGCAGCTTGTCTCTGGATGTCTGGGGGGAGAATGCCTGAGAGGACAAGTAAGCAGTCAACTGGAGTTGGCATAAGGTATCTGGTAGTGGTCCTCATGATGCTGTTAAGGCTGGAATCCATTAATTGAATGTGTGTGTTCTAGCCCCATACTGGTGCACAGTACTCAGCAGGAGCATAAGCAAGTGCCAAAGTTGAGGTGTGAAGTGTATGGGAACTTGCACGCCAAATGGTGTCAGCAAGGTGACAGATAAGGTGATAGACTCCTTCCAGATGCTGGAGCTAGGTAAGGATCTGGTCCATGTTGATTCCTAAATAAGTAATGGAATGACACTTTGCAAGCGTCTAGTCAACAGTCTTGACTTCTATCTTTTTCTTCACTCTGTTGTTATTTAGGTGGAAGGCTGTTGCCACTATTTTAGTGAGGCTTTATGGAAGGAGTTGGCAAGGATGTTCATGTCTGATGTCAAAGTGGATTCAGTGGATTCCCATTGCTTGCTTGATTTGGTGAGAACCAGGACATCAGCATATCCATACTTCTTGGACTGGGTGTCAGGCAGGTCGACAATGTACATGTTGAAAAGCAGCAGAGAAAGTGCCTTGCAGGACACCATTCTTAAGACTTCTAGGATATCGTTCCTGTCCATTGATGGTCTTGAGGGTGAAACTGAGGTTCTGAAGCATGAGTGTGCCGTGACTCAGCTAGAGACGCCCGGAGTGATTGGTTGAGATACAGACCGTCTCCACGCTGATTCCCCGGTGCCAAACTAAGGTAAGAGACCTTTTGAAATCTCTATTGGGGCTTTTCATTGAGAGACTGCCTGTGTGTCTTCCTGTTTGCTGCTTGAAGCTTACCCTATCCGAACCTTTTGCTGCCAGAATTGTCAGACCCACTATGTAAGTAGGAACTGTGAGTAGAAAAGAGTTTAAAACTGTGTTGCTGTTGTCAGTGAATGTGTTTTCCCCATGTGAATTAAGTTCTGTAAAAAAACTATGAGGTCTTTCTAAAGCTAGGAGTAGAAACCTTGTGCAGCTGCCCCAAGGACGCCAAACTTGTTCTGTGTGCTCTTCGAAAGCAAGGGTGCAAAATAAAAACTCTTAGACTGAAAGAGATCAGAGTTGTGTGACAAATTTTCCCTACCTCCACTCTCATGAATGAGCTGTGTCTAATAGTGAGTAACTGCATTGTGTGCCGGTGCTACAAAATCTTGTCTTTAGACATTAGCCACAGCATTCCTGTGCCACTAGCAAATCTCACAACCTGACCAGACACCCTCAATAAGCCTCTCCTGTGTAAAAGACTTGTGTAAATTGAGCTTAAAGACATGGGGAGCGAAGGGTCCAAAGACGTACCGGCTCTGCCAAAAGAAACTCCAGCATTGTACATGTACACACACTATGGCCATAAAAGTTGTAAGTTTCTAGACAAATGAAATTGGTATACCAAAGATGATTCTAACTTGCAGCTTCCCCTAAAAAGAACATTTGATTTAAGTAAAATCCTTCATCTCCACACTGCCCTTGAGTCAAGAGGCAGTAAAACACCACAGACTCAGTAGAACACATTTTTTGATTAGTATGCAGAAGCTTCCAAAAAACATCAAGAATCTCAAGTTCAGAGCCTTAAAAACTCCCAAGAAAAACTAAAATCTCAGATAAAAAAATTAAAACAAAAAAATGCACCAATAGAGAATCCCCCATCAACAACATTATCAGTACCAACACAACTTTATCCACAATTGACTGAAAATGAACCTGTAGAAGACATAATTAATTTTTTCAGTGTGCCACCCCCATACCCGTCCCAGGCACAATCTGAACCCGAGAAAGTTCAAAGTAACCATATAAATTCTTCCTGCAGAATCAGCCCACCCCATCAAAAAACCATTACTCAACAACCATCACCTACCCCCAGGGCATGCCCGCGGCCACTGGAGTCATGGCATCTGTCTCCTGAAGCCTCTACCTCCTCTTATTTAAAGCCTGGCACCCAATATAGTCCAGTTCCATCTTTAAAAATAAAAAAGACTCGTCTTATGCCTTTACGCCAACTCCCAGAGCAAGGTCCAAATGAAAAAACTACACTTACAGTCCATACCCCCTGAACCCCAAGAGATCTCCTAAACCCTGTTAAGCAATTCCCCAATATCAAAAAACCCCCCCAAAGTTTAAAAATAAATTAAAAACTGTAATCAATTGTTATGAGCCAACATGGGCAAATTTAAACCAATTAATAAAAAGTGTTCTGCCCTCCGAAGTCTGTAACCACCTCATCGCACAGGCTAATTGACCTCCTCAAGACCCCAGAATAGAAGATCACTTAGTAGGTGCCTGAGAAGGCCTTCTTGAAGCCCTGCTTAAAATCTGCCCCCAAAAAACTGACTGAGCCAAAATAAATAACTGTAAACAAAACAAAACAAAAAAATCCCCAACAGACTACATAGATCCCTTAAAACTCATATTTGAAAGACATTCTAGCATTAAAGATGCAGCTAAAACTGCCCCAAAAGCAGTTGCCACCATGGCCTCTACTACAAGCTCCTCCAAATGATACCTAACAACAGTTGTCAGTGAGGTCCACCAGGACAGCACCAACAATCTCCAAAGCCTCAAGGCTATCTTCAATGTTCTGAGAAAAGCGAGTTACCTGCTCCACTGCTGAACTTCCACATCTTAAACCAGCCTGCTCCTTAGGCAGCTGTGGATCAATTATGGGGAAGACTTGAGCATAAATGAGATGTTCCAGTAGCTTGAATGGAATGGACAGGAGGGAGATAGGTCTATAGATCTTTGCATCATCCTTGGGCTTGTTAGGCTTTAGGACTGCAATGACTATGACTTTTCTCTAACTGTGAGGCATCTTTTTTGCATTTGATGCAGTTGGAGATCAACTCATGAAGCAAATGATCATCATGTCCCCAGAGTTACAAAGAAATTCAGCATGTATGGCATCAGGTCCTGTTGATTTGTTGGTCTTTAAAAACTTAGGGGCTGCCTTCATTTTCTCAGGACTGAATTCTCCAGATAGATAAGCATTAGGACCATAAGTCTTGCACAGCTGTTTAACTCTGGAAATCTCTTGAGAATATTTTAATAACACTTGAATTGTCCCTTTGTCTTTGGCAGGTTAGGATATTATGCCTTGTGGTTGTGTCAGGGTTGACTAAGTAGTTTTACTTGGATGTTAGACAATGGATTTGTATGGGATAGTTTGCATAGGGATGATCCTTCCTCTGACAGAGGTTTAGACTAGATGACCTCTGAAGGTCCCATCCAACACTACTTTTCTATGATTCTATATACTGTGGTAAGTCTCCTCCTCTCATTTTTAAAACAGTGTAATTGTTTCTTTTGTCTACACACTTTAGACACTTAGTCAACCACACTTCCTGATGAACAAATATAGAGGAAGTCCACCTGTAAAGCCATCGCCTTTGACCTGTTTAAAAAAAAAAAACTGCTCAAATATTACAGTACTCATCTGTCTCTTCAGACACCCTTGCCCATTATGCATCACTGATAATCTCCAACCACACCAGCACTAGTTCCTAAACTTTTGATGATGGGTATTTGCACAGAATCACACAACTGAATCATAGACAAGTAGGACTGGAAGAACCCTCAGGAAGTCGTTTAGTCCAACCTCCTTCTGAAGGCAGAATCACCCCTAACTAAATCAGTTAAGTGTTTGGGTTTTTTTAACCAGCTCTTAGTAGCTTCTAAGGGCGGAGATTCCACTTGTTCAGATAGTCTGTTCTAGCACTTAACCACTTGTATAGAATGATCTTCCTAATATCTAATCCAAATTTCCATTGCTGCTGCAATTTAAAACCATTTCTTTTTGTCCTGTCCTTGTGGTCACAGAAAATAGTCTTCCACTATCCTCTTTATAACCAGCTTTCAGGTATTTGAAGACTGCAATCAAATCAGTATTCTCTTCTCCACAGACTAAATAATTCTAACAGCCTTTCTTCATAAGGAATATGTCATGTATTTCAAATTTAGTTGCTCTTCACTGGACTCTAATTTGTCCATATCTTTCTTCAAATCTAATGCCTAAAACTGGACACAGTACTCCATGTGAGGCCTCATAAGTGCCAAATTGAACTGAAGAATTGCCTTTCTTCACTGCCAACACTTCTATTAATATAGTCAAGTATGCTATTGGCTTTATTAATTAATTAATATTTTAAACAAGAGCACACTGTTGGTTCATATTCAGCTTATGGTCTACTATACCCCCCCAGATTCTTCTCTGCAGTACTACAACCCAACCAGTTTTTGTGTATGCAATTATTCCATCCCTAGTTAAGAGCCTTGCACCTGTCCTTACTGAATTTTATTTGATTAATTTCAGGCTATTTCTCCAATTTATCAAGGTCATTCTGAATCATTGGTCTAATCCAGCTCTACCCAGTATGGTGTCATCTACAAATTTGTTAAATGTGTACTCAGTCAAATCTTCCAAGATGTTAAGGAAAGTATTAAACAATACTAGACCAAAGTCAGACCTCTGGGGAGCCCTACTTCATATCTCCTTTCAATTAGACATGAAGCCATTGAGGACTATTGCACAGCTGCTTAAGTGCCAGTGATGCTTCCACAGCTGAGAAGCTTCTGGGGACAATAGGCCAGACCAAAGTACCAAGGGCTATGAAGCTAGATTCTCAAATTAAGCTTTCCTCTTCCTATCTTGCCAGTATGCCCTGATTTTATAATACTCAGAAGACACTTAGGTCAGATGTAGTACACATAAAGGACAAACGAGGAGGACGAAGAGTGCACACGTGTGCGGTGCCATACCTAGACTCCTGGCAGCCCTGGGTGAACTTTTAGTATCAGGCTCCCCTTCACCAGAGAGAATAATAATAATAATCGGTCAACAAAAAAAATGACCATTTTTATAAATTTTCAGGTCCCCTTTCTGCCCAGGTCCCAGGCAGCCGCCTGGTTCACCCATGCCGGTGTCTAGGTCTGAATATGTGTCCTGGCCCTTAGAGTACACTCTGGGTAGGTGGGAAACTTGGATTTAAATCCTTGGTTTGCTGAGTTGCAGAAGGGACCTAAGCGCATGGGCCACATGAGCATACTTACCACAGGTTTATTGGCTGTCTCTGAGTGGGTGAATGTTTTTTCTCTTAATGTCTTACATTAGAATTGTTCCCATTTGTGTAAACATTTGTATGTTTATTGGGACAGAGATTTGAACCCCAGGCCATATGGTCATCATTCTTTCTGAGGCCCAGTCAATGTTTAATTACTTATACAAGTTGAACAGGTCTAAATCGAAAAGCCAGGAACTGGGTGCTTTGGACATTCATTTTAATTGTGGGAGGTGCAAGTTCTGCTCTAAATCAAGCAGAGTTTTAAACCTATACCTCTAACATCCCAGGGGAGTGCTCTGACCACTGGGACATTGCTTTATTTCTCAACAGGAAAACCGAGCTTAGCCACCTAAATCTATGATTCTCCATGCTCAGGGCTAAGGATCCCTAGCAGTGAAGGTACCTACCTTACTAGGTGAGCCACTTAACCTATGTCTACACTAATAATTTGGTTTAATCTTAAGGTCATCCTCAAGGGGGCAAGAGGGCGCAAAAGCCCCCATGGCTCACCAAAAGCATATGGGAACATCTCCTTGCTAAAAGGGAGGCGTACACCCAATGGAAGGGTGGGGCCATCACCAGGGAGGACTATACCTCTGTTGCTCGGGGCGGTAGGGGGGCGGTCAGGAAGGCCAAGGCACAGATGGAACTGGGACTAGCTACCCAGATCAAGGACAACAAGAAGTCCTTTTTTAAATACATAAGGGGCAAAAAGAAGGTACCAGGTAACGTGAGAGCTCTGTAAGACACGCTAGGAAATCTGGTTTTCACACCAGATGACAAGGCTAAACTATTTAATGATTTCTTTGCCTCCATTTTCCTGAGCAGGAACCAGATCAGCCCATCTGCCAGGATCCCCTCAGGCCCTGGGGGAGGTGTACCCAGGCCTAGGGTCAGTGAGCATTTAGTCAGGGAACTTCTGGAGGGACTGGACATATTTAAATCAGCTGGTCCTGAGGACCTCCACCCCAGAGCGCTGAAGGAATGAGCAGAGGTCATTGCGGGACCCCTGGCATGGCTTTACAAGCACTCGTGGTGCTCTGGTGTGGTGCCAGAGGACTGGAAAAGGGCAAATGTAGTTCCCATTTTCAAAAAAGGGAGGAAGGAGGCCCCAGGAAACTATAGGCCAGTTAGTCTTACCTTGATCCTGGGTAAGCTTTTTGAGATAATTATCCTGGCACATGTCCACGAGGGGCCAGCAGGGGAAGTTATGCTTCGGGGCAACCAACATGGGTTCATTAGAGGCAGGTCCTGTCATACCAACCTGGTGGCCTTCTATGACCAGGTCACAAAATCCTTAGACGCAGGGGTAGCAGTGGATGTAGTCTTTCTGGACTTTAGGAAGGCCTTCGACACTGTCTCTCACACCATTCAAAAGCTAGGGGACTGTAGCGTCGACACCTACACAGTCAAATGGGTCACTAACTAGCTGGAGGGCTGCACCCAGACAGTGGTGGTGGATGGGTCATTTTCAACCTGGAGGGATGTGGGCAGTGGGGTCCCCCAGGGCTCGGTCTGTGGACCTGTGCTGTTCAACATCTTCATCAGTGACTTGGACAAGGGGGTAAAAAGCACCCTATTCAAATTTGCTGATGACACTAATGCTGATGTGCGGGGATGTGGGCATGCTAGAAGGGAGGAATAGGCTGCAATTGGATCTAGACAGGTTACAGGGGTGGACAGATGAGAACAGGATGAGTTTCAACACTGACAAGTGCAAGGTACTGCACCTGGGGAGGAAGAACCAGCAGCATACCTACAGGCTGAGGAACTCTCTTCTTGTCAGTGCAGAGGCAGAAAAGGATCTTGGAATCATTATCGATGCCAAAATGAACATGGGCCAACAGTGTGGGGATGCGGTCAGGAAGGCCAACCGTACCTTGCCATGCATCCACAGATGCATCTCAAGCAGGTCCAAGGAGGTGATCCTCCTCCTCTATGCAGCACTGGTCAGGCTGCAGTTGGAGTACTGCGTCCAGTTCTGGGCACCGCACTTCAGGTGGGATGTGGACAGCATTGAAAGGGTTCAAAGGAGGGCCACCCGCATGATCAGGGGGCAGCAGGGCAGGCCCTATGAGGAGAGGCTAAGGGACCTGAACCTGTTCAGCCTCCACAAGAGAAGGGTGAGGGGGGATCTAGTGGCCTGTTACAAACTAATCAGAGGGGACCAGCAGGCATTGGGGGAGTCCCTGTTCCCCCGAGCACTACCAGGAGTGACTAGAAATAACGGTCACAAGCTGATAGAGGGTAGATTCAGACTAGACATCAGGAGGCACTACTTCACAGTCAGGGTGGCTAGGACCTGTAACCAACTTCCAAGAGAAGTGGTGCTGGCTCCTACCCTGGGGGTCTTTAAGAGGAGGTTAGATGAACACCTAGCTGGGGTCGCTTGACCCCAGTACTTTTTCCTGCCATGGCAGGGGTCGGAGTTGATGATCTGCTCAGGTTCCTTCCGACTCTACCACCTGTGAAACTATGAAATTTATATACACCAACCATGTGCACTGTGAATCCTTTAGCTCAACCCCAGTGGCAATCCAGCCTGAGCCTGAAATGTTTGCTGAACTTCTAGGTGTGAAACTTACTTCACCACTATTCTCCGCCTCCATACTGGGTCTATTGCTGTGGGTTTTGAACTTAGCTGTGCTGTGCATAGGTAGTCTGACAACAGCAATTCTACATTCACCTGTTCCTTCCTTCTAGTTCTTCTGCATCTCCACCCCTTTCTTGCTCAGAAGTAGAAATGAGACCAGAAGAGGAGACTAATCTTCTTTAGATTGATTTTCTCAAGAAGGACATACCCCGTCCTCAGAGTTAATCAAATCTGGCTGTACTCCTGGTTCAAGAGACAGTGTACACAGACCAGTGTGGTGTGTTTGAGGATGCTCTGCGGGCCTTTTGGAAGTCAAGCACTATGATAGGGACCCTAAATATGTCTGAGGATCTACCCTTGGTCTCATGATATTACCCCCCCACAGGTGCTGCTAATCTCTCTTGCCTGCTACACTCTTTGATACAGATCAAAGTCTCCATTTTGTACACTGAACAAGTGAAAAAAATTCTTTAAAACATTAAATCAGGATTTTTAAATACTGTGATCAGAACTGAGCTCTGGCCTATATAAGGCTCTAGGCTTACACCATAAATTTATACAATGAAACTGATTTATTGCAGTTATGTGAATAGAGTAAAATGTTACCAAAAAAATAGATGTGTGATTATATGAAGTGGTGCCAAATGCTGTAGTCCAGTCTCAGGCAAAAATCCCACTGGGATTCAGTCAGGTTAAGTCTGTGAAAATGATTAATTTATCAGGTACAATAATAACAATTTGTACAGTTTTATTCCAGATGCTTTGCATCACACTTAAATGTATGAAGAGGGCTCAGATGTTTGAATCTGGTCATAAGAAAGAAGAATCTCAAAGTAACCATTAACAGGATGTTGGTGAGATCTACCAATAAGGGAGTAGGATGTTTTTTAGTGTGTTTTTTTTAAACAGATGGCAGAAACCTAGAAATATCCTTACATTACAAGTCAATCTCATGGTGTTGGCTGAAATGCTTAGAGATCAGTTGTAAGAAGTTGATTAGTAGTGTGACAGTCTCCATGCTAATGTGTCTACAAAACTTTGCACACGGGATACCGGGGTCCTAATAAAAGTAGTAGGGAAAAAAATCAAAGTAAAGGGGCAATTACTGTCAAATGTCACAGCCAAGCAGTTACCAGTTTTGTGCGTCTTTTAGAAGTGGTTCAGATTACTTGTCAGTTGCATTTTCCTCACTCAGGATTAACACTATCTAAGCACCTAAGCAACACAGGTGATTATTATATAGACTTGATCTTCTAACATCCTATCACATAAAATGACTTAATTGACTCGAATGAGGCTCTTCCTATGAGAAGGGATTCTTCACAAGAAAAGGGTTGCAGCTAAGAAAGGAAGATGGGTATTCCCTAATCTTTCACTATTGAAATATCCTCTTAGAATATAGCATTGTTGGTTTTATATTTTTCTTCTTAGGAAAAAACCCACATTTTTATTATCTTCCAAGTCACATACCATATCCTATTCTGGAGGTATGGACTGCTATCCCCATGGCTAATTGTTGAGATCAGCTCTAGTGCTTCAAGGAGGTTAAATGCATAGGACATGAATCTGGATTGGAAATAATGTTTAAGTGGCTTTTAAATGAAAAAGGCCAGGTTCTGATTTCACTTAAGTTTTATTTTTGCTTTGGGGTCCACCAGCATAGACCTCAACATGTGTCTAAATTGTTCCCAAATCCCCTGGAATTTCACATGCCTGTAGAAGCCTCTGTTTGCCTATAATCAGGAGTAACTCTGAAGTAGAAGTGGTGTATGGCCTAACTCTTTTTTTGCCCACCAAAAACTAGTTTTTCTATTACAGCAACAATCTCTTATGACTTCCTGAAATGCTTATTGTTTTAATGTTTTATAATTGTATAGATGCTGTTCCTGTTGGCAGGCAAGCCTCTATGTTCTTTGTGCAAAAGACTGGATAGCTAATCCAATTTCCCTAAACAAACTTGCTGTCTTATGCAACAGTCATTTTGGCATTCACTAGCACAGAGATTGGAATCTAAAAAGGAGAACATTCTCTTCAGATAGAAATCTTATTGCCAACCTGGCCCATTCCATAGGTCTCTAACTTTGTTATGTGGGATGCTACATTATCACATATTTTTGGCTGTCATACCTAAATCTATTAAATTAGAAAATAGCCCTTGTGTTGTTTCAACGGTAGGTCAGAATTGTATCTAAACTCTCGTAAGAGCTTTTATTTGAACTGGGATTTTAAAAGTTACCGAAAAATATCCGTGGACTTGAAAAAAAACGATCCCCTGAGTTCTTTCAGTTCATGCCCTTAGGTACAAATAAGCCAAGAATTTCCCCAATTCTAGATGGTTCATAGCATGTGTTACATTTTGTCTACTACAGTTATTTATTTCAGATCATTATTTGGCCTCCATTTCCATGATACCTGAGTGTCTTTCAGTCCTTAATACACTTACCTTCACAATACCCATGTGAAATAGGGAAGAAAATTATCTTCATTTTAGAAGTGAAGAACAGGCATGGAGACAGACTCATATGTAGAAGTATTTATGCCCCTAACTCCCATAGATTGCAGTGAGAGAGCTTGATAGAAGTAGAAAGCTCCATAATATTCTAACTTATTATAAAATGTGACTGTCACCTCCTAAACCAGACTGGTAAAACCATTTGCTAAGAAAACTGTTCATTCTTAATTTTGCAATTTTCATTTAAACAACTGTGAATATTTTCCCTCTACCCCTTGCCACAGGTGAATTGTAACGATACTGGACTACTTTTTGAAAACTACAGGAGCAATATGACCTTTGAATATTTTCTTTCTTTTGTTGCTGTTTACTGTAAGCATATCTGTAGCTGTTTTATTTGGTGGTAGGAGCATAGAGCATTTTTAAAGAACACTATTGATGTTGGTAGCATTGGAGTGATGTTGTAGCTGTGGTGGTTCAGGACCTATGTGAGAAGATGTCTGCTTCTTTCTCAGACCAGAGGAAGGGTACTTTTTGCTTGTCTAAATGTCTTCCAGTCATACAGTTTGTCCAATAAATTATAGCATACACTTCTCATTGATATGTAGTGTAGGAGGGCTATTAGGGAAGCCAAGGTAGAGATGGAACTCAGGCTAGCATCCAGGATTAAGGACAAGAAAAAGCCCTTTTTCAAGTACATTAGGAGCAAGAAGAGGGCACCAAGCAATGTAGGGCCCCAGCAAGATGCAAACGGTAATCTTGTGGCTACACCAGACAAGAAAGCTGATATTTTTAACAGTTTCTTTGCCTCTGTTTTCTTAAACAGGGACTGGGACATCCCACCTACCAGAGGTAGGGACAATCTCGGGGATAGCTCTGTCAGGCCTTCAGTCAGTGCAGATGTAGTTAGGGATCTTCTGGAAAGGCTAGACATTTTTAAATCTGCAGGTCCAGATGCCCTCCACCCAAGGGTGCTGTGGGAGTTGGCAGGGTTCATCTCGGAGCCCTTGGCCCAGCTGTATGAGCACTCGCGGTCATCTGGCCAGGTGCTGGGGGATTGGAAACTGGCTAATGTGGTCCCAATTTTCAAGAAAGGGAGGAAGGAGGACCCAAGTAACTATAGGCCTGTAAGCCTCACCTCGGTACTCAGGAAGATCTTGGAGAGAATCATCAAGGAGCGTATCTGTGGGGGGCCTGCAGGGGAGATCATGCTCAGGGGCAATCAGCATGGGTTCATCAAAGGCAGGTCCTGCCAGACCAACCTGATTGCCTTTTATGACCAAGTAACTAAGTCCTTGGATGATGGTGTCACCATGGATGTAGTGTTTCTAGACTTTAAGAAGGCCTTTGACACACTCTCACCCCATCCTCATCAATAAATTAAGCAACTGTGGCTTTGATGCCTGCACAGTTGGATGGGTAAAACATTGGCTGATGGGGCGCACCCAGAGAGTAATGGTGGACGGGTTGTACACAACACGGTGAGATGTGAGCAGTGGGGTACCCCAGGGCTTGGTCCTTGGGCCCACGCTGTTTAACATCTTCATCAGTGACTTGGATGAGGGAATGGAAAGCACGATGTCCAAGTTTGCTGATGACACTAAGATGTGGGGCGAGGTGGAAACACTTGAAAGGAGAGAGAGGCTGCAACTAGATTTTGACAGACTACAGAAGTGGGCAGATGAGAATATGATGGGGTTCAATGTAGACAAATGCAGGGTGCTGCACCTTGGGAGAAGGAATCCACAGGATACATACAGGCTGGGGAGTTCCCCTCTTCAAAGCACAGAGGCGGAGAGGGATCTTGGAGTCATTATTGACTCCAAGATGAACATGAACCGGCAATGTCAGACCACAGCCAGCAAGGCCAGCCATACCTTGTCATGTATCCAAAGGTGCATCTCAAGCCGATCCAGAGAGGTGATACTCCCCCTCTATGCGACTTTGGTCAGGCCACAGTTGGAGTACTGCATCCAGTACTGGGTGCCACACTTCAAAAGGGATGTGGCCAGCCTGGAGAGGGTTCAGAGGAGGGCCACCCACTTGGTGAGAGGGCAGCAGGACAGGCCCTACGAGGAGAGACTGAGGGACCTGAAACTGTTCAGCCTTAGGAAGAGGAGGCTGAGGGGAGACCTGGTGGCTGCCTATAAATTCATCAGGGGAGATCAACAGCAAATAGGCAGAGCCCTTTTCTCCCCAGCACCACCTGGGGTGACAAGGAACAATGGTAATAAGCTGATGGAGAATAGGTTTAGGTTGGAGATCAGAAGGCAATATTTTACAGTTAGGGTGGCCAAAATCTGGAACCAACTTCCCAGCGAAGTGGTTCTTGCCCCTACCTTGGGCAAATTCAAGAGGAGGCTGGATGATCACCTGTCTGGGGTCTTGTGAACCCAGCATTCATTCCTGCCTGTGGCAGGGGGTCAGGCTAGATTATCTGTTCAGGTCCCTCCTGACCCTAGCTACTATGAAACTATATTGGCACCAATGCTGGAAACTTTTAAGTACAACGGAGAGAAAAAAAATGGTAAACCAATTTCATAAACAACAGACCAAACCAAATTTCCCTTTGAAAAACAAGAGGGAGAGACTTTTAACATCTATCTAGGAAAAAATTAGCAATCCATTTGTTTTATCTTTTCTCAAAAGAACATTTTTGCTTTTGGTATAATGGAGAATTTAACATTGACCTGTGTCTCAAGAAGCCAATCTATATCAGTTGTTTGGAGTCAATTGTCTTGAATTCCAGATGAGTCTTGCTATGTGTTCATGTAAAGCTCTGGCCAGCCTACATGCATGCACTATTTTTAGCTGTAGATACAAATAGATATTGTGTAGGCTTAAAAAACAAAACTAAACCCAACCCAACATTGTAACCCAATAATGTATCTACATGATAGTCATAATGAACCGTCTTATGCAACATTATCTAATGTTCATGTTTGTTATTTGTGTTGTTGTTATCTTGTTCACTCCTGTTGTTATAAGTCTAGACAAATCAGCTTAGTACATTTATTAATTAAAGAATATTTATTTTTATTTCTCTTGTAGTACCTAAAAACAAGAAGTCATGGGGTTAGTGCTCTGCATTTGTTATTTATACAAACAAATAACATGCCATCCTACTTCTACAGAATTTACAGTGTAAAGGCAGACTTGGAAAGTCTTTTTTACTGAACAGTTCATCCTCAACAGTGTATTTGGCAAACAGTGTATTTGCACGACCATTTCTATCTTCAGCTATTTGGTGAGGAAAAGGAATAATGAATTTCAGTCAAACCTAGTCTATACAATCTGAAAACAATTGTCTTGGGACCAGAGCCATAGCAAGGCATTTTAGCACTTGGTACAGGTCATGTGCAGAGTGCCTTTCTTATTCAGTGCTATATAATTACTTCCATTGTCACCACCCTTACTATAGTACTGTCTGGGACACTAGTCACATATTTTAGAAGCTGTGTACTTTAAAGCACCTTAATATGCATTTACCTCAGTTTTTTAGACTACTGTGCCTCAGATCTGTGCTACTTACATGCCCCTGCCATACTTCTTACCCACAATATGCAACACCTTACTCTGCAGGTAATTCAACTAGAATCAAGACAAATGATCTGTGCCAGTCTGTCATAACTGGTGCTCCAGAAATGGTAGAAGTCCTTGTGTTTGGCACCTTTAAAATGAACAAAATGTAAGAACACAAAACTTAGATTCACACAGAAATAGACTGGCTGCTTTTTTTTCCAGTTGCTCATTTCTTTGCTTCTCATGTCTATGCCAGTGACATGATGCGTGTTTCTTTTGTGCTTTTGCTTCTATCACCTTTGGCCTTTGAATACTTCCTTAGGTTCTGTCTGTACTGCTGTGTGGGTATTCTCCTTCCTTTCTTTTTAAATAAATGCAATCTCTCACCATCCTCATCTTTTCTGATTTCAGTGCTTGACTGTTTTCTTTTGTTCCAATTGCTTATTTCATCCTGCATGATGTCAATATCCATGAATCTCCAGTACTAGAGTAAGTCTCCATATTCAGTCTTTTGACCATGTTTTCCCCAAGCACAACTCCTTTTCTGAATTCTCCCTTATTTCTGATCACCACCTGACCTTCTATAACACTGTCACTCTTCTTACCTGTCTCTTCTAATGAGCAAACTTTCTTTGCAACTGTCATTCTCCCTGATTTCTTTGAAGTCCTTGGCTTTCTCCATCTCCTTCCTCCCCAAAATTCCACTTACTGCAACATTTTTTCTCTGCACTTTCACTCTTCATGGACCTTGGAATCCCTCTGTCATTATTTTATACATTTCACTACCCTATCTTGGGGGTAATGGAAAACAGTGGAAAAAAGGCTGTTGAATGAACTCTTTCTCTCTGTCTGCACTGATTTCCAATTGATACTCTAACAGGCATATGGTTTTGATCTAAACTATCCAACATACCAGTGGGTGGGAAGTATCACCCAAAATATCATTGCAACATCTTACCTGGCAGATGCTATCACTTTGGAAGACATTATGTCAAACATATCAGACACCCAAGTCTGCATCTGTAAAATCTTAAGCCTAGGTTCATGAAAAGCTTGTTACACTATATGGGCTTTATTTTGGGTAGATTCTGTATTTCTTTTTCAGACAAAATTACCAATGAAACTAATAGAATTTGAGTCATTAATGACCTGTGTACTGTACAAATTAATTGAAAACACATGCAAAATATTTTTCTGATAGATTTTTGTGCTTATTTAAGTTTGATTTAAACTTCCAGAGCTCTAATCCATATATAATATTCTATCAAAAAGCCTGAAAAAGATTAATAGTGACATCACAACATTAATGAATATAGAAAATGTAAGGAGATGTGTTACTTGAATTAGCCTTTAGAGAATCATCATAAAATCTGTAAGGCTGTCAAGCTCAAATCTGGAAGACATTTGTAAAACGACAGAAAATATTTGAAGAAAAATTAACAAAACTGTTGCTTTTTTCTCTTTTAAAAAAAGCTTTTGGATATGATTTCCTACATTTTTAATCAAATAACCAGAGCCAACAAAAATAGGGAGAGAGAAAAAGGGTCAAATGTAGTTTCAAAGCTGTCCCTTAGAAATGTAAAAAAACTTTGGATTCAATTTTACTTTCACACAGAAAACTACATTCAGTTCACTGAGAGACTGCATTTAAAAAAAATGTTGTCATTCCGTCTTAAATCCACAAAGGAAAGGAACTTCAAAGTTAAGGATCAAACCTCCAATATTTGGTCACAATTTGACACAGTCGGGTAGAATTAAGGATGGCATCCCGTTGTGACTAGACACTGGGAAGGGATTTGATCTTTGACCCTGAATATCTTTTACTTTTGCTAATGAAACCTTTACAAAATCTGAACGTAACAAGCTGAATTTCCTATTGTATTATAATTGTTCCTTTAGATTTTATGGCTGGAAAAAGAGAAACTGGGGGGGTGGAAGGGGAGGGTTGGTAGTAAATAGGATTCACTGATTACTTAAAGCTCATTCAAGAAAGTAAGCACCTAACCTTATTAATTTAGGTAGTCTTTTCTCTTTATTGCATTTAGCTCAACAAAATCCTGATAAACGGTTCTTTTCCATTGGCTGACAAGGAATTGTAACTTTAATATCCAGTGACACACACTAAAACTGTTGCAATAAAAGACAATGGAGATGAAGGGATTTTTTTTTTTAATGAGAAGCTAATGCATGCATTTATTAATATCTTGCAGATATAGTAAATTTTTTTCATCAAAAATATTTTTAAAAGAATCCTGCAATTTTTTTTACATTTTTTTTCAAAAAAAAATTTTTTTAAAAAGTCTGTGTGCTGAAGAGAATTTTGGCTATTAATAAAAAAACAAATAGCTGCAAAGTAAACATTTCTGGCTGAAAATGTTTACATGAAAATGCTGCTGCATCTCTTTTAGGACTTGTAGAATGAGTGTCTTATGTTCCCAGTTTCATTGATGGCCCCTCAGGCTTCTCCAGGGACAATACCTCTGATTATCACCCCAGCAATGTGATCCCTTTAATATACCTCAGCAAGTAGGAAGGCCATAGTATATCATGATAGGTAGCCCAACCAGAAAGGAAACCAATAACAAGCTAACTTAACTAGAAATTCCAGGAAGCACTACATTTCTGACTGTTTCAGCTGTTTGCTGAAAAGTAGAATTTTTTCTAATGGAAAAATCTCAAATCAGATGTGTGGCGGGGCACTGTGGGTGCCTGATTAAGGCAGCCATTTTTAATCTGGGGCTGCCCATATAAACAGGACAGTTTTGCTGCTGGAGGCCAGGCAACAACATTGTCTGGTTGGAGGGCTGCTGGTATCATCTTCAGGTAAGGGAGGAGCTGTAGGGGATGGTCAGGAGGGTTCTGGTCCTGGGCATGACCTAAAACTGCACCCTGCCAGGAGTGGGTGGCCTGGTGGGGCTCCCAGTTGGGCTCCCAGGAAATACCAGGCCAGTTACCACCACGGTGAAAGGCAGGCTGGGGTGCCTTAACCCCTAACCCCCACAACTGGGTGGGTTACCCTTTTGTTGGGTTTGGAGGGTGGACCCCCAGAGAAAGACAGTGATGCCATAGACTCATGCCTGTCTGGACTTCCCCTGACTGGTCAATGCTGGGGTCAGGACTGGAAGGGTCGAAGGGCCAGGGGCCCACCGTGAGGAACGCCCAAGAGCTGTGTGCCTAGGGTTGTGACTGGCCTGGAGGTGGGCCAGGGCTAGTTAGCCAACAGTCTTGGGGAGACCACACCCAAAAGGGGAAGCAGTTCAGGGAGCTATGCTGCCGCGAATGAAGGCAGATTTGCCTGCCAGAATGGAGGGATTATAGAGGGGTTTAACACTAGTATTATGGGGCCCAGCATGGGGCCAGTGATTGTGAGAACATCTGGATGCCATCTACAAGGCTTGGGCTGTGGTGTAGGGGAGGATTGGAGCTGCAGATAGTGCCCCCTGGCATCGGGGCAAGAAATGGGCAGCCTCCCGCTCAATTGACATCTATTAATTAATTACCAACAAGGCATGGCAGGAGAGAAGGCGGGCAGTTAGCCCAGAAACAGGTGGGTGGGCCACTAGGAAATCAGCCTGGAGCAGGCTCCCTGTTACAAGACATTATATTTCTTTGACCATAATGGCCTGATCCTGCTTCCATTGATGTCCAACTACAGGTTTGGATCTTAAAATGCTCAGGCCTACATCTAGATGAAAAAAAAAGATTTTTTTTGGTTCAGTGGTAGGGTGACATTGCCTCCTCTCAGCTGCTCCTGTGGGGGGGGGGGGGGTCAAAGACAGTCTCTCTGTTCCTTCTTAAGTGAACACAAAAGTGGTCTTCCCCCCTTCAGCCTGCTGCTGAGTTCAAAAGCAATTTTCCTAAAACCCTAGTCCTGATACCTGGCATTTCTTCAAGCCTCTTTGAGAATTCTACTTTCACCTCTCCCTGTAGGTAGCTCTATCCAGGCCTATCATCTTGGTTAGTGTAGATGGTCTCTTCCGTAGATTTTTCTAACCCCCAGGTCCCTTCAGGATGTGTTACAGGAGCCTGCCTAGAGAAACAAGATTCTTTCTATATGGAAATCTCAGTACTGGGCTACTATTGTAGTCAATGGACCCAACCACCTGTCCAGCCCCAAATCTATAATCTGGGATCACATGAAAGGCATAGGTAAGGCTGAGTCCAAACCTCTCAAAGGGCCAGCCTTCTTTCTAACAGGTAGGGAACAGAACCAGTACCCTAGTTAGCCTTGAATTGTGGACTTATTATAAACAGCTCTTGGAAAATCAATCTTTATTCATGAAACTGTTAAATGGCTGTGAATAAGAAATAAATGTGAGAAAATTACATGCTGCTCTGGGCAATTCAGGAACAAGGAAGAAGTTATATTAATTCAGTCTATTATTTGATATGAATTATTTGCTCAGCTGTAGTCAAGTTGGAGAATGATAGATATTGTTAACAATGAGTCCAATCATGAGAGATGCTGAATGATTTCAACTCAGTTCTGACCTAATTTGGAAGTCTTATCGCAAAGCTAAGTTCCAAAGGCATTCACAAATGAGGTGATCCTCCACTTGTCTGACCAGCTGGCTCTGATCACTCAGAGCACACCTGCTCTACAAGGCCCCAGCAGAATGAAGCAGGAGGTTCTTCCCCCTTCTCCCCTATTCAGAGGTGTAGTGAGCTAATTGAGTGCTTGGGGTGCAGGTATACTGACCAAGGTAGATGGGAGAGGGGAGATGGCATAGGTGATGGAAAGGGAAGTTCTACCTGCCTGGGCTGCTGTTCAGAGTCATCAATGGTGAATCCAGTGGCAGGACTGTGACAGGGTTTCCCGGGAACAGATCCTGGTGCTCTGTTTGCTCCCTCCCCTGATCCCATTACATATATATTGGGAGCAGGGCTGTTCATGGTTTGGCAAAGGCTCCTGGCATGGGGTGGGGGACAGACAATGACACCATTTTGTTTGCCCCACTTGCATCCCTATCCCCCAGATACATTGATTGGTGTGGCACTACACTTCCTGTCTCCTGTGGCTAGGCAGCAGAAGTGCAAGGCTTCCTCTGCCATGTCAAAGACTCCCACAGGGGGGATTCTGACCCCAGTCAGTGGCTGGGGTGTGTGCTCTGCTTGCCCTGCCCTATTGCTCCCAAGATCCAAAAGGTCGGTGATTGGGAATAGCTCAGCCTTGACCACCAGCCTATATGCTATTTTGGGATAGGGATGAAGGGCCTCTCAATCCATATTGTTGAAGTTCTACATTGCATGGAATAATTAAGCATGCATGTTGGGGTGGAGAGGGAAAGTGCACATGACTCTATACCTTAGTTAGGTTAGGGCACACACCTGAGAGTGGGGAGACTTGGATTGCAAGTCCTGACCCAATGATTATTTCATTGGTGGGGAATGTAGTAGTGGATGGCAACTTGGGCAGCAGGGACCACAAGATGATAGAGTTCAGGATCCTGAGGAAAGGAAGGATGGAGAGCAGCAGAGTAAGAACCCTGGACCTTAGAAAAGCAGACTTTGACTCACTCAGGGAACTCATGGGCAGGATCCCCTGGGAAGCCAGTCTGAGGGTGAGAGGAGTCCCAGAGAGCTGACTGTACTTTAAAGAAGCTTTACTGAGAGTGCAGAAATAAACCATCCTGATGAGCAGGAAGACTAGCAGGTATGACAGAAGGCCAGCTTGGCTTAGCGGGGAACTCTTCAGTGAACTAAATCACAAAAAGGAAGCTTATAAGAAGTGGAAACTTGGACAAATAACTAGGCAAGAATATAAGAGCATTGCTAGGGCATGCAGGGATGAAGTCAGGAAGGCCAAAGTGCAACTGGAATTGCAGCTAGCAAGGCATGTACAGGGTAAGAAGGGTTGACTGACTAGGCAGCAGCTCTGCAGAAAAGGACCTGGGGGTTACAGTGAGTAATAAACTGAATATGAGCCAGTGGTGTGCCCTTGTTGCAAAGAAGGCTAACAGCATACTGGGCTGTGTTGGTAGGACTACTGCCAGTAGGTCAAGGGAAGTAATCATTCCCCTCTATTAAGCACTTGTGAAGCCACATCTGGAGTACAGTGTTTAGTTTTGGGTCCTCCACTACAGAAAGGATGTGGACAAATTGGATAGTGTCCAGCAGAGGGCGACAAAAATGGTAAGGGGCTGGGGGACATGACTTATGAGGAAAGACTGAGGGAACTCAGTCTATTTAGTATAGAGAAGAAGAAACTGAGAGGGGACTTAATAGCAGCCTTCAACTACCTGAAGCGGGGTTTGAAAGAGGATGGAGCTAAATTGTTCTCAGTGGTGGCAGATGACAGAACAAGGAGCAATGGTCTCAAGTTGAGGTTAGATATTAGGAAGAATTTTCTCACTAGGAGGGTAGTAAAACACTGAAACAGGTTACCCAGAGAGGTGGTGGAGGCTCCATCCTTGGAGGTTTTCAAAACTTGGCTAGACATAGCTTTGGCTGGCATGATCTAGTTGGGGATAGTCCTGCTTTGAGCAGAGGGTTGGACTAGATGACCTCCTGAGGTCCCTTCCAACCCTAAATTTGTATGATTCTATGATTCTTATGTTACATGCAACTGCCCCCCCCCCCCCCATAAATTGGAACAGAGACTAAAACCCAGGTTTCTACTTTAGATAAGTTCCCTAATTAATAGGGGTGTGTGAAACAGGCCATATTCGATTCAGATTCAGCCTGAATCGAGGACAGTGATTCAATTTGTTGATTCGGATCACTGTCCCCGATTCGATGCGGCCGAATCTGAACCTGAAGATTTGATTCTGATTTAGAGAATCAGTGATTTGGCCATAGACACAGCTTTAAAATTTTTTTGTACATGCCTCAAGGTACCAGGCACAGCTCCTTTGGGACACTCCATCTACCCCAGCATCACAGCATTCACAAGCCACCTGATACCTTGAGACATGTAGAAAAAACATTTAAAGATGTGTCCATGTCCAAATCTCCAAATCTTTCCAAATTTCTCTGAATCAATTCAGAGGGTTCTGATTTTATTTGGAGAGATTAAAGGGTCTCCTGATTTGATTCAGATTCAGAGATTTAGCTACCGAATTGGACCAGATCTCTGCCGAATCAAATCAGAGACAAGCTTTGCACAGCCCTACTAATTACTAATCCATAGGCAATTCCATTTTAGATCAATCGGAGTTGAATTGAAAAGGCAGTGAAATATCTTCCTCAGCTCCTCTAACCTAGGGTTACCAACTCTGGCTGAACCTATTCCGGGAGATTTTCTTTTTCCAACGTGAATCTATGAACATGATGTAATGTCATTAACTGTACTGGTCAACCTGTTCACAATATCAATCTCCATGATTGCTTTTAATAGTCACTGGGAGATCAGTGCCGATTCTGGTAGACTCCTGGCCAATCTATCTCTAAATAATCTTAAATTATTTAGAGATGCATAACTAGGAAGGGATTATTAGGTGGCAGAAAACAACAAATGCCACTACCGCTATATAATTATCACACGGGCTTCTATCTGCTGCTGTGCTGCCATCCCTGCTGCCCCCACACACTACCAACTCAGGCACATACACACATACAAAATTACCAGCCTAGGCACATGCATACCTATCACCAAAAACGCATACACACTACATACACCAAAAATTAGACAAATCAGTTATCAACACCTGCACACCCAATACATATACATGGATCACTAATTTGTATATCACGCACATGATGATACATATATATAGATAGATACATATATTCACCAGTTCACACACATACCACCCACCTACACATCGATGAGTTCCTAACTTGGATGGTATGGTGTGTGTATGTGTGTGCTTAAGGTACTTGGGATACCCGGGGGGAAGTTTAAAGTGAGAGAGAGAGAAGGTGTAGGGAGTGAAAGTTGCTGGGACCAGGATTAGAACTGGTAGACTAGACAGAAGCTGGGCTGGGGAACTGAGGGTTGGGGTTACTTAAGGTCAAGTGGCCTCAGGGTTACTTGAGGTCACTGGTGCTGGGGTGGAAGCAAGAGAAAAAGCCCGGTGGCAAAGAGGAGACAGCCAGGAAAGAGAGAAGCAGAAGGCTGGGAGATTGGGGCTGGAAATTGAGGCTGAAAGCTGGGAGATCAGGGGAAGATAAGTTGTGGCAAGAAGGAAACAGTCAGGAGACAGACAAAAACTCAGCTCGGGGTTTCACAATAACAGGTTTATTAAACAGACAACACACCACACAGCCCCATGAAGCTATTAGTTCACACACACACACACACACACACACACACACACACACATACATATGGTAGCAGGAGAAACAGACTCAGTGGAAGGGTTGGAGTCCAGGTAGGGAAGAAAAACAGAGTCTAAGTCCTTTTCTTGGGGAAGGACAGTGGGTGATAGCTACCTATCCTGGGCTGTGAGTTGATCCTCGATGGCCAGCTGGGGCCTTCTCCAGCAAGGTGTTGTCCAGAGGGGGGTTGCTGGCAGGGCCTCTAGGTGGTGTGGCATGGTGCTGATCCAGATGGAGAGAGCATCCCACTGGGTCTGTCTTCACTGCCCCCTTTTATAGGGGCAGACCCTCTATGACCCTAGTGGCAGGGGCATGCCCAGACAAGAGTCAGCCCCTTGTGTACTGAGAATGTGCACTCCTAGGTAAGGACATGCAGTTTCAGGTGTCTGTACTGGTGGGTTGACTGATTTCTGCAGCAGTCTGTCTTCCTAATCTTGAGCTAGGGAGGGCCAATGATGGTTGGGTCGTCAAGTTAATGGTTCGGTCATTCAGAGGGAGCTATTTTTAGACCTACTACCATTGCCTCTCAAGCACCTTCACTCATCCCCATTCATTCAGGAACCAATTTACATAGGAGTGGTAAGTATGAGTCACATATTTACAACAGAGTTACAATAGGTATGCCCGGGCAGGGGACACAAGATGGAGACTTGACAAACAAAATAGAAACTTGACATGACTTATGCTAACTTACATATGTAAGTTACTATAAATCATATAGTATCAGTAAAACACTAATAGAGAACAGTAAAAATCAACATAAACATAATAATTATACAATATAAAACACTGGCTATCCATAACAGGGCACTTATTTGAAAAGAAGGAGAAAAAATAAATAAACAAAAAACAATTTGGTACCAAAATAAAATGCTGAAGCTTATCCTATGTCTTCGCTGACTTATACTTATCTATAGGGAATAGAGAGGGAGAGAAAAAGTCAGAAATGGTTAGGGGAAGGGAAGGAATGTATTTTTAAATAAATTAAAAAAACAAAACAAAACAACTCAGAGTTTTGCTACTTAGGCACCCACCAGCCTTGTTATGCTTCTGATTATTTGGCATTTACAGGTGAGGTGGACTGCTGTATCAGTGGCTGTCATGTTTTTCTTTGTCACTTATGATTTATATATTTTGATGACATTTATTTTCTGTAATGACCAGCAATAAAAGTTTGGCTTAGCACAGTCAAGTGAGCTAAAAGTTGGATTTTTGCTTTTTTTTTTTTGTTTTTTTTTGGGGGGGGGGTTGGAAGGAGGGGAGGCATGGGCTAAAGCTATTCTCCTGCATAGGAACTAAACAGCTGGCATTCCAAGATTGTTGTATTTGCAGGCTGATCAGCTTCACTAGGGCTATTCACAGCTTGCACTTTAGTAAGGTCATTGGTATCACTATTACACATTTCCTGTATTACATGAGGATCAAGTTCCAGTAGCTAACAAGTCAAAAAATATTCCTGGGGGTGGGAGAGGAACTAGGTGGATCAGTTATTTTACACATGTCCGCTTTATTTTTAGAACTGCTGCTCCCACCCATGTGATAATTGTGATAAAAAATAGCTTTGAAAGAAGTACCCTAAATCCTTGAGACATGTTTTGATGGGCCCAACTATGCATTTTTGTGAATTTTGTAGGCAGAAGTATAACAGGACCCCAAAATGGTGGGCACCGATAATTGTAATAAATATGTGCTGAGTGGTCCCTAAGCCAAAATTTGGCCAGTTATATTACTCTGAATTTGAAATAATTCCAATTGATAGCAGTTTCTTCATATTTCCACTACTGAAACGCAAAGCACTATGTGGATTCAAGGCAGATCAAAAATAAGGGCCAGATTCCTATCTTTGTTACATGAGACTAAATGAGGATTAATTCTATTGAAGTTAATTAGGTTTGGTTCTCATTTTTTCTAACACTGATGTACTCTGATATAACTAATATAACTGAGATTACACAACGTAGCCTCAGGGGATTGTTCAAATTCTGTTGAGTGGATCCTCTAACCTGTTTGCAAATACAAGAATCTCTATACTGAAAAAAAATGAAGGAAAAAATATAAAGACAACTTCATGCCAAGTATTACTTTATATTCTGTGTCCTTAGTGCTTTGCTACCTGACCTGGGAATAAATAGATGGTGCTTATGCCCTCATCTTAATATAAGGAATATATTTGGAGTATGGCCAGTAAATGTTTTAATATAAGGGACAGGGAGAAGAATGTTAGAAACCTCATAATGATAACACATGAAGAATTTGCTTAGGTATTTCTTCTTGGATGGACTTCCTTGTTAATTGATTTTCCTTATTTCTGCAGCTTCTGTTTTTCTCAGCTTTACATATTATGTTTCTCAAGCATATAATGAATGGATTGCAGTGCAGCTGAAAGATCACAAGTCTTAAATGGCTCACACTGCATTCTCATAGTGAGCTGCTTGGCTGAGAGTTGAAGCTGAAATAAAAAAAGGGGAATAGCTACCTCTCCTCTTAGGAGTACTGTGAGTGTTAAGTGCAAAGTGAAGGAGGTTTAAATCTGTAAGCTTTATGGAGAAAAATACAGCCACCCCACACATACACTGGAAATATTCAGTTTTGTCAGGCTGCCTTTTTCCCCTGTTAGCAATGAAAGTTGACCATAAGTCAGAGCACACCATAAGAAATTGAGCTGTGACCGCAGTAAGCATGAATGGCAGGGCAAGGTTATAACATGTAACATTATGCTGTAGTGACCTGGTACAGAGTTAGTAGTTGGAAGGTGGGGGGGGTCAGAACTTTATTACAAACAAAGCACAAACCTAAGGTTAAAGTTGCCTTGGCCATTTACACTTTCCAAAGGCAAAAAGCAAGGATTTTTCATTTTGAAAACATCAATTTTTAGCTGTAGTTTTGTAGCTGGACATTACGGAGTCAAAGTAGGAGTCCTAAATGTTACCTTCCTATGGAGAAATTGAACATAGTCTAGGAAAAACGGTATCTAATGCTTTTCTAAAGCCTCCTGCACAGTTATTTCTGTAAACAGAATAGGAGAGGGTGTGTTATTTAAGCTATGCAGTCAGTATAGCACTGCATCATCCATTGACTGGCTGCAATGAGATGGCAAGCTTATGGATCTTTATTGTGATTGACTTTCTAGTCACTCTGCAGCAAGAGGGTAAGCGTTCTCTTAATGGAAAGAAAAATGTAATGGATTCTTTAACCTTCCCTAGGAGCTTGGCCCCATGAACCATTACTTTATGAGAGCTAGCTGTCCCTCAGTTGAATTACTGAAAGGAGCTGGATTAGAGACAGATGTAAAAACAAAGCAGCATTTCATTTCAAGGCTGACTATATCTTTCATACTACTGGTCGGCTCTTAAGTTTTGTTTGTTTATCACTTCCCAATCTTGGCCATTATACTTTCTTGCATATAGCCTCCTCCTGTTCCCCAAGTCAGCAGGGGAAAATTGGAATGTGAATTATATGTAAGGAAAAGGCTGCCCACGGGTCCAAACATTTGGAAGTGGGGGTAATGAGTGGAGCAGTGGCAGCATTAATTGCCATGTCTCCCAGAGCCACAGCAATGAATGTTACCTTTGTTTCTCTGCCCCCTCCCTGGCACTGCTAAATGTCTGGACCCATGGGAACCCCTCATCCCCAACAGTACACCAGATTGGGCTGGTGCACAGGTGTGCGCCTGCAGCTAGACCTCGAGTTCTTGCTTCAGAGCCATGTGCCAGGTTGGATCTGGCATGCCAAGTCCAGGACTGCATCCTGCTCTGGGGATGTGCGCTGAATCATATCCAGTAGGAAACTCTGGAACCAGTATGTAGACTTGGCCCCACTGCATGACCGTTAGCATGGCCATGGTCAGATTGAGCCCAGCCAAGCCATATGGCTCCAGTATTGTCAGTTTGGGCATGGCCCTGGGAGCACTGCAGATGAATCAGGTCAGACCTCCAGCACAACCTTGGCCAGATCAAGTCAGCCCATGGGGTTGGGGCCAGTCTGTAGGGGCAGCCCCTGTGTGGGGCCCCTGGCTCTCAAGCCTGCAGCCCCAATGCATGGCCCTCAGCCTTCAGTCTTGGTACATGGCCCCAAACCCTGGAGACCCCAGACCTCAGGTACTTACCCATACTCTAAGGTAAGATTTTTTTTTTTTTTGTTCTTGGGCCCTTCCAAAAATACTGTGTTATATTTGAGGGCAGATTATATGTGATGAAATATGGTATTCTTTAGACATTGTTGCTCAGAGAGGTGGATACGCAATAGCTGTGAAGAGAATTTAGCTCAATGTTCTTAAGCAGGGTGGAGGAAGACTCGTGTTAAAATAGACACAAGACACACCACATACAACAGATGCCAGGAGTACTTAAAGCATGTTATGAACTTTTCTTTATAGAGTTGAGTCTACAAAAGGTGCACTGTTACCTATCTGCACCCTACACTGTAGAAGGAAACTATCAGAATGATAGGAATTAGAGACTTTGAAAGTATCATATTGTCCCATTATTTTAGAGTCAGAGGCAGATTCTAAGGAAGTGGTATATTCTTTTACTTGCACAATTTTACATCAATGTAAATCCATTGCCTTCTCTGTGGAATTGTTCACTATACTGACATGACAAGAAATCATCACACAAATATTTTTGGGCACTTGGAGCATGACAGGTGGCAAGGAACTCTGCTTGCACACTAATAACAATATCTGTCTTCATTTTCTCCACCACATTCAATATGAACCTATTCCAAAGCTCATTGAAGTCAACAGAAAGATTCCTTTTTATTCAATGGACTTGGGACCAGACCCTTGGGGTAGGACCCAATAAAAGACTTAAGCATCTACAAGGTAGGTGCAGTCACAATATGGCTCTGCAAGCGCAATCTGGAAGTCTGTGACTAGGAGAGTTAGGTGACGCAGATTGGAGACAAGAGCCAGCTCACTAGGCAAGGAGCCACCTAAATTCAGCATGCTCATTAGAAAAGTGCCTACAGCTAGCCAATGGTGAAATACTGAGGATATAAACAGGCCTAAAATCCCACTCCTCTCTGGAGTTAGGCATCTAATTCAGGGCTGCAGGAGATCCCCTCATTCAGAGCTTGCAACCTTTTTTGAATGTAAGTGCCTATGTCATTTCTTTCAGATAACTGAGTATGGATGTCATAGAATCATAGAAAATTATGGTTGGAAGGGACCTCCGGGGGTCATCTAGTCAGACCCCCTACTCAAAGCTGGACCATCCCCAACTATATCATCCAAGCCAAAACTTTGTTTAGTGAGGTCTTAAAAACCTCCAAGGATGGAGATTCCACCACCTCTCTAGGTAGTCTGGTTTAGTCCTTTACTACCTTCCTCGTGAAAATATTTTTCTTAATTTCTAACCTAAACATCCCTTGCTGCAACTTGATACCATTACTCTTTGTTCTTTCATCTGTCATGATTGGGAATAATTTAGCTTCATCCCCTTTGTAACCACCATTCAAGTAGTTGAGGGCAGCTATTAAACCCCTCTCAGTCTTCTTTTCTCCAGACTAAATAAGCCCAGCTCCCTCAGCCTCTCCTCAGAAGTCATGTGCCCCAGCCCCCTCACCATTTTCATTGCCCTCCACTGGTCTCTCTCTAATCTGTCCACATCCTTTCTGTAGTGGGGAGGAGGGGCAAAACTGGACATACTGCTCCAGATGTGGCCTCACCAGTGCCAAATAGAAGGGAATAATTACCTCCTTCCATATGCTGGCAGTGCTCCTTCTAATGCAGCCCAGTTTGTCATTACTCTTCTTGGCAACAAGGGCACACTTTTATACGGGTGACTGGTGCCACCTTAGTCAGGGGCCAGTCGGTGACTGGGGGTGGGAGGCGGTCCCTCCACAGCTAATCTCACTAACCAGAGGGGGGTCCCCTCACTGTCAATCACACCAACTGGGAGGCTTCCCCCTGCAGCCAATGTTGCTGAATGGGGGAGGGGGTTCCCCTGTGGCCGATCACATCGACCGGACGTGACCACGGTGCACCAGCGCTCCCACCTGCCCCCCCTACTCATTGCCTAAGTGGGGAGCATGGCCTGTCAGGGGGTACATCAGTGCTCTCAGGGAGTGCATATGAACCCCTGTGCACCCACTATGCATCACCACTGCACTTTTGGCTCATTTTAGAAGGTATAGGGGTGGTGGTAGTGATACCCACCTTTTCGATCATATTTCAATGATTACGTTCTTCCCCTCCTCCCTGCCCTCCATTTGTGGGAATTTTGGATTTTGGTCTCTGATTCTAGGGTTTTCCTTGAATTTTATCCATTCTCCCAGTAGAAACCAAAAGTTGAACATGTTCTCGCTATTTCTTCCAGACAAGAACTAATGGTTTGGGGAGAACAATAAACCAAATCCAGCCAGAGAGAAGCCAGTCCCAGGAGAGTTTCTCCAGAGATAATTAATGTTGGTACACTTTCTCCTGGTTTACCTCCTTCTGGGAAACAGGAGGAGCGGAGACAGGGAAAAGCTCCTGTGCCTTCCTGAGGCCAGAGTCACTTCACTCTGGAGAAGGCACAGGGTGAAGCTGCTCCCATACCCTCCCCTGTTCTACAAACTGGTAGGAGAGGGCAGGAACAGATTCCAGCTGCTCCCTGCTGGCTTCTATGGGGACTCTGATCTGAGAAGCAGATGGAGGAACTTTGTTGCACTAAGCAGGAGCAGCAGTGCTGCAAGCCCCCTGGACTGAGTCGAGGGCTGGTGGCTTTGTTCTACTGTTGCCCTTCCTTCCTAGACCATTTTGGCAGGGGAGAGGAGCAGCAGTTGTAGCTCCCCACCTCTTCCCCAAAACAGGTACTACCCAGTTTAGGGAAGGGGCTGGTGGCTTCTCCTTAGTGCTCCCTTTAAACTCTCCAAATTGAATCAGAACCCTCCGAATTGGTTTGGAAAGATTCGGGAATTCAGACATAGACCCAGCTTTAAATGTTTTTTTCTATGTACCTCAAGGCACCAGCATGGCTCATGAATGCTGTGATGCTGTGGCAGAAGGAGTGTCCCACAAAAGCATAGGGGGCTCCCCAGAACTCTCAACAGCAGACCTGGAAGTGGACCAGAAGCACTTCTGGTCTACTTCCAGGTCTGCTGGCGAGTGTGTTTGCCCTCTCCCTGCATTCCCCAGCTCAGTGACTGGTGCTTCCTGGGTCTAGGGGGGGCACCTACTGTACATTCCCTCTCTTGGAAAATTTCTACTGGTTGAAGTTTCTGAGATTTCCACCAGTAGAAATGAACACCTGTTTGTGGCTCTAGGCATCTCTCTAGGGGCTGGGAGATGTGAACTGCCTCAGGTTGAGAAGAAATGGAACTCAATTCTCCCACTTCCTGAATATATGTACCACTGCACTATTATATAAAAGGTGAGCCACCAGCATTCCTGTGTTAAAATTAAGTGGCAACAATTACATTCTGTACAGAGGCCAGCTCTAATGTTGTGTGTTAGGCATATGCAAAACCTATTGAATCAAGCCCCTCAGGGGACTTAAGCAGAGAAACACTTTGTATGTGTTGGTGCAGCTCCTTGACTTGAATGGAGTGATATTGATTTACACTCACTGAGCCTGGTGACCCTAGCCAGTTTACTATATCTTGCAGCATTAAAACATTCAAGCCATGTGATCCATTATATTGAAACTGCAACTTCTGCCAGCTAAAATGTTCAAATTAAACCATCTCCCTTGGATTCTGGTCCATAAATCTAAAGATCTTGCACTGTTGTGATAGATATAAAACCTTGGTTTATAAATGATTCATGCTTGCATAATTAATACCAATTGTTTAACCAGAAGCAGTTGTTGAAAACTGTATTAAACTGATGTTATATCCAAGTACTGCTGCCTTTTTAGGTTTGTAGATAATAGTGTTTAAACTTGATAATTAAAATGTTTTAATTATTGACTTCACTTGCATCAAAAATGTATCAATAGATACATGACTGGCAGACAGTCAACTATAAAGCACCTCTAAGAA
Source organism: Alligator mississippiensis (assembly GCF_030867095.1). Taxonomy (NCBI): domain Eukaryota; kingdom Metazoa; phylum Chordata; order Crocodylia; family Alligatoridae; genus Alligator; species Alligator mississippiensis. Next base: position 52,793,961 of record NC_081830.1, on the reverse strand, counting down.
CTCAAGAAGAAAGCTGAGATTTTAGAAAATGGTAATATATTATCCCAGGCCTTTGTGTAATTTAGGTTTACAGGTTAAATAATTGATTTTAATGTCATAAGATAGTTAATTACTGAAATTTAACAAATTAGTTCCCTCTTTAAACCTCACTAAATATTAGATGTGCACTGATGCATCGGTCCCATATCAGATTGGCACCGATATGAGGAAAATATCAGCCATCCACTGAGAGTATCAGCAATCAGCTTTTTCTGGCTGATGTGGCTTATAAATACCACATGCATGTGCACAGCTGCAGCGCAGCACATAGGCATCCAAGAGCACAGCCTGGCAGCATAGAGAGCAGCTGGGTCTGGCTGGTAAGTCTGTTGTGGGGGGAAGGGGTGGGAGAGGGAAGGGGTGTGCGGGAGGGTGTGGGGCAGATCAAACTCCTGTGGTGAAGGAGGGAGTGGAACTGGGGCAAAGGCAGGGGCAGGTGCTGCCCAGGCAGGGTGGAGCATGGGACAGAGCCATGGCTCATCTGAGGGGCTTGGGTGGGGCATGGCTCCTACAGCAGCCAACTCTCCAGCCCCAGCCCCACTCCCTCCCTCACCATGGGGGCCTCAATCTGTCCCCACCCATACCCCTTCCTTCCCCCCAACCCCTTCTGCCACAACAGACTTACCAGCCGGATGCTGCCCTCCATGCTGATGCTGCATATTGGCTATTGGATTGGTATCAGCCAAAAAAATAACAGCTTGTTAAAAATCAGCCATCAATATTGGTCCAAACAATCTTTATCAGTGCCCCCCTACTAAATATTGGTGATTGAACTTTTCAGAATTTCAAATGGTCAGACAGAGCCCTCGGGAGGGGTGATGGCACCCTGGACCCCTGTCTGTGGGGGTTGCCTGGTGGGGCCTCTGAGGCCTGGGGAGGATGGGGAGAGGAGGAGACCCTTCACCTGTCCCACATGTGCCCAGCTTGAGGCCCTGGAGGGGCAGGCAAGGGAACTCCAGGCAGAGGTTAGCAGGCTGTGGGGGATCAGGGCTGCAGAGGATAAGATTGATGGGTACTTTCATTCTCTGCAAGATTGGACACCTAGTGGAGAGGCAACATGGGAGGGACCCAATGCAGCTGAATGGAAGAAGGTCATCTCCAAGGCCAGTCATCATACTGCTGAGATGACTTCCTCACTGCAACTGGGGAACAGCTATGAGGCCCTGGCAGCACTGGAGGAGAATACAACAGGGAAAGATGCATCCACAACAAACACCATGCAGGCTAAGGGACAACTGGGCAGTCAGAGGAAGAGACGCCGAGTCATTGTGGTGGAATGGCTGAGAGGAATGGCTGGACCCATCTGTTGCCCAGATTCCATGGCGCAGGAGGTATGCTGCCTGCCTGGCGCCCAGATCTGGGATATCACTATGAGCATTCCTGACCTCATCCAGCCCTCCAACTACTATCCCATGGTCCTCATCCATGTGGACACAAATGATGTGGCCAGGAGTAGTCTGGACTGTATCATGAGTGACTACAGGGCCCTGGAGGCCTTGATGGTCTTCATCTCTCTTTGAAAGGTAAGATCTCCTATGTAGGGCTTTAAACTAGGTTCACTGGGGGATGGGGATGCAGAGGACAAAGAGAACCTAAGATTAGAGAGCCACAAACCATGTGTTGGATCATCCCAGGTAAGTACTAAGGGTCCTGATAGGCATCAGGACAGGTGGGTACCAAGAGCATCCATTGTGGGCCTTAAATGTCTCTACATCAATGCTAGGACCATGGGAAACAAGCAGGAGGAACTCACATTCCTGCTTGCAAGCAATAACGTTGACCTGGTTAGGCTACCTGAAACCTGGTGGGACCCTATTCATGACTGGGCAGTAAGCATTGAGGGCTATAGGTTGTACAAATGTGATATAGTGGGGAAAAAGTGGGGGGTGTTGCTCTCTGTTAAGGAACAATGCACATCTATAATCAAGATGGGATCAGAGGAAGGGCAGATTGAGGTACTGTGGATTGGGCGGGGGGCGGGGGGGAAGGGACTTGGTAGTGGGGGTCTACTACAGACCACCACATCAGGAGGATGAGCTAGACCTGGAATTCTCAAGGCAGCTCTCAGAGGCCGTATGGTCAAGGGACATGGTTGTCATGGGTAACCTAAACTACCCTAACATCTGCTAGGAGGAGCAGTCAGCCAGATCTAACTGCTCATGTAGGTTCTTAATCTGCATACAGGACCTCCACTTAATGCAGGAGGTATACGATCCCACTAGGGGAAACACCTTACTGGACTTGGTTCTAGCTAGAGGGGAAGACCTGGTGGGGGATCTGCAGGTACAAGGTAACCTAGGCGATAGTGACCATCAATTGATTGAATTCACTATCAGGCATAGGGTGGGAAAAGTAACCAGCAGGGCAGAAGTGCTAGATTTCAGAAAGTCTAACTTCAATGTGCTCAGGCAATTAGTTAGTGAGGCATTGAAGATCAAGTGCATTGGTGAGATGGGATTCCAGGAAGGGTGGTCATTCCTCAAGGGAGCAATCCTTCGGGCGCTGAAGAAGACAATCCCATTACATACAAAAGGGGGGAAAGGGGCCAAGAAATGCTCTTGGCTGAACAGGGAAATCCAGGAAAGCCTAGGGGCAAAGAAAGAGCCATATAGGCTGTGGAAGCAGGGGCTAGCTACCAAGGAGGAGTATACCTACTTGGCTTGCACTTGCAGGGAGTCAGTCAGGAAGGCCAAAGAAGCAATGGAACTCAGGCTGGTGACAAAAATTAAAGACAACAAAAAGTCCTTCTTCAAGTATATAAGGATCAAAAAGAAGGTGCAGGGTAACATAAGACCCCTACAGGATAAACTAGGGCAATTGGTGACAGATAGGGGGGGCAAGGCTGAACTCTTCAATGAGTTTTTTGCCTCTGTATCCCTGAAAACGGATCAAGACAAATCTCCCAATTGCATTATAGATAGGCACAGGAGGAACACCTGCCCACCACTGGTCAAAACTGACCTAGTAAAGAGACACTTGGAGGGGCTGGATATGTTTAAGTCAGCAGGCCTGGATGATCTTCATCCAAGGGTGCTGAAGGAATTGGCCAGTGTCATAGCAGAGCCACTGGCATGGCTGTTTGAGCACTCATGTTGCTCAGGTCAGATCCCAGAGGACTAGAAAAGGGCTAGTGTGGTCCCAATTTTCAAGAAGGGGAGGAAGGAGGATCTGGTTAATTATAGGCCAGTTAGTTTCACTTCTATCCTTGGGAAAACCTTTGAAAAAATTATCAAGGATCACATTTGTGGTAGCCCATCAGAAAATTAATGCTGAAGGGCAACCAGCATGGCTTCATAGCAGGTAGATCCTTCCTGACTAACCTCCATTTCTTTTTATGACCAGGTCACACAATTCTTAGATGCAAGAGTTGAGGTAGATGTCATCTACTTGGATTTTAAGAAGGCCTTCAATACGATATCTCATCCTATTCTTATAAATTAACTGAGTGGCTGTGACATAGATGATTACACAGTCAGGTGGGTGGCAAATTGGTTTAAGGGTCACACCCAGAGAGTGGTGGTGGATGGGTTGGTATCAACCTTGGAAAGATATGGGCAGTGGGGTCCCACAAGGCTCAGTCCTTGGACTTGTGCTAATCACTGTTTTCATCAGTGACTTGGATGAGGGTGTGGAGAGCACTGTGTCCAAATTTGCAGATGGCATGAAATTATTGGGTAAAGTAAACACACTAGTGGGAGGGGATGGAATCCAGGCAGACCTGGACAGGTTGGAAAAGGGGGCAGTTCAACACAGGCAAGTGAAGAGTGCTGCATCTAGGGAGACAGAATCGCCAACACCCCTATAGTCTAGGGGAGGACCTTCTCAGCAGCACAGTGGCACAAAGGGATCTAGGAGTCATAGTTGACTCCAAGATGAATATGAACTGTCAATGTGATGAAGTAATCAGTAAAGCTAACCGCACTAGCAGGTGCATCATGAACAGGTCTAGGGAGGTGATATTTCCCCTCTGTGTGGCATTGGTCAGGCAGCAGTTGAAGTACTACATCCAGTTCTGGGCACTGTACTTCAAAAAGGATGTGGATAACTTTGAGAGGGTCCAGAGGACGGCCACTCTTATGGTTAGGGTCCTGCAGGTAAGGCCCTACAAGGAGAGACTGAGGGACCTGGATCTCTTCAGTGTCCGCAAGAGAAAGCTGAGAGGGGATCTTGTGACCATTTACAAATTAATTGGGGGGGAGGGGAGTAAGAAATAGGAGATGTTTACCAGGGCACCCCCTGGAATAACCAGGAACAATGGCCACAAACTGACAGAGAGCAGATTTAGGTTAGATATCAGGAAGAACTTCTTTATGGTAAGGGTTGCCAGCATCTGGAATGGGCTTCAAAGGGAGGTGGTGCTCTTCCCTACCTTGGGGGTCTTTAAGAGGAAACTGGACAAGCACCTGGCTCGGGTCATATGACCCTAACAACTATGAAACTATGGTCAGCAACTCAATTCAGATATATGGTCTGCAATGGATGCTAACAAATCCACTTCTTTATAAACTTTCCCTTTCTCTCTCAGTCTGTTACCTTTCTTTGAACCTTTCCTACTACCTTCCATCTTACCTGGTGGCTGATACTATCAAGTCAAACACATGACTGCAATGGAATGGGTGTTTAGGGTGAGCAAGTAAGGTCAAATTGTCCTGCTTATCTATATTGCTCCAGAACACACAACAGAGTTCTGAACAGGAGGAAATTTAGAGGCAAGCCAGGCTGCCAGATACTGTCTGGCCTAAAAGAGGTTTCCAGATACACAGGAATTCCACAGTCCATTTTGAATAATACTGTTATGACTTTGGGCTAGATGTGGAGACACCAACATAATCAGAATTTGATGTGAAAGAGGTTATGGTTAATTTAAATTTTGGTGAAGTTCAGGGCAGTGTTCTCCCCTATTTAAAATTAATTAATTCATCTCTAATTTAATAAACGTAACTCTCTTTTAATACATTTAAATTCAGTCCTTTTTTAAAAAAACCAGTACTAAAATTAACATGCCTTATGTAAACATTAATTCTCAGTTTTAACAACTAAGGCATAGCTATTATGAGTTATCAAAATGCATTCAGGGTAATGTTTGAAATATCCAGTTTGAACTTCAGTAACAGTGAAACAGGGTACATCTACACAAGATGCTTAATGCACAGAAGACTAATTCTATTGTGCATTAGTGCAGCTGGCAAAAACCGTGCTAATTCTCTAATGTGCAGTAGAATTAGTCTTCTGTGCATTAGCATCATGAAAAAGTGTTTATTTGTGCTAATGTGCAGTAGTGCCAATTATGGAGCATTTATTACCTGTTATTACAGGTACTAAATTTAAATGCACCACAATTTCAGCACATTAATGAATATGTTGATGTCCCCACTGTTTATGAACCCAGTTGCATGATATATGTAACTATAGAATTCTGATCACATTAGCTCAGATGTTTTGGATTTATGTGTCTTTGAATATGTTCTATTCTGTCTAAAAAGAACCATTTATTGGCAGCAGCTATTACCTATTAATTGCCTACCAGGAGATTGCTGAGATGTCTTTTTAAGATTTAATATCTTTATCACTGATGTATATATCAGAAGAATTAAATCTCTGCCCATATGTTTTTTCTTAATCTACTGGTATTCTCTTAACATATTCTGAAAGGGAATTACCTCAGCTAGAGAGAGTATAGAGATAATGTATAGTTACTGACCCATAACCGTACTGATTTTTGTCTTTTTTTGTTCAAATCTTTGCATTCTAATTGACTGAAGGGCTATAACTTGCCCAATTATCATGCAGTCTTATTTTTTTATTTAAAAAAATGTAGCATGAAAGTCTTTCCAAGTTATTGTCATTTCTTTTTCATGTATAAATCATACCTATTTAACTACCCAAAGCATGCAGGAATAAAGTGCAAAATTAATAAAAAATTTGGCTAATCAGATAATAAGGGTCCACTAATTAGCTGCATGGTTGTAACTAGAGAGTAATTATGAAAATTTTTTGCTTTGGCCATGCACAATAGTATCTTGGCTCCAGTAGGTTCTTAAAGGGACATAGTCTTAGCTGGGATAAATGGGCATAGCTCTGTTGATCTTAGTGAAACTGGTGATTTCATAGAATCATAGATTTGTAGGGCTAGAAGAGACCTCAGGACATTATCCAGTCTAAGTACCTGTGTTGAAGCAAGAACAAGTATATTAAGCTAATATTTCCTTAAAAGCCATTGGTCAAGTAAACTGCACAATCTCCCTACGTTGTCTGTTTTACAGTCCTAACAACCCGTTTTCCCTAACATTCAAGCTAAATCACCTTGGCTGAAAATCAAGATGAATTTTTCATGCCCTTTCCCTAAAACAAGGAAGATTAATTAATTAATTAATTAATTAATCAATCAATCAATCACTATTCTCTTTATAAAAAAAATTAATGAGTTGCTTTCATTTTCCCCTTTGGTCTTCTCTTCTCTCGACTAAACAAACCTAATTCCTTCAGTTTTTCTTGATAAGCCAAATGTTCTGCTCTTCTTTTCAGTCCTATTCTTCTCCTCTGGAACATTTTCAGATTCTCTCTCTCTCTCTCTGTTGTAGAATTCAGTGTGCAAAATTGGACACAGTATTTCAACTGTGTGTTCACCAGCACAAGACTGGAATTATGACCTCTTGTCCTTTACCTGTGACACTCCAGTTAATACATCCCAGATTGAGATTTACCCTTTTAACAGCAGCATCGCATTGCTGACTCCTTTTATTCGGTCATAACTCACTAGAATTAACCCTGCTTCCTTTTCAACCACATCATTGCCTAAGCAGTTATTCCCCATTTTGTATTTGGGCATTTATTTTCCTCCTCCTATATGTAGCACTTTGTACTTGTCTTCACCAAATTTCAGACCATATCTTCAATTTGTCAAAAAAATTCAATTCAAACTCTGGTTGCTCTCTGAAGTGCTTGAAAACCCCCTCATCTCACAGCATGCTTGATGCTATCTCCAAATTTTATAAGCATTCTTTCTCCTCCATCTTCTAAGATGTGAATGAAAATATTTCCAAGAATGGACCCAAGGCAGACTCCTGTGAGACACCTTCCTATTTTGACAGTCAGCCATAGATCACCTCTGATTGAATGCAATTCTGTTGTGCACCTGCTTGATGGCTGTTCCATCCAAATCAAACTTCCTTAGCTTGCTTTTCAGAATGTCATGTGGGAAATGTCAAACACATCAGTAAAATCAAGGTATACCATATCAACCCCCTTACTCTTATCCACAAATGCAGCCACCCTATCAAAATAGGAAATCAGATTTGTTTGACACAGCATGTTCTTGACAAACCCAATATAGGCTTTTTTATGACTTTGTTACCTTCAAGGTACTTTAAGGTTGTTATTTAATCATTTGTTCTGGTATCATTCAGGGGATCAAATCTAGGCTGATCAGGCTAATTTCCCAGCTCCTCTTTTTTCCACAACAAAGTGCATGTCTGAGCATGTGCGCTGAGGCAAAAAGTCCTGGCTCAAATCTGCAGTGCTTCTATTTGAGCTGCTGCAAACGCACATGCTTGCATGTATGGACACGCCCATTGTGTATTTCCAGATATACTACCCTTCACTTTGGCTGGAAGAAACTGAGTATTGTAATGGAGTAAGTTTCCCCTATGAACAAAAAAATCTTTAATCTAAAGATCATACTATAACCTTAATTTTTTGAGTGGCTAGCATTCTCATCTACAGCTACTGAGCCTTCACTGTTTTATCTCTTGGTCATATGATGACCTCATTCATTATCAGAGCAATGGAAGCATCTTGATTTTCCACTTCCATTAATCTAGCCTCACATATAATATTTCCTGTGGCTGATTATCAGGTTCTCATTTACAGCAGCAATGTGACTATGTTACAGGTTCCTCTAAAATCTAGCTTTTTTGGCAAAGAAGCAAATAGTATCATTTTTTTCTATAATACATTTTATTGAAATCAATGTAACAACCATCCTGTTAATCATAATATTGTTATTACTGTCATTGTTATGGGTAGTATCATTATTAATATTACTAATTATTACATATAGATAGATATTACTAATATATATTACTAATTATTACCTCTGTGTGTGTGTGTGTGTATGTATATGTGTGTGTGTATATGTGTCTATGTGTGTATATGTATATATAATCATACTAATTATTACCTATATCTATATCTATATATATTTCAGTAGAATCAAAAGGGAGGGGTTCAACTGTTTCAAGAACTAACAGAATTGAATGGGTATATTTTTAAGCACTTTGTCCCACAGTTGTTAATAGAAAGGATCATTTGTGTGTAATTACTCACAAGCAGGATAACGGGGCTCAAAACCTGTCCCCTCCCTCAAAGAGCTTATGGTGGGTCATTTTTTATAACCATAGGGTAATATATAAAATTGGGATGACTAACATAAAGCAAACTTAACATTGAATTATAGTTGTAAAGTCATCATAAACTGAGCATAGTTATTTTGTTTTATTTTTACACTAGTACTGCTAATATGTCCGTCAGTAGCATATGGCAATATACATCAACACTATAACCAAATTTTCAATATTAGCATTGACATTTTTCCAGTTTCTGAAGTTCACACCTCATCAAGGTGAATGGGTGGACTAAGTATAGAAAGTGAATGTTTCACTGATGTGAACAGAATATGGGAGAGATATATTTAACACTATTATTTATACTATTAACTCTGTTCCTTGAATAAAAAGTTTTCTGCAAGATAAAGCAGCAACTCATGCATTTGCATTATATTGACTGTATTTTGGCAAAAAATGGGATTTAGACCTGTGGCACCCATTCATTTAATGGTGCGATGGGGTCTGAGTCCCAATCCTAACAATTGCGTTCCCTGTCACACCACACATACATGGCAGGAGATGCAATTTTTAGGATTGGGGATCAAATCCCAATTCTGCCATTACTATTTGCCAGTGTAGGGGAAGCCCAGAATCACAATCCTTTAAACCTTGCCAGAAGCCTTTTGGCCTTGTTGCATATTAATTTTAGGTGGCTCCTGCAGCTCTTAACCCCTGGATTGACTGTAAATTAACACCTGAAACTAGTTTTAAATATACTTTAAGGCTAGGGACAGACATTCAAAAAGCATGAACCTGAGTTGATTCAACCTTTGCAGGTTAGTCTAACCTGGCTCAGCTGAACCAGTTTGTAACTGGACAGACATTCTCTCTGAACTGAGGAAATTCAGGCACATGCCTGCAATGCCACAGGCTAGACGCCAGGAGGCACCAAAGCAGCCTTCTCTTCCTTCCACAGTGGTGAACTGAGGGGGGTGTGGCCAGGCCCTCACAGGACTCTCTGATTAGGGAGGTCTGCATGCACGGTCCCAGGCTTTTTCCTGCTGGCTGCTCAAGGGGCGGGAGTGTTGCCAGACCTCATCCCCCTGGTATCACTCTGATGCAAGGGGGTTGTCTAGTACATGCATGTGTTGATGATACTGAACTTTTCAATCTCCCTCTCCCTGCTTCTTTATACTGTCTGCAACAAACTGACAGGTGAGCAAGCCAGCAGGGGACTGATAACAGTGATTATCACCTCATCAGCAAAACAATAGGCTCTCTCCATTTCTTCAAACTCTTCTTAAACAGCTTACCAGCTGACCTGTTGATTAGTTTCAAATAGCTCCAAGGGATCACTGTGTTGTCTGCCTGTCCCAGTGGAATTGGAGAGAGATACACACAGAGACAACTCTCAGCATTAGCTAGTATACCACATGCCTAGGGTCCATGGGGATGGAGCCTGTGCTGTGGGAGATGGGAGGGAGCAGTGCGTGTTGTGGGGTAGGGCAGGGGGAAGCCAGGCAAACCCTGCTGTGTCTGCAGGCTCTACTGGAGCTCCAGCCAGGAAGCAGAGGGGAGGGCCCAGCCCTGCTGTGGAACAGAGAGCCCCGCCCATCCCAGGGACCATGCTGGAATGCTGGGGGAGTTTGGTTTATCTTAAACCAGCAAGGGGCCTGGGATAGACATTACATAAACCAGTTTTACTAACATTCAACCAGGTTTATCTCAAACTGGTTTCAGCCATTTTCAAACTGGTTTATGTGTACTGAACATCTGTTCTATTACAGGTTTAAACCAGTTTCTGATCACTTAAACTGGTTTATGTGTAATGTCTGTCCCTAGCCCAGGTGTCTTAATGTTATGCCATTCTGGGGCAGATTTATCTCTAATCCATGTTACCCAACTCCATTTAATTAATATGTGGCCACTCCCATGAGAGATGCATAGGGGGTCTACAGGGGTGTACGTGCACCCCCTGAGAATGCCAGTGCACCCCCTGTCAGGCTGTGCTCCCTGTTTAGCTGGCAGGCAGGGGAACAGCCAGGAGCATCAGTGCTGCCCCGCAAGTACCAGCCAGGGAGTGGGCCCACCTGCAAAAGCGGGCATGCCACTTCCAGAAGTGGCCACAGGAGTTCTGGAAGCAGGGTGGACACTTTTATGGTCAGTGAGATTGGCTGTGGTGGACCCTCTTTTTTTTTTTTTTACTTCTTTTTATTTTATCCTTCAGTGCCTGACTTCCTTCATTTCACCATCCTTCCCCATCCCCATTTCCTTTCCACCTCCCATTTCATTACCCACTTCCATCCCATTAACTCTCTACCTCCCAGCTTCATGCTCCCATTCCTCCTTCTCCTCAAACCATTTCTCACACACCCCCACCTACAGAAAGGATAGAAGCTTGCCTTGGCTTACCAGCCCTGTAGTGCCCTGTAGCTTCTAGTCAGGTTCCTGCTTGCCAGCCTTCTAGTGGCAAATCGCAGCTATGTGGGAGACAGCCAGAGGTTTTTAGCTTTGCAGCTAGTGACTGCTCCAAACTAAAATGGGCACAATTAGAAAACACAAACACTATTTCCTGTATGTCCACAGAAGGAGCAGTATTGGGGGGGGGGGGGGGAGAGATGAGGGAAAGAATACAAATCTTATTGTAAGATGAAAAGTTTTTCTTTCAGCTTCCTCAAGAGCCTTTGTAAACTTTTCCTATGTTAACTTTCATAAAGTGCTTTTATATGCAATCTTTCCAATCTTTAAGATAAAAGGTCTTAAGTGAGAATTCAACCATAAATACACTTTGTATGTCACTTACGTTGGCCATTTTAAACCATAAATTTGTGTGTGTCAAATGACATTAAATTCTATTGTTGATTGGTAATATGTGATAGGTAAAGAAAGGATGACAGTGATATTGCTTACAGCTGATCATAACAGTCTATAATAATGTTATAGCAAAGCATCCATATTGCCAAAGGTTACAAGCTTTTCTGCACCGGATGAATTGTAACATTTACATATTTTTGCCACACTTCTACAATACCAGATTCCACTTGTGCTGACCCAAGTGGCAGAACCCAAGTAAATCTAGTCAGGAAGACATCACCTCAGCAATGCAGTTTGTGACAAGAAAACTCACAAACAATTACAGTAGAAAATAAAATATTTAAAACTAACAGGAAAGAAAAAACCCTTTGTTAAAATGACTTGGACTGCATTTTCTTTAGTTTACTGTAGGAACATTTCCATTGATAGAGTTGCTAAGTGCATTCTATTTACAAATATAAACACTTGATTTTGATCAGCAAAAATGCATCAGCACACTTGAACAGTGTCAATGATGACATAATTACACTCGCAATTTCCTCTCTGTAATGATTTTTAAATGTCAGCAGTCATTTTTTGCCTAATTGTAGCCTGCATGTCAGCACTTCCTCTTAAAACAGCATGTTCCTCTCTGCTGGAATTTCACACCTCTCCACTCACTCACTCACTTCACAAGTGAAGATAATGAGGATGATATAGAGCTTTGGGATATTTTCACTCCTGATCTAGTTTACTATTTAACATCAAGCGGGCATAATGATAATTTTTTTAAGTACAGAGTTTTATAATTTATTTAGTAAATAATTATTTGATTTCATGAAAATGGTCAAAAAATAGTTTTCTTCTGCTCCCCTGCCTGCACTTCATTAATAATCCATTTAAAATGATCAGCAGATAATTAAAATACATTCACAAATCTGTACTATAAAGTAATTCACAAATTGAGAAGGCTTTTTCAGTGTTACCAGTAGATTTCAGCTTAATCTGCTGGGTGTTTAAAACAGGATGAAGAAAGGTTGCCTTTGTTCTAGAAAGGTTACTTTTTTAAAGGTGTTAACAGTTTTCCCCAGCTGAAGCCTTGAAAGTGACTTCTAGAAATACTTTATAGATAGTGCCAAGTCTCCAGAGTCTATAACATAACACATAGGTGTTGCTCACATCTCTGCTGCTCTCATCTCTATGCCCTTTTCTACTTTATATAGCTGCATTTCTTTACAGGCCACATCATCAAGGATATGAACAATCTCATTTGTGTAGTGAACTGGAAGATTTGAATCTAGGTTAGCAGAAAACATTTTCTACTCATCTGCACATAAACTGGAACTGAAAATGGGCTGACAAGGACTACTTTAATCCTATTTGCTTACAACCTATTCTCAAGTTTCTGATCATGCTTAACTCTAGGGTTTAAAGATGAAGCTCATAATTTACTGGCCCATTTAATATCAAATAAGTAAAAAGCCATAAAGAACATATACTGTGAAATCAAATAACAAAATAATGTTGAGGTACCTCATAAAGGGAAAGAGACTACTGAGTGTCTCTGTGATTATATGTACATATGCATGCACATATATGAGTATGTCTGTAAGAGATGGATGGATGGATGGGCAGGTCAAGTACAGTTGAGGTTCTCCACAAAAAATGTAACTTTATATGGCTGTAGCTTACTGTGTGGATATCACCATCATCTGTGTAACAAGCATCCCCATCTACAAATGCTTAGTTCATGTCCTCAACTGGATCCCTGGTCTGTTATGTGAACTTTTGAATAATGGGAGGTCCTCCTCTCCCAGAAGGCAAGAGAACGCTGAATAAACACTCACATCCCATACAGTAACTAGGTCTATGCATGTGAACAGAAGATGTAGTATACAATCTGAACAGATGGTCTTCTGGTTCTTCCATTCTGGAAAACTCTGAAGCATAATGTAAGCTATCACCTTTTGCATCCAGGGAGGAAACAGCAGAGAATTCAGCCCTGCAATTTAGAGAATGCTTCCTTCAGGGGAAACTCCCATGGGGAACCCCATGCAGGTTCTCCTGCAGCTCTTTCAGCTGTGCCTGCCTCTCCCTGTGCAAGGGGAGCTGCGGGAGAAGCCCCCATGGCTGCTCTGTCCAGCCCCAGTGTAGTCCTGGTACTTTAAGCAAAAAAAAAAAAAAGCCCCAGACTCACCAGTTGCAGCAGGGGCTTCTGAGCACTGTGCAGTGTAGTGGTGGGCAGCAGGGTTTGGCCCCCCCCCGCCTGGTACCTGTGTGGAAGCTGCCCCATGGCACAGGTTCAGCACAGCTCGGCAGGGCGCTGTGCACTGTCTGGGAGCTGGGGCGGCTCCAGCAGTCAGCCGGAGCCCTGCTGCCACTTGTCTCCTTCCACCTGGAGTGAGCCGTGCCTGCATCCCACCCACCATCTTGCTCCAGCTGGGCATGTGGCAGCAAGGCATAGGCCCCGCTGCAAGTGCTGCCATGCCTGCATCCTGCGCTCCTCCACCCCCTCCCCACATAATGCGTCCCCCCTACCCTGGCTGGGCAGATTGTCCCAGTCCCAATCCCTCCCTCCCCCCACCTCTTCCCTCTCCCCTCCCCCAACCCCAACAAATTTACCAGCTGGAGGCAGCTGTCAGCTGCCTGTTTAGTCTATGGCCGAATCTCTGAAGTGGCTAAACCTTTTTCAAAGCTTTTCCGAATCAATTCAGATGCTTCAAATCTCTTCAGATCTTTTAATTGGTCTCCTGATTTGATTCAGATTGAGAGATTCAGCCCCCAAATCGAGCCACATCTCCTCTGAATCGAATCAGCTGCTGAAGCTTTGCATACCCCTAGTATTTGTGTGCTTCTGGAGCTGGAGGAAACACTGTCATGTGGACCAAGGCATACTTGTAGCAACTATTTAAGAAGAAAGTATGTATGTGGGGGTGGAGGAGGGAATCTGAAAAATTGAAAAATCTAAAAGTGTATAGGGAAAAGGAACCTAAAAGAGGGTAAAGCAGGGAAGAAAGAAGGAAGCAAACTGGAGTGTTATTTATTTTATTTGAATTTTTTATATGGGAGGGAAAAGGAGGCAACCTTAAATCTTTTCCTAAGTTTCTTGGAACATGCTTATAGTAAACTCAGATTGACATTGAAACTGTGTCCAGACTGATGTAGAATAGTCCTAAATTACTTCAGAGCAATGCAAGGGACTTTCATTCACAGTGAGGTTTCCTTCACTTACAAGTGGGGTCTGCTCCTGTGTGGTGCACTCCAGAAAGATTAACATCTTCCACAATTTCTCAGCTAGAGAAATAACTGGGGGGAAATAAAGAATCTTTACTGGCACCTATTCCAGATCCAGGTAGCAGAGATGTAAGCTTGTTGGATATGAAATGGATGTTCTTGTGGCTGATAGGGTGCTCCATCTGTTTCTAGTGGACGTAAAGAAGAACATTTCACACTGTGCCCTGATTCAGAACACATATCTGTGGTCCTCTAAGAAAAGCGAGCCCTACATTAAAGTCTTTCATTATATGATCACCTTTTCTCTCCTCCAGTATTTTAGAGGGAGGCTACTGAATTTCTAGGCTTTGTATTACTGTGATTGCATTCTTAAAGCTGTGACAAATGTATCTATGCTTCTGGAAAGGTGCTTTTTAATGTATTATATAAAGCTAAACATTAACCTTCTTGTATTCACCATTTTTCCCTGAACATTTGAAAAGAGAAAGGAGGAATGTGAGTTGATAAGTTGCTTGTCAACACACAGATAACCCTAGACAGTGTTACATAGTGTTTGGAGTGTTTGGCATGTATAGTATTTAGCAAAAGTTGGTTATATACATCCAGTGTATGGAACTGGAAAAAAAAAGGATAAGGAGGTTCCTATTCCAGCTGCAGTATTTTTACAGCACATACATAGACTGCTGGGTTGTTCAGTTGTTTTTTTTTAACTTAAGCATAGGTTCATTCACTGCATATAATTCCACTGAAGTCAGACGGAGGTGCAGTTGTTCATCTCTGAAGATCAAGCTTCTGATGCTTTGAGTTCACCAGTCAAAACTTGATTCACACAGATTCAGAGGCCCACATGTCAACCATAGTTCACTTGCTTTGCAGGAGCTTGTATTGAACCCCAAACTTATTAAGCCTGGACTGTTAAAATATAAAGACAACTGGGTGGTTAACATGAGAATGATGATATATACAGCTAGGATGTATAAATAAAGGGAAATAGAACTGATGATATTGAACACTTGCTGGTATCACCTCCTGCTATTTGACTAATTCACCAGTTGCACAACTTACACAGGTCTTTCCAAATACCCTATTAATTTGTCTCTAAGTCATCTTTCTTCTCACTTGGCAAACTAAAAAGGAAAATAGAGCGGATCAACATTTTCTACGCTTAAGGTTTTTTAATAAAATATTTTGTTAAAAATTTGAATTTTGTATAAAAAAGGCATGAATGACTAACAAGAATTGTCACTAAAAGTCATCTTATTTTTGAACAATGGAAAATTTTGAATTAAAAAGTAGGAAGAATCATTCGTTATATTAATTTCTGAACAATGCGCAATTTTTCAAACAACTGTACTCAGTAAGTTTATTGTCCCTCCTTAAACTATTTTAAAAGTGATGTGTGGACCTTTATGGACACCGGGGCAAAATGCTTCATATGTCTTGCTCATATCTTTACCAGGCTTGTTTATGCCTTTTTTTTTTTTTTTTTTTTTTACTTTAAGTAAGTCTAGAAACTGAGCTCTTGCAGTTAAAATTAGTGGAGATTTTCTTCAATTTTATTTTCTAATACCTAGCTAACTAGGGCTTTTTCAATGAAGGTTTTCTAACCTGCAATTAGTATCACAAATACTTCAGTGCCTGCACATTCCTCCAGTGAAAGGTTGTATAGAATGAGTCTCTGAGTCCTGTATGTCCTGTAAGACTATGTGAAGAGCTGCATGCTACCCTTTCACATGCTGAACAAAAGCCAAATTCTTGGCTGTTATTGTTCAGGGCTGAAGTGCTAAAACACTAGATGCAGTACTGAAGTCTGAATACTGATAACAAGGCCTTCTTGGGTGGTAAGAAGAATATGGTTTTAGGTAGTGCCAGGGTGTAGCTATCAGTTCTGTTTTTTAAATAATATACTGGGTTTCTAACTTTTGCTTTCATTTTAAAGAATGCTTATGGCATTTATTTTTTCTTTTGAGATGTACTGAAGCATTTTGTAAACATCATGTTCCCAATTCCTGAACCAATTTTAAGGAGTAAAAAATTCTGATAATATCTGAAGGAAATCCATGCAAGAAGCATCTCATTCCATTAACTAACCTCAGTGTCTCTCCTGGCAATCTGCCTGTTCTATTTATACATTTTATTTATAAAATAAAAGGAACAATGCAATATGTCCTAAAATTCAGCCTGTTGAAACTATACCTGACACTACAGAAGTATGGTGGTTTAACTAGTGGGTGGTGACTGTGGGCACCAACTTGAGGGAGGGAAGTGGAAAAACATTGACTGCTGTTGCAGCTACAGCCACACAGTTGTGCTGGCAATAATGGCAACTGGAAGTCACCACTGGCCATGTGTGTGGCAGCTGTCCCAGGTGCCTGTCATTATGTCTCTGCACAAGGAGAAGGGAGCTTAAAGCCACCTTAGTGTTCCTTTGATTCCCAAATACCTACAGCCAGTTAGAGTAGCCTCTGGGCTGCTCTCTGTTATGCATTTTGTAATAGTACTTTAGGATGTTTTAAATTAGCAAGAGTGCTCTAGTGACACCTCTAACTCATTCCAAGCTAGTAAATACATTTATATTATGTGCCTGTGGCTGAAGCACTGCAAAAGCACCCCAGCAAGGCAGAGGGTATGACCAATAACTTATGCATATCTGTTCTTTCTAAAGGAGTTACCAGTGTTGAATCTGTTGCTTAGAGATACCCAAGATTTAGATTAAAACTGATGAGAAGCTACTTATGAAAAAAACAACCTGGTTTCTTTTTTAATTAGAACTTGGCAGAATCCCACAAACACACAGTTCTTTTCAGCTGTGGAAAGGATTTGTGGACAAAGCTTGTGATTGTTTACAGGTAGTATATTTATGGGGATTTCTAATGTAAAATTAATTTGGGTTTTGAAGACTGTATTTTATATTTTTTCCTTCGTAGTTTTCATCTGAGGATTTCAGTGAGCCTTAAAAACCTTAATTGAACTATAGAATATTTTTCTTATGAAAGTTTCATTGTCTCTGTGATACAGATAGGGAAACACTAAATTACCCCTCATTCCTGCTCCCATGCTGCAGTTATAGAGAGAAGGGAAGTTTTCTTCATAAATGTATTGCTTGAGTGGTATTAGTTTTTAAAAGAGATTCTCCAAGGAACACCTTAGTGGTGCTTGGAGTTAGTGATTTCGGGCATGACATAGATTGATAGGAGTTCTTCTCTTTTCCTCAGTTACTGCAAATTACCCTATTCCACATTTACTTTTTGGGTAAAGAACCATCCTACAGCCTTTGGAGAGTCAGGATATTATCCGGAGGTGCTGTGATGCATAGATATATCCTACCCTCTTTATCAAGCACTTGTGGCATGGACTGAAACATAATTTTTTTAAAAGGAAGAATGAAGAGGACAAATGTACATATAATTAGTTTTGAAAATCTGTTTTATGCAAATAAAACAAACAGTGTGTGCATCTACACAAGACGCTTTACTGTGCTGTAATGTAGTTTACTGCTCATTAAGCTTGCACGTCTACATGTGCATATACTTACCACACAGTAAACTTCGCTACTTGCAACTAAATTTGCTACCTGCCAATGCAAGTAGCAGATCTCCTCATGAGTACTTATGGTGCAGTGATGCTCATGCAGATGCCACTAGGGGGCCAGTCTGAGCTCAGCCCCAGGGCCCTGGGGCTGGGAGCCACAGGCCCTTTAAAAGCTTGCAGGTGTTTTGAGCCCTCAGGCACAACAGCAGGGAGTCTGGGTGGACTGTTGGTCTCTGCTGCTCCTCCAGAGGCCATGGGCTACTTATGCCAGCCTGCCTGCACCCTGGTGCTGCTGTCTGCCACTGCAGTGCTGAGCAGCTGCCAGGCCCTCACCATCCAGCCCTGCAGCCTGCTCTAGGCTTCTGCCAGCTCTGCAAGCCCCTGGATCCAGCTGCAGTCAGCTTCTGGCTGCCAGGGCCAGTGCCAGTGCCAGCTGCATGCAGCCAACCCCCAGCAGCTTGCCTGGAGCCTGCCGGTGCTGTGGGGCATTGCCTCACCTCACGGCTTCCCAGTCCCATGCCATGCCCTTGTGTTGGGTGCTGCAGGCAGCTTCCCAGGTCTGACAGCACAAGGACAACCACGTGGAGGCCCAGAGAGCTGGTGTGGGAGCCCTGATGGCTTCATTGCCGATGCCATTCACTGCCTCCCAGTACCCCAACTGATCACAGGAGGAGACTTGAGAACTCATGGTGCTATGGGGCAAGGCAGAGGTGCAGTGGCAGTTTGCATGGGGTAGGCACTCCAGCACCCATGTCTATGAGGGGCTGTCAGGCCAGATGTGGAAGCGCATGACTAGTTGGCATAGCAGTGCTGCCTAAAGATCAAGTCCTTGCAGGCACAGTGGATCACTATCACCGACTACAATCATTGGTCAGGAAGTGCCCATAAGACAAGGCCCTTTATGTGGCAGCTGACTGAGATCCTTGTGCCCCGGGACCCAGGCCCCACCTACCATGTCTTCTCCACCCAGGGCTCATGAAAATGCTCTCCCTGAGCCTCACAGATGTTATACAGCACACAGGCTGTGACAATGACCCAGAGGATGTTGTCCTTGGTGAACTCAAGGTGGGTGGTGAGGGTGTGCCAGCATCCCTTGAGGCAGCCAAAGGCATGCTCCACAAGTGTGTAGGTCTGGCCCAGGTATCAGTGGAAATGTGCCTGGTGGGGGCCCAGCTGGCTGGTGTAGAGCTGCATGAGCCAGAGGAGGAGCAGGTATATGGGTCCCCGATGAGGAGGGCCGGGACCACCACAGTGCCCAGTTGCAGGTCCAGCACCCCTGGCACAAAGCAAATGTTCTGCACCAGGGCTGGCAGTGCAGAGTTCCAGAAGATACAGGTGTAGTGGGCACTGCCCTGTCAGCTGGTATTCACATTGGTGAAGGTGCCTTGGTAGTTGACAATGGCGTGGAAAAACAACAGAGTGAGAGCCCCTCCGGCTGTAATAGTCACTGTGGGGCAGGCAGGTGACAGGGATGTGAGTCCCATCCAGAGCCCTGATGCACTGGGGGAAGCCCAGGGCATGGAACCCTGCCACCAGTGCCAGGGGCCATGCACATGGAGCACTTTGTGCCTTAGCACATCCTGGAGGACACCACACACCTCCAGGATGGCCTCACCCGTGGTTGCCTCGCCCATGCTGAAGAGGTGTCCCACATAGTGGAGGCTGGTGGGTGTGGCCAGCTTGAGCAGGGTGATGCCCAGCTGGGTGTCCATGGGAGAGGTAACCATATGTTGGTGTC
Organism: Alligator mississippiensis; assembly: GCF_030867095.1. Taxonomy (NCBI): domain Eukaryota; kingdom Metazoa; phylum Chordata; order Crocodylia; family Alligatoridae; genus Alligator; species Alligator mississippiensis. Next base: position 52,774,302 of record NC_081830.1, on the reverse strand, counting down.
CTGCCACTCTGGGTGTAGGCAGAGCTGCTCTGAGAGGTCCTGGAAGGTGGCCAGGGTCATCCTGAATGCCTCCAGCCACTGCTAATTGTCCCAGGTGTGCTGGCCATGTGCAGCCACCAATTGTAGCTGGTCCAGAGGGCCCAGAGGCCCTAGGGCTGGAGGGTTAGGAGGGTGAAGGCAGCCCTGGCAGTGGTGTCCTGGAATGTGTCATCGGCATCTCTGCTGGGGTCCAGCCAGCAGGACAGGGTTCAGGCAGCAGGTCACCAATGGGGGCAACTCTGGGACAGCACAGTGAGGCTGGGCAGGTGGTCACTGCATGTGGGGGAGCTGGCAGGGCTCAGATGGCTGTGGACCATCTGCTGGCTGGTGTGGCAAGCCAGCAGGGCCAGAACAGCAGCCAGCAGGAGCCCGGAGCTCCTGGTGTCTCTGCCAGGGATACGCACTGCAGCGTCCCCTTAATTTCCAAATGACTGGAGCCAGTTAAAATAGCCTCTGGGGTACCCTGTATTACAGCAGTCTTGTAATGGGACTTCAGAATGTTTTAAATTGGCAAGAGAATGCTCCAGCCATACCTCTTTTTCACAGTAATTTTACCATAAAAATACAATATAGTGAATCTCAAATATTTTAACAACCACTGAAAACCTTTCCAACTTTTTTTCCAATATGCAGGTGAAGCCTCACTCAGAACCCCTGCTTTACTTTGTCCATACACACCACCTGCTTCCTGGGCTTAGGTTCTCTAGAGGCACCTACAAGTGCTATTAATGCTATAAAGGCTTACTCTGCAGTAAAACACTGCACAGTAAGCCTTCCTTGGAAGCACGTCTACATGTACTCCGTGTTGGGAACAAATCTGGTCCAGCCCCTTGGGGTGCTAGCCCAGGGGCTCGCAGGAAGCATGGGAACTGGTCCCAATGTGCATGTGGCCAGGAGAACTTTGCTGGCTGCAGCAGCAGTTGTTTCCTGGTCCTATGCACATTGGGAGAGGTCCTGATGTGCATAGGGCTCAGGGACAGCTACTGCTGCTCCAGAGCTGTTCCAGCCCTGTGCACATGGGGACAAGCCCTATGCCCAGTGGGCTCCCTTGCGCAGCCAGAGGCTGGCTTGGAGCTGTCCCACTTTTGGGTCAGCTCCCAGCCCGTATGCAGAGGGGCAGGGATTTCCCCACACAGCCAGGGGTTGGCCAGGAGCTGTCCCACTTCTGGCAGCTCCCAGCTAGCCTTTGACTAGGTGGGGAATTCCCTGAGCAGCCTGGAGCTGGCCAGGAGCTGTCCTGCTTCTGGAGCAGCTCCCAGCCAGTCTCTGGCTGGGCCAGATAGCAGAGAACTGACACTGCTCAGGTCCTGTCTCCTGCCTGGAGGTGAGAGCTGAGCAGTGTTGGGATGGGGATGGGCAGAGAGCTACCACATTTCAGTGCTGCTAGTTACTGGCTCCTGGGAGGAGCTGAGCAGCACCGGGACCAGGGGAGTTCCCCATCCCCTGTGACTCCCTGGTGTTGAGGCTGACTGATAGCACATTTGCTCCCAGTCAGTGTCTACACAAGAGCTACTGTGCAGCATCTACTGTGCAGTACTCAGTGAACTGTAGTATCTACTGTTCAGTTAGTTTACAGGTAGTAGGTGCACGCATGTAGATGGTGGTATTTTACTGTACAGTAGATTAGTCTGCTCCACAGTAAAGCATATCATGTAGACTGACACAGATTTTTGTTGTCTAAAGAGACTTAAATATTTTTGCTGGAGTGCTGGCTTTTCTGGTGTCAACTTTAAGCTACAAGACAGGGAATAGGGCACCTTCCCATCGAAATAATGAGCTGAGGGGAGGGTCATATATTGGCTTCTTCAATTTTACAGAAATAGGATTTGTGGGGAGGGAGGCAACCAGCATTAAAAATGTCCTGGGTGAGATGGTCACAACTGGTACAGAAACCTGTTTTATCCATATCTTGGTGCTGTAGCCACCATAGTCAATGTGCATGTTTCTCTTTTTTATATAAGTGTGTGTTGGTATATCTTTGGTTATACATTTACATCAGAACTATGAACAGCTTCTGTCATTTCCATAATATTTGAAGTAGTGTAACTATCAGTGGACAATCATGGTACCGTCCCTGGGCACTGACCTAGAGGTCATATCCCTAGGTAGTCTGCTGCAGACGGGGGGGACCTATCATTTTCTTGAGTGTAGAAACCTATCTCATAAAGTTATATTCTGGCATGCACTTTTTTTTGTCGCCCCTGCCCTCCCTGCCTGATGCTTCTCTCTGCTACTGAATTCACTCCTTGCTACAGCTGGTGATGATGGGAATTGGAAGTGTGTCCCCTTACTCCATATTTTCCTTGCCTTACCCTTCCTCTGAACTGCTGCCACCACAGCCCTCCCTGTTGTCTTTCTCATCTGTTTATTGCAGCTGCTGCATCTCTTGCTGCTAAATTTGCCCCTTCTACCAAGAGAATTAATGATGGGGGTAAGGGGCAGCAACAGTGGTGACTGCAACTGAGGGTGGTGGGGGGGGGGCTGGTTTAAGTGATCCGAAACTGGTTTAAACCTGTAATAGAACAGAAGTTCAATGCACATCAACCACTTTCAAAATGGCTGAAAACAGTTTAAGGTAAATTTGGTTGGATTTACTATCAGACTTAATTGATACAGGTCAAACTGGTTTATGGAACTTCTGTCCCAGATTTGAAGGTCTGGATTAGCTCACATCTTGTATATCTGGTGTCCCAAGGTTAAGTCTCTTCCAATGTCCTTTGGAAGTCACATGATAACCCTGGGGCCAAATGTCATATAGAGATGTCATTAACTCACTCATAAACACCACAAACACAAGCTTTTGCCACTGCTAGCCATTAGAAACAGCTCCAAGATTTAGTTTACATATACCTCTTATTAATTAAACTTTACAGAATCTATCCACTAGTCCTGATCACTCATGGTTTCCAGACCTTGGTACATATAACTGCATTTGTCATACCATATATAATATTTGACCATACGCTTCTTCACTTTCTGTTCCAAACTGTGGTGTGATGTTGATGAACACTGTTCACACTGTATTTCACATCAAAGGGGATGCATTTCACTGTGCAATAAAATGATCACTGGGATGGTGGGAAGCTTAATACTTCATACCTTTAGTTAAGATGTGTAAAGTCCTTTGAGAATTGTGAATGATTGTAATAAGTAACAACAAAAATAAGATTCTATCTAAGCTATATAAATTCTAAAACTGTTCTATTTTAGTGCAGATTAAATAAGTGCTTTTTGCAGGGGGGGTGTTTTGGTTTCTTTTTTGACATGAAAGTATTATCTGCTTATTTTTCAAATTAATGTGGCATTTTCCCTTGTGTCCTCAGCTCATCTTTAACAAATGTGTAAAATTAAATTATCTGAAATGTGGATGGGTCAGGATCTTGTTTTACAGTGCAGTTTTTCATTAAACTTTCTGTGGGGAAAGTGTTAATAGTGTGCACGCTTCTTTGAATTAAACCCTTAATGCTAGGGGAGAAGATCAGTTCAATGTGGAATTCAACTGCTGTTGTTGTTTTTTTAAGGACAAAAAAGACTTCTGAATTTAAGTATGTTTGAGTAGATCTGGTTCACTGAACTATTTCCTCAAGGAAGTATTCATTCAGTCAATGTCCTGAAGGGTTAAGAAAACAGAAACCCATAGTTTTACTGAGTTGTTGTTATGTATGTTGCCAGGGGAACTGTAGCTGGAATGTTTAAATGTGTTGTTTCTCCCCAAACCCACAGGAGTGTAGCTTGAGTGTCTTGGTGTGCTCTAATCCTTGCAATTAGCTGCTGTGTGGTGGGGCTTATGGGGCTGGATCAGACTAAATGCTTGCCAGTGGTGCTAGGTAACATTCCCACTATGCTGGATAGATTTAGTTTAGCGTCATACTCATTACATATATGAATCACAACCACAAGCCAAAAAGTGAGCGTATTAAAAAGCCTCCATTCCTGCCTCTCCCTGGTCCCCTAGTCCTACTTTTGGTAACACACGTAATAGACATTAGTAAAGTTTCAACAGAACTTAAAGAGGCCTTAATATTGAGGAGGTCCTAGTATCCGTATTACCTAGTACAAGTGGTCAGTGCAAGACAGTGTAAGATATTTAGGATACATTTGGGAAGTGGCCACCAGCTATTGCCTAGATTATATTTCTGTCTATTCTCTAAGATAAGAAACCCAGACAAAATGTTAACAAAACATACTGTTTCAAGAGTGAAATGACAGAGTTTTCTACAATACACCCTCACCAACAGACTAACTCTTTTTTCAAGCAGCCTTGGGCATGCCCAGACGAGCGTGCACGTGCCTCTTGCCCCACCTCAAACCCCTTCGAGGCAGGGCAAGAGGCATGTGCGGGAATGAAAAAATGTTCCCCGTGCTGTAGGTTTGAAGCCCAGGGAGAAAATTAGACCACTTTGGTCTAAAAAAACAAAACAAAAAAGCGGGGCAGGGCACAGTCCCGGACCGTGGCCTGAGGCAACCAGAGGCTAGGTCCTCCAGGGAGACACACTGGCTGCCATAGTGGTTGGCCCCTCACCCTGGTGCTGAAACACGCAGTCGGCCAGGCCGTGTGTTCAGCACCAGGGCTCCAGTGATGGTGAGTAAGGGGTCGGGGGGACTGGAGGAGGGGGGAGGGGACCATGGGGGGGACTCCTGCCAGCCCCACCCACTCCCCCAGCCCTCCCCCCGCTCCCTGCCCTGGCTTGCTTCTCCCCCCACCAGTCCCCCAGCCCCTCTGATCCCTGCCCAGCTGGGCCCTGCTGCTCTTGGGGCCCTTGTGCCGCCAGGCCAGGCTGGGCCCAGGGTGGCAGGACCCAGCACTGTGTGCAGGCTTGGTGTGCCAGGCCCTGCCACCCTCAGGGCCCCTGTGCCACTCGGCCAGGCCAGGCCCAGGGCAGCAGGATCTGGTGTGGCTCATGGGGACTGTGCACCACACCCAGACAGGTCCTGCTGTCCCTGGGGCTGCTCCTGCCACCCGGCCAGGTGGCAGGAGCAGCTCCAGGGCCGGCGGGCATGGCACGCGGTCCCTGCGTCCTGCGCCATGCCAGGTCCTGCTGCTCTGGGCCCAGCCCAGGGGCCCTGAGGGTGGCAGAGCCCAGCTAGGTCCGGCATGCAGCCCCCATGTGCTGTGCTGGATCCTGCCAGCCTGGGCCCAGCCTGGCCAGGTGGCACAGGGGCCCCAAGGGCGGCAGGATCTGGCTGGGCCCAGCACCCAGTCCCCACCTGTTGTTCCGTGTCCTGCCAGCAAGGGCCCAGCCCAACCAGGCAGCAGAGGGGCCCTGAGGGCAGCAGGTCCTGCCACCAAGGGTCCAGCCCAGCAGCAGAGAGGCCCCAGGACCCGGCTGGGCCTGGCATGCAGTCCCCATGTGCCACGCTGGGTCCTGCCAGCAAGGCCAGGGCTGGCAGGACCTGGCTGGGCTTGCTTGCCACCGTGGCTCAGAGCACCCCACTCCCACTTCTCTTGCTAAAGGTAAGTTATAGGCCGGGGGGGGGCTGTGGCCCTCCGGGGGAGCTGGGACCCTGGGTGGGGGGGCTGTGGCCCTATGGGGGATAGAGTCTGTAGCCCTCCAGGGGGGAGCTGGGGCCTTGTGGGGGGGCATTCCTTGTGCTGTGTGTGGGGGCTGCACCCCATGGGGGCCAGGGGACCCACCCCTCCTGAGCAGACCCCCAAGGTCCTCCACAGTCCCCCCCAGCAATCGCCCCACACCTACTCACACACCAACCCACATCCCTCCACACACACCCACCCACCTTCCCCCACACCCCTTCCCATCCCCTTCCTACAAACACCACATCCCCCCATCACACACCCATCCTGTGCGAAGAAAACCAGAAGTACACATCAACACATATAGGTATTTAGAATTTATTTTATCATGATGATAGAGACACTGGTAGGTTTCCACATTGCTTTAACATTGTAAATACACCAATAAAGCATTTCCCAACTGATTGCTGTCTCTCTCTCTCTCTCTCTCTCTCTCGATAGATAGATAGATAGATAGATAGATAGATGTGTGTGTATGTGTGTAAAGCGTGGTCTTTTGTGTTAATTGTGGAAAAATATGGGTTTTGGGGTATTTTTAAAAATGGATTTGGAATGCTGCTGCAGCAGTCCAGCTGGCACAAGGGGTAGTGTCTTCAGGTACCAAGTGGCTGAGCCCCAGAAGCTCCGGAGAGCGAGTAGCCCTGAGCTGTTTGCCAGGGCAGGTTTCTGTACTGCTAGGGCCAGGAAAGGGAAGCTTTTTATACTGCTGGGGACAGCACAGGTGCTGGCCTCAGGTCCTAGCTCCCCCTGGCTGCAGATCTGGGAGGAGCCAGGCGGGGTTATTTTGCCCCAAGTGGCACAATTTGCTCCACAACAAAGTGCATGTCTGAGCACATGCACTGAGGCAAAAAGCCCCAGCTTAAATTTGCACCGCTTCTATTTGAGCTGCTGCAAGCACACGTGCTTGCATGTGTGGATGTACCCCTTTTGTGTAAAACTCAGGAAACTGATATAGTGCCATGTGATCTGATTGCAATCTGTGTAGACATATCTGATCTACTTTAATTTAGGTAGGCTGGGTACTGACTATGCTACAACTGAGCGCAGGCTTTAACCACTAAGCACATAAGATTCCAGATGGACTTCTGATGCTACAGCTTTACTGCTCTTCGTTTTGAAAGTAAGTAGTCTAAATGTGTCTACTGCAGTCATATCCCAACTGCAGTAAGGACACAGGCCAGATTCTATTCCACCTATTCCATCAATATTTGGTACAAAGATAGTCTTAGAAACCTGTGATTCTATTCCACCCTGCTTGAGTCCCTGAAAATCCATTAATGTATCTAGTTTTGTAATAATAGAAATACTTTTGTAATAGCCCAGAGTCTCCATAAAACTCTGGCAAAACTGAGCATTTTAAAATGTCAAATATTCTGTTGCAGGTCTGGATTTATGATTTCTAAATGTTTAAGAAGGTCAGTTACTACATTTGTATTTGTTGACATTGTCAAGGATCCACAGAGAGGAAGAGAAGGGCTACTAAGGATAATTTCCAAAATACGTGTTTTTTGGTTTTATTCTAGTGCCCACTTCTGGGCATCATAAAATCATTGCAGTTTGGTTTGACTAACAGTTCTGCTCAAGAGAGGCCCAATTCTGGAATAGTAGAGTTACTGTAAGACAGGGCTGAGGTGTATTAGCAAGAACTGTATATGCCTTACACAATTGTCTTACACAACAGTATGAGTTGACTTAAGCATTGACTTAAGAGTCAATGCTTCATCACTCAGATCAGGTTTTTTCTAAAAAATAGTCTGCTAGAATCATACTGTTCTGCTCCACATTTTGCTGTTCTAAACAGAACCAGAAGACATCTGAAACCAAAGCTGTCACATGGCTGTATCTGGCATTTAAAACATGAACATGAAATGCCTGCAAGAACAAACAAGATGTTGTGGACCCTCAGCTCTGCTTAATTCAGGCCTACAAGAATATTTGGAATTAGAATCTGAGTCCTTGTGCAAAGGTATATTCATCTACAGAAGTTGCTGTTAGATAAGCAGTTGATGACATCCATGTGGGAGGAAGCAAGAACATGGGAAATTTCTTTTTATCCCTCTAAGTCACACTCACCAGATTCTAGTGGTGACAGTTCTGCTGGGATAGGGACAGAAATTCAAAAAAGCCAGAGCCTGAATTAATTCGATCTTTGCAGGTTAGTATAACCTGCATAGACTGAACCAATTTGCAAGTGAATAGACATTCACTTTTGACTCTGGAAATGCAGGCACATGCCTGCAGTAGCTCAGGCCAGAAGCTGGGCGATGCTAGAGAATGTCCTCGGCTTCAGGGATGCTATGCTGAGAGGAGGGGTGTCTGGCCAGCCCCTGCAGTAGCCTTAAGTGAATGGACCAGGGAGGGTGTTTAATTCCCTACTCCTTGTCCCGCTGGCACAGACCCAAGCTGGGGTCTGCTTGGCACTCCCCTCTCGCTGCTGCAGTAGCAGGGGTGGGAGCGTGGCTCAGCTGACATGGCCCCCTGAGGAAACAGCCTGGGGGACCACAGCCAGAGTCTGATAGCTCAACCACTGCCTCTGCCAATCGCTCTCTGCACAGGGTGAGTGACAGAATAAAGTTCCTCCCTGCCCCTTTGCCAGATGCTGAAGGGAGGGGAGAAATAAACCCCCTCCCTGCCCCCTTCACCTAAGGGGCCTTTCTGGCCAGCCTCTGGCCATGCCTCTGCCACTACCACTGCAACTGGAGTGGCAAGTGGGGAGCAACCCTGATGGGGCAGCAGCCCCTATGATGGTGTCCCAGGAGTGCAAGCCTCTTCCCTGTGGGGGGCTGCACTGTGAGTGGGAGTGTGGTGGGTAGAGCTGCTGCAGACTATGCAGGGCATGCAGCAGCAGCGTGTTAGGGGGGCCTTGTGGGGCTATGGCCACCCCTCCGAGCCCTGGTGCCGCCACTTCCCCCGTACACTCTGTGGCAGCTCTTAGCTTTAACTGTGGACGGAAGTTACACACAAACCTGTTTATGTGATCAGAAACTGGTTTAAACCTGTAACAGAACTTAAGTTCAGTGCACATAAATCAGTTTAAAAAAGGCTGAAACTGGTTTAAGATAAACCTGGTTGAATGTAGTATCTGACTTAACTGATTTGGTGCAAATCAGTTTATGGAACTTCTGTCCCAGACACCGTCCTGGTTTAAGTTAAATCAGAGTCCTCCAGCATCCCAGCATGCTCTTCAGCCCAGGGTTTGGCCAGGCTCTCTGCTCCAGAGAACAGGGCTGGCCCCACCCCTCTGCTCTCTAGCCCAAGCAGTGGCAGGGATCATGGCCAGACATGTCCAGGCATAGCCCCATTAAGACAAAGTGGACAGGGAGGGGGTTAATTCTTACCTCCTTCCCTCCCCCACACTGCAGCCAGGGTCTGCCTGTCTGTGGGTGATGGAGGCAGGAAGCGGGGCAGGGCTGGCAGACCCAGGGGGCTGGGCTGGCAGGACTGGCAGACCAGCTGGGGTCCTGGCCCTGGGGGACAGAAGGGAAGGAGGGAGGAATTAACCCCATCCCTGTCCCCTTTGCCTTAATGGGACCATGCCGGGATGGTGTCTGGCCACGCCCCTCCTGCTGAAGCAGTGAGGGGAGGGGAGGAAGGGGTTTATTCCCCACCCCTCCCTTCCCTGTCCCACTGGCAGGGACTGCAGCCATATTGAGTAAGGTGTCAGGGAGTGGGTTAATTTCCCCCCCCACTCCCATGGGGGGACCACAGCTGTGGCAAATCAGCCCCTGCCATGGGGTGGGGAGGGGCTCTGTGCAGTGCTGAAGGGGGACTATTCTGCCTCCTCCCTCCCACTGCTGCAGGGTGGGGAGGGGACTCTGTACAGCACTGCCCAGCCCCAGAGGGAGACTCTTCTCCCTCCCCTCTCCCCCCACTACTATGGGGAAGAGAAGGAGACTCTGTGCAATGTTGCCCAGCCTGGTCCAGCCTGGGTGTGAGAAGAGGCAGTCACTGAGCTGCAGCTGCTGGGAGGACCCCGCCCCTACAGCCTGGTCTGGGCCCACTCAGCCCTGCTGGAGGCAGCCGTATGTGACCAGGACCAGACCGTGGGGTGGGGTACTCCCCAGTGGCTGCCGCTGAGACAGGGAAGCTGATCCATGTCAGTGAGCTCAGCCTGGCCCAGCATGCACAGGTGAGAGCTTGCCAGGCAGTGGGCTATGCACTTGCAGCTACCTCAGCCAGGACTGAGTGGGGTTAGGCTGGGCTGCAGTGACGGGGCCCTTCCCAGTGGCTGCAGCTCAGTGACAGCTGCTCCCCATGCTCAGGCTTGGACCGGGCTGGGCAGTGCTGCACAGAGACCCCTTTCCTACCCTACAGTGGCAGGGGGGAAGGAGGAGGGGTAAGAGTCCCCCTCTGGGACTGGGCAGCACAGGACAGAGCCCCCCTCTCCATCCTGCAATGGCAGGGGGAGGGCAGTGTGGGAGAGGGAGGAGGAGGAGGGGAATGTTTCCCCTCCAGGGCCAGGCAGCAGAATTGTGCGCCCAGATTGTCCCCTGCTGTCAGAGAGCCACTGCAGTGGGCAGGGCTCTCCCTCTCCTCCTCCCTCACCACGGGAGTCTGGCCATGCCTCTGTCTGGCTAGGCTCCTTCTTCCCTCACCCTCCAAACCCTACAGGCTAAGGTGCAGTTTAAACCCCTTCTCAGTCATACTCAGGCCTGCTGGGGCCTGGCCACACCCCCCCTCCTCAGGCCCCTTGTCCCCCAACCCCCAGCTCTGCTTCCCTGTAGAAGGGAAGGGAGGGCTGCTCTAGTGCCCCTGGGCTTCTGGCCTGAGCCACTGCAGGCATGTGCCTGCATTTCCAGAACACAATGAAGATGTCTCTCCCCTTGCAAGTTGGTTCAATATCTGCAGGTTAGGCTAACCTGCAATATTTGAATCACTTCAGGCTTGGGCTTTTTGAGTGTCTGTCCCCAGCTCTTGAGTTTAAGGTAGGCAAGGTGTTGTCTCTGCACCAGAACAGAGCAGAAGGGAAAATGGAGCTCTCACCCTGCATTATTCTTGTTGCTAAACTTTACAGTCCTTGCCTTCTTTCAAGAAATAGATGGAAGGTTTCTTGTGTCTTCTTCCTTGCTCTGTATATCTATGCAATGGATGAGCCAACTCAGCCCCTTTCATTTTCTTGTTACATTTGTGTTCTGTCTATATGAGACATTGTTTTTTCCTGGGGACATTTCCAGTTTAGGGGAAAGCTGTTCTTATTTGTAAGTTATGAACCCCTTTGAGTGCCCCTTGGTTACATAGCACAAGGAAAAGAAAACTCTGTATCTATGGCCTCATGCATAAGTGCTACAATGCATAGTTTGTCCTGACTAAATATTTCCAGAAAGGGCATAATACAACAATGTGGAGCTCTTTAACATCTGTCTTGCAAAGCATTGGAAAGAATATATGACACTAGCAATGAGCTTGAATTAAAACACTCCTGAAGTTTGGGGAAATTTGGGTCTGGAACTGAATGTTATGGATAAAGGCCATGTTTACATCATTAGAACAGTTATTTCAGGTTGCTTTGTTGGTCATATGTAACCCAGGGGGAGCCTTTCGGAATGATAGTTGGTGACGGCGTAGCATTTGAACCATGGTGTTTTCAGCTGAGATCCTCAAAACTCACATTTTTATCCTAACAGCTTATAGTGGGTCTACAAAATGGAGCTGAAAATCATATAAGAAGAATTTCTTTTAATCTATAAGCATTTCCAGTTTTGGTTTTAGGAGTATAGAGAGATGTCAAACTGGAATAAAGCCCATTTCATCACATATTTTTCAAACCTCAAAAGAAGCTGGGCTTGCAATTTTGGTTTGCGTTTGAGGTGTTGTTGCTTAATCATCATCCTTAATTTTATCTTACCAAAAAGTCTTATGCATGGGACCAAATTTCTGACTCTACTGTTTTCTGATTCAGAGATCTAGCTCAATGGAAGTCTGAAAAACTGAGACCAATTAGGCCTATTTTTATGATCAGCTGGCTCAGACTGCAGGTCATTTGAAATTTGAATGTGAACTTGAATTCTGTGGCTTGAGCCAACGACTTGTGTTTGCATTCCAGCTTTGTCCAATGGCATCTTTTTTTTTTTTTTTTTGCAGGTGGTGGAGGCAGGGGCGTAACTCATCTTCGAGATCAGTCACACATCTGAGTACATTTTTATTTCATCATAAGGTGTGATTCAGCCTTTAAAGTTGTTAGGACTCTTTAACATTAACATGTCTAATACAGCCAAAATTCCTTGATACAATGTGAAATGCTGAATTATAGAGCATACCTGGGTTAACAGTATGGGAGTTCACAAAACCCTATGCAATCAGGAAGATACATGGTTTTTAACAGGGTTAAAAACCTGACTGCTAAATGTGAATATTAGTATTGTTACATGGTAGCAGAGAGAACAATTTAAAAGCAGTTTGATATTATCTAGCAGAAACGACTTTTCACAATTTGTAAGTAATGTTATTGGAAGCCATAAATTATGGTTCATATACCACCCCTACAATTAATAACTTTTCTTTTTATAGTCAATTCATTAGCTATTGGAAATATACCGGGCAAAGCTTCAACACACTGAATCAAGGCTTTCAGCAAGTTCAGTCGCTGGCATACATTTTTCTTTTCTGCCAGGCTGCAGCTCTGTAGAACAACAAAAAACATGTCCTTTGATTAGCCCCTGCATTTTTACACTAGGATTTGTTTAACTGACATAAAATGGTAACTCAGGCATTCAGAATCACAACTATAGGGATTTCTAAAAGGGGGGGCACGTCCCCTATATATACACTGCCTGTGCCCCCTTAACTGGTTTCAGATAATGCCATTTTAACCATCTTTAGAAGAAACCCCCACCAACTTTTACACAGGCCACCCTTTGCACACAAGACCAAGCCCCTCCCCTGCAGGCATTCAGGAGCCTTTGAAATGGAAAATTTATTCTGTCCTGAAATAGTTGGTACTATAATAAACAACTAGTGCCATCATTCTGCTAGGATTCAGAGTGCAATTAAGCCTGAACCTCATATGAGTGTACTGATTGGGGTGGGTGTGTGGAAAAAGGGTCTGCTCCAATATTCTTTCCTATTGCGCTAGTGCTTTTTTTTCTCTTGTCGTACAGAACTACCCTCTCTTCACATTCAGTAGGGGCACAGGGCCTTGTGGATGATTATATAACTTGTAGGTCAGTTTGTTGTTTAGGCACAAGCACTACAAGAATGTGGTATGTTGGCTGAAGCTGTTTGTTTGCTTAAGTTCTCAGAGTTCAATGAGGTCATTTTCTCATCTTCCCTGAGTTTTCTGTATTTTCCACAGACCTGCCAGCCTCAAACAACACCCTCTTTCTTCGCATTAGAAATGGAAACACGTCCTCTGCAGGAATTTTCCACTTAATAGCTCCTGCTTTCCTACCGGGGGCCTCCGCGCACCACCACTGCAATGCTGTATTTCTTTCCACTGCAGTTTGACATTTTGCAGCCAGAACAACGAGCAGTATTCACTCAGTCCTGATTTTTCAAAAACATCTCTATAGACACACATGCATAATGCACACAGTGCACCAATCAAAGGGGGGGAATGGCATGGGGAGTTCAACATGATTTCTTGTCATTAATGTTATGGCATTGTCTGATGATAATGATCTTTTACAGTGCTTTCTTCTACCCCTGCCTCTTTGCATACACACACGGACAAATGCCAAACCCATTGCCCTGCACTCCCTTTCCTGGTAAACAGTAAGAGCAAATCTCATGTTCTGTGGATGATTGTAATTGTTTGCCTTCATGAATTATTTCCTTGCATAATATTTGCAAACTGTATATCAGGTCCTGACACTACAATGAGGAGAAACATGGATTGCTTATAATCTGAGCAGTAAACAACAAGCCAGCTTTAAAATGTGCTGAATGACCTATCTGAAAGCAGCAATATTTGCAAACTGTTTACTGCTGAGATGCTGTGATGCACTCCCAAATGCAGCCGCCTAAAGATTTGCTTCAGCCAGGATCTCAGAGACTCAGTCAAGCAAAACCTGAATCAGTTTTATTTTCTGCTGTGGGGAGGCACTGTAAAATAATCAAAACTAATTTCCAGGAGTCACACTGCTGGGCCTGGGCGAACATATTTTTGTTTTCTTTTTAAATGGATCAGTGCTTTGAAGTAAATGTTGTTTGTTCTGGAGGGGAGATTTCCCCTGTCTGCACAGAGTGGTAGAGTCTCAGACAGCAAGGTCCCAGTAGGTCAGACTGGCACACTGAATTGTGTATCAGATAGACCCGGGTTTCTGGAGAAGGGGTGGGATGAGGAAGAAGGGTGGCCCTGGGCACGTTTTTCAGGCGGGGAGGGTGGAACAGTGGAAATAAAAAAAAGAAAAAGGATTGATGATTTGCAGGACACCTAGGGTATTTCTTTGAGAGTGTATTACTTCCACTTTTAACCAGGAACAAGAGCTGGGAGAAAAAAAAGCGGCAGGGGCTGACAGCTTTGTGCTGATCAAAGGGACATAGCGTTGAATGCCTTGCCTCGCTAGCTATTTATTAGAAAGAGAGGAGGGCTCTTTTACTATTCTACTACGGATAGAAGGGATTAAAGATCAAAAAAGAGGGGGACTGGCCTGACTTCTTTGTTCAGAAAATATTTTTTTTCAGCTTGCTGTCCACTCTAAGACAAAACCAGCCTTTCTTTCCCCAGTGCTGCTGCCTCTTTATTCTCAATGCTTGATATTTCTGATGATGAACAATTCTGGCAGCATCTTTTTTTTTCCATGTAGACAAGTCCCCCTTTGGGAAACTTAGTTAACTGTCTTTTAGCCTGATTAACCTAGGAAATAAAGTTTAAATGCACTGGTGGGATTCCATTAGGATCATCAGTTCACAGAGATAACAGGGAAAGGTGTTAAAATGCACTTCACTGGTGCAAGTGATCTCATGTTGTAAAAATGATTATCCCCAGCAGTACAAGGGAGGATTAAGAGGCTGTGTCTACATCTGGGAATCCCATAAGTGTTTTATTATCATTAATACATGTATTGATCACAAAACAAGCCCATCAGTATGGTGGCAATTGGTGTTGTGGATTAAATGCACTCCCTTAAATCAGTGAAATGTGATCTTTATTCCTAGAATTGCCATAAAAGCAGTTAAACAGTTTGAATGAAATTGGTAGAGCCTGTTTGTATGTTATCTCCATTCCAGATTACCCATAATTTAAAAAGAGTGAGGGTTACCAATATAAGATATCATTGTGGATTTGGTACATCTCTGCTAAATCTGTGGGATAATGCCAGGTAGGGATTTGACCTCTGTTGTCTAACTGGTCAGCTTCATTTCTGGACTGATAAATTCACCATAAAATATATTTGATAGAAAAAATAGAAATTTCTCTCTAGTTCTACCCTGATGTTGTTACCTTTTTCATGTCTTCTCCATTTTGGTTTTTCCAAAGTAAGAACATAGGCTACATGTAGGTACAAGCAAGGTTAAGGTGAAAGCTGGTAAACATAAATGCTTTTGAACAGAGCTATGAGAAATTCAGCATCTTGGCTTCACAGAGTTGGATACAATGACATTTGCCATGGTTTATTCTGTTTAGGTTACAGCCCTAAATTTTGCTTGGAATTGAAATGAACCATAAATATCAAAGCAAAACTCTGTCAGAAGTGTTGATTTTAAAATGACAACCTCATTAACCTTAGTCACTAAAGCTAGGCTTCAAGCTGAATATACAGGACAAAAATCTTCAATTCACTTAGTGAATCTTCAAAGTCACTTAGGACCCAAGTGCTATTGATCTATAATGGTTTTTAAGTCTAAGGGTGCATCTATATGAGATGTTGACTGCGCAGTAGCCCGATACTAATGCGCAGTAGTGTTGAGTGGCAAAAACCATTCTGAGATGCAACTGCGCAGTAGTATTAGGTTACTACATGGTAGCATCACTTAAAAGGTACTTGCCAGCACTACTGCACAGTAACTCTGGTTATTGTGCATTTATTTAGTACTTGCTTATACTCCAGTACTTGCTTATAGTCTTGTGTAGCCATGCCCTAAATGTAAAATATTTTAATTATGCTTTGTAAAGTGGCTTCCATTCAAATACCCTGCCTTTGTTAACAATTACCTGAAAAAATTATCTGAAAAAATTATCTGAAAAAAACTGACCCTTGTGTCACGAGCAGACATTACCAGCTCTCTGGAGATAGTTGCCCAGAATAGACTCTATTATTACAGTGCCTCACTGCTACAGTGGCTAGGGGCAGCTATTAGCCAGTGTTTCACTGGCCAAATGGCTATCTTACAATGAGAGTAACTGTGGCTGCATGCATATGTCCTGTATGTAAGCATATAGATTCTCCTGGTGTTTTGAGGGGTAACTTTACCTTGGAGAAGAGTGACTTCAAGTGGTGCAGGGCTTTGTATTATGTGTTCATTCCTCATTACAAAAACAGATTAAGTCTGTGTCAGTGTGTCATATGTCTAAATATTGGGTCTTGTCTAGCCTTGACCTCATCCATTCTATAGATCCTGATGATCCCTTCATCACCTCCTGTAACTATACCATCATGAGCTCTTCACATCATCATTTGCATATCAAGACAGGTAGGATGGATACTCTAGGGCTATGGTACTGTATTAAATCATACCAATCAAAATCCAATGTGGACATTTACACTTACATGGAGGCCTACTAAAGCCAGCTGGACCCAGTTGCAAAATGAAATATATAAATGCTTCCCTTCCAAGGGCATCTAAAATATTGATTAGTTCATAAAATCAAATAAGTTAAGAAAGAGTAGAGGGTTGAATAGCATTTTTCCCCATCTCCCTAATGCAACAGCAATGCTTATAGAGGACTGAAGCTGAGGATGGCTGTATAGCAATGGACTGTAAAGGACTCTGAAACTGAGGATGGCTCTAGAAGCACTAAGCCTTATGATTTCTGTAATATTGGGTGATTCATGGGAGAATTAAATTACCCAAAAACCTAATGGAGGACTTAATGGGCACCATATAAAACACCTGGGTAACAAAAGAGACAGAAAGTAAACATACAAATAAGTAAAAAGCATAAACTATGAGGCAAAGAAGAGATAAGAAACCCAACCTATAAAATATAGGTGCATAAATATGATGACAAATAATCAATAATTAAATGTTTCAAATATACTGCTTTCTCCACCCATTCTTTAATAGATCTTAAGTACCTTTCAATGCCTTGGAGTCAGATTCATGCCAAAATGTCTGCATTACTGTTTTGCAAGTGCTACCACTAATTGAAACCACATAGTGTCACAGATCTAAAATAAGGCAGGCAGGGCATCCCTGCTGAAAAGCTACCCAGCAGGAAAAACACTTTGTTCTCTTTTAAAATGAACTAATTCAAGGAACACATTGTCTAGAGATCATTACTTCTTAATGGATGCAGTACTTCCTTCCCCCACACCCATTTCACTATAATTTTCCTGGTCAGATATCAAAGGACTTGGATAGTCTCATAAACCACATAACTAAGTTTAATATGCAGGCTTGTCATTTGCAGGTATTGCATCTCTGCAATTGCAGAAATTTTTCATTGACCAAATGGAGATTACCTGTGGATAGCCTGATTAATTAACAGAGCCAGATCCCTATATTATGCCGTTTATAGTAGAGTAGTTTAGATTAGGGTAATCATCGCAACATTTTTCAGTAATTTAATCCCCCCCCCCCCCTTAAAGGTTTTTTAGCAATTCTACACTTGGTGACAATATTAGTGAACACTGTTGCCATTTTCTGCACTGCTTATTTTTCTGAACCCTGACCCCTATGGCTCTTTGGTTCAGTCGTATTAGTTTAAAAAGCTAGAAATAATGTAACAAACATTAGAAAGGCATTCATCAAATCTACAGAATATAGGAGGGTTTGTGCCTTCTGTAATGGATGGTAAAAACTGAGAGCAACACCAAATTCCAAGTTAAGAGCTGTACATCTCAGCATTATGACTTTGGAAGATTTTGGAATATTAGCAGAATATGCCATGTTTTTCAGGACATCAGAGAAACATTAAGATGAACCTGCTGGCTTTAGGATTTGGGTAGGACATAAAGGTACACATGTCACTGAGTCCCATAGCCTGCTATACTAGGAATCATCTATTCTTCATCAGCTTTGGATGCCATCTAACAGTTTTTCATTTGTCTCTCTGAAGTGTTATCAAAAATCCTTTTAAATAAAAAGTTTGCATCAAAAAGGGCAACTTTAATATTCTTGAAAAGTCTTATGAAACATATTTTGTTATTTAGTTGGATTTTTAATTGGATTAGGAGTCATATAGACTCCTGAAATGTCTTCTTGGTTTTCATTCAAGAAAGTATGTATGGGTCTATGTAACAGTCCAATGCCTTCAAAAGGATTCTCCCCTAACTTAAACCTGGTAACGCAAATGAAGTTAAATGTATAATGAATAAATAAACTATACCAACATGAATTCATGTCTGGTGAGAGAATTCAGGTCATAAGGCTCCAGGGCAGTGAGTAGCTTGGAGTTCTATGCAGGCAACTGTGTTCAAGTGTCCTGGGGGCAAACTTCATGTTTCATTGCATCTAAATAACTTCCTGTAGCTGAGGTGAAGAAGAGAGCAAAAGTGCATCTATCTCTAAATGGGTTAAAATGTGGGGTATCAAAATGCAGGGAGGTGACAGCGATAGAAGAGTTGCTCCAGGTAATGTTAGGGTCAAGAAGGCAGAGGCAACTCCCCAAAATAGAGACAACCTCTCTTTGAATAGTCTTCTACTGTGAGATGAAGTGGCATATGCTGTTACTGCTTATGAAAGGGGAATGGATAGACAAAGAGGTAGCTATGGTTCAGATGCACTAAGGTGTACTTAAATACACAGTGAACAACAGATAGGAACTCCTCAACAATCCCTCAATGCGATCACTCTCAAATTAACTGCACATTAAAGTTTTAGGGCAAGAACTAGCTCACTTCTGTTGAAGGGAAAGCTGTATTATTTATACCAACCACACCACTGCCTGCATCACATGACACACATTATTTTCTTATTGACTCACTCTCTCTATTACTTCACACACACACACACACACACACACACACCAGTCCCTTTGGAGTTTTTCATTATGGAACTCAGTGCAGAGAATGTAAAGAGCTCTTCAGAAGAATTCTAAGTGGCTGACTTTGGGATGTGACAAAGAACAGAGACTAGCTTAGTATTTCTTAGTACCTGAAAAACATACTGAATGAGAGAGAATGTGTTTATAAATCGTAAACACATCTGTCTGTTTACTGCATCATTCACAACTAGCAGTGGAAAAATGGCTAGAGAAGTCTGATTTTACATAGAATTTTTCATATTAAGTTATCCCCATGGACTTTACAAAGTAATGAGTCCTGTCAAAGAGGGTTAAGCGTGCTTACTGGATAAGTAGAAAAGAGTAGCCAAGTTGTGCTTAGCGATAATTCACATAAAGCACTGGACAATGAGAGCTTGTTTAAGTGGAAGAGGGAAAATATTGGCCAGGGCATCAGAGGAAGCCTCAGTATTTTTCCAAGAATACCACAGAATCTTTCATTTTTCCCTGGTCAGTCAGCGGCAGTGGTGACACTAACCCCTGTTTAATTTTTCAAGTGATAGAAGGCTGCCAACCATCCCTTTCTTTCCTCATCCATTTTCACAGATATGTAGAATATTACATTACATTCTTTGCATTAGGTATAAGTTTTAGGCATGGATTAAAGGTCAGAATGTAATGGTATTCATTCTCCTAATGTAATGGTATTCATTCTCCTAAAGCTTGTTCCTAAAAATCCCCCCAAAATCCTCAAAACTGGGATTGTCAAAAGTGGAATCAATGGGAAATCAGCCAGAATGAGACTTTATCTGCATCCTTAGACACTTAAAAACCTCTAAAATGTTTTCTTCACCACTCTCTCCTGCTATCAAGTCAGTGACTAAATTCCTATTCTCTCAATGGGAGTAGTACCTGTCTCTTTGGGAGTCAGAATAAATTAATAACTGGCAAGAATTTTCTTTTTCTTGGATTTTTTTTTGTAGAAGTCTAACATGATACACAAGAAATTCTGTTCTTACAATACTGCTGGACAAGAAGTTTGACTGCGGTCTGACCAACGCCTCTATAGGGCGTTGGTCAGACTGCAGTTGGAGTACTGCGTGCAATTCTGGGCGCCACACTTCAAGAAGGATGCAGATAACCTGGAGAGGGTACAGAGAAGGGCAACTCGTATGGTCAAGGGCCTGCAGACCAAGCCCTATGAGGAGAGACTAGAGAAACTGGACCTTTTCAGCCTCCGCAAGAGAAGGTTGAGAGGCGACCTTGTGGCTGCCTATAAGTTCATCATGGGGGCATAGAAGGGAATTGGTGAGGATTTATTCACCAAGGCGCCCCCGGGGGTTACAAGAAACAATGGCCACAAGCTAGCAGAGAGCAGATTTAGACTGGACATTAGGAAGAACTTCTTCACAGTTCGAGTGGCCAAGGTCTGGAACAGGCTCCCAAGGGAGGTGGTGCTCTCCCCTACCCTGGGGGTCTTCAAGAGGAGGTTAGATGAGTATCTAGCTGGGGTCATCTAGACCCAGCACTCTTTCTTGCTTATGCAGGGGGTCGGACTTGATGATCTATTGAGGTCCCTTCCGACCCTAACATCTATGAATCTATGAATCTATGAAGTTACAGGATTGGCTTGCACATGGACTTCCTGATCTTCTGACTATACCCATCACTAACTTTTATGGAGGATATTTTTTGCAGGAGGAGGAATGCTCTCAGTTAAAGTATACCAATATGAATACTCCAAAGTTACCACACTAGAGTCAGGAGATAAGTAATTGTATGATGAATGCATTAGGAAGACAAGCTCATTGGAGTGCACACTGTCATTTATTTTAGATTTTTACAGTGCCCATAGTGGTGAAACAGGACAGGAAGATAATAAGTAGGTCTCAACAATCCCTTTCATAAACAGTTCAAACAGCATCTGATTGGGATGCTAAAATGGGATCCTCCTTAAAAACAAACAAAAGAAAACAACAAAAACCCTAATTGTCTAAAACATTTTTAAAAGCTCCTTATCCATCTCATTCCCTTTCCTAGTCTTGTTTCACCATTATGGTAGGGATATAGAAATCAGAGACCTTGAAGTTTTACTAGGTCTTAGTTCATCTCTTCTTAAGATTTTTATGGATGGTCCAATACAGCGAACCCAAAAATAATGAAATGATGTGTCAGCTCCCCACTTCCTCACCAACCTCAAAATCATGAAATTAGCTTAAAAATCTTGAGATTTTATTTTAAATTATTTTTAGGTTGTTTTCATTTGCCTTGTGGCTTATGAACTTTTCTCTGAAACCAGTTTCCTGTTTTTAAGTGAAATCTGAAACCATCACAGAATTGAATCATACCAGAAGTCACCATAAAATCACTTGGATACTAACTTTGGGTCTGAGAAAGACCCAGTCTTCATAGTATCTATTATCTGGATGCATGGAGGGATTCAAGCAGGACTTAAATGCTTAAGTTCAAAATTTAGATCCTCAAAACCCCTGCTCAGCTACTACCTCACCCTAGAGTCACCTAAAGTTTGTAGGTACCTCGATTTCATGTGGTAAAATTCTCCAAGCACATAAAAAGTTTTCTCATGGATGTGCCTAAACAAATTTTGGTCTTCACAGTACTGAGCAACTAAGTACCTTACCCCAACCTTGGGATTCATAACAGGGGCATATTCTTCTAACCCAGGTTGTGGTAGGGCCCAGTCTGCTAAGCATTCTCCAAGCATTCCTAAGCATGAGCAGGAGAGAAGGTGGTAGCTATGGTCCACTTTTATCCATATTTCAGGATATGTGCATTCACTGTAACCAATCTATGGTCATACTTTAAGCTGTGTCATCATAGATTGGGAGTGGGTTGTGCACATGTGCTTTGGTGCCAGGTGCTATGCAAGAAGCATTGTGTCAGTAACTTGGGGTGGGGGAGGGGTGGGTAGGATTGTGGGGCAGATTAATAGGTCCCTGGGGATGGTCTTGGTGGGTCAGTGGAGTGGGGTGGTTTTCCATCTGGGGCCTAAAAATAGCCTGGTCAAGACTGGGGGGAGGGGCACCCCCACATAGGAAGAGCACAGCTCTAGAGCTGGGGCAAGCAGCTAGGTTTTCCCAGCTCTAGGGCTGCACTCGAAATGTTTGCAAATGATCACTAGATCAGGGTAATCCATTCCTGATCTAATTTATCTTACCTCCTCAGGTGAGCTAATTTAGATTGGGCCCAACACTTCTTGCCCAATTTAACTTCCCCTAGCATCTGAACAGACTGGCACCTAGATCCACCTGACAGTAGTTAGGTCAATCTAAATACAACATCTGCACATGCAGTGCACATGCACATGCTCAATTTATCAATTTTAGAGTGTGGGAGACCTAAATGTAATACCCCAAGCTTGTATAAAGGGTCTGACTATCCGGTTCCTGGCAGATGACCCTAACTACCAGGCCATGCAGTCTTCTGGGTTTGTTGTGGGGAGGTGGCTCTTTAATCCCCCCAGTTGAACCTGTTCCACTACACTTAGAATTAGTAAATATTCACTGGAAAAGCATGTCTATTTCCCAGGGCAGAGGGCATTCATTTTGGGAGAGGGGAGACCTGGGTGAATACTCTAGTGAATACTTTATATAAACTACCCTTTTCATTGGAGATGTGACTAGACCATTAGGTTACAGTGTCATTCTCATTCCTGTCCCTGGCCTGAGGGCCAGATTAGTGATTAGTATGATTAGTGATTAGTGCAAAGTCACTAACAGTTTTCTGAGTCTCAAGATAGCACCTTAGCCACTGCTTGTTTTTTTCTCTCTCTGGGGCTGGTAGAACTGATGGCAGTTGAAAATATCAAAAAAATGGGGCTTCCCAGTGACACTTACCCTGCCTACCAGCTTTTTTTTTTTTTTTTACAGGATAAGGAAGAATTTACTGGTATTCATTGTAGATCACACCTTTCTTATAGTACATCTGGACAAGATTTCATAGGGACTTTCTAGACAGACAATCATGGTAATAATATGCATGACCCAAGAGCACACTTACTAAAAGAGGGATAAGAATGTTACATGCTTTTATTTTGAAATTTAATTAATAGGTATTAACTAAAAGCTAAGCAAATAGGTCTGGAAGATTTTATTCTACAGAAAATAGGTTGCTCCCTGCCCACAAATGAAGTTTAATTTGCCTCAAAGCTACTTTTAATGCAGATTTCACTTGCCAAGTAGTTTCACCAGGAAAAAACAACAAAACCAAACCTTCTCGCATTCTCGGGGCAATAAGATATTCTGTGTGGGTCTCCCTTAGCTCTTGGTGAATCTGTTCCCTCTGTATACAATACCCAGTCTTTTGCTGAATCAGAGGAAGAGGATGACTTTGAAAGCATAGTGGCTTGGGGGTCTCACCTAGAGAGATTGGACACACCATCCTACTCTTCTCTGGACACCCACTTGACCAGCTTTGTTTGTCGACATGGTCACCTAAGTCCCAAAAATGTAATTTAGGCATTGTTTCTGAGCAGACAGTTGCCCATTCACGTACATAGGATTACATGTGCAGGAATAGAGTGCCATCCTGTGCATAAGTGGCATGTAGGGGACTTAAATGATGACCAGGTAGGCAACCAAATCTGGTCATCTGAGTGTCCAGAGAAGAACAAAATGATGCCCCTGGGTTCCAGTCTCTATGTTCATAACCCTCTAGGCATTTTAAACTACATACTAACAGGCATACTGATATCATCTTCATAACCTCAGAATACCCTACAGCATGGTGGTTGTCATACAAGCCCATGAGATGTAGGTTCAGATTCTCTCAGAGCCTAGAATGAAACCTTAGTTTCCCACATCGTGGGTAAGTGCTGTAAGGATGGGGGTACTGGGGAATGTTTCTTTCTTGCCATTTTTTATGAATGGTCCTTAGTCTAATCTTTCATTTCCAATGCTTTGCTTTTGTTCAGAATGCATGAAATGGAAAATAAATGCTTTGGTTTGGGTTAAAAGATTATTTCATTTTACCTCAATGATTTTGTTTTGTTTTTTTATTTTGTTTTGAAGAGGGAAGGAAACCAAATGTTTTCATTTCAGTTGGACTCAACCCATTTTTTTGTTTTGATTCTCTACCATGGGGGCCAATAATATATTCACATAATAATGTATACATGATGTTGGAATCAGTCCTTACATGTTATGGCCACAGTAATCTGCAGGAATAATTAAATCATTCAACATGTTCTTTTCTGTAGTAAGGCAGCTGTTCAGAAAGGGCATGGAAGACCAAAAGGCATATTTTAAATTGACACATCTGAAAAAATAGAATCCTTTTGCCCTTCTTCATACTCCCCTCCTCCATCCACGGTAGGTGGCTTCTTCATTATATACAGTCCCACCCTCGTTCCCTGCTTGAGCCACGATTAGTACATATTTTTATAATAAAAATAATACTCTCCCCTTGCCTTCACAGCTGTAGATTCCCACCCAAATTCCCATTATGAATCATGACAAGTACATGTGTTAAAAATAATAAAAATGTTTCCTCCTGCCCTCCCCCACCTCGCTGTCTATTCCAATCCATCACCTCGTCTTCACTGAAATATTTCCTAGAGAGCTCCAGTGTTTCCTCTGAGCTGAGGAAGTCTCTTTCATACCAGTTTTATTTGACTGTTTTCAGAGCAGGACACAACTTGAAAACAGTCAGCACTAGGCAGTGATGTCAGGAGTCTCTGTCAGAATTGTTTAAAGCAGTAAGATGAAATAGGCACAAAAGGACAAGGCAAGCTAGACTCAGGCTTAATGGGAGAACATAGGGTGAAGGCCATGCTTTTTAAATATGAGTCTGTAGGGGAATTTTAGAAAAGAGAACAAACTGCTTATAAACAGTCCATATCAGAGAGCTCCTGCTGTGAATATTAGATATTTTGAAAAGTGAGAGAGAGAGCAGCATATCAGCTGGACGGGGTTGGAGACATGGGATATTCAAGATATATCAGAAATGACAACTACTTCAAACAGTTACCCCCTAAAATTTCCTACAAAAATTTGATTGAAAATTATAAAATTTCTGTAGGCTTCTTGTAACATCTGACAGGATTAGAGTGAACACTTTAGCCTTGTTGTGGAAGTCTATGAGAAAATTTGAAAAACTGTAAAAAATTCCTATTGTTTATTAAATCCCACAAGTTTTTAGAATGATTTCTTTAAATCCCTGTCAGTTTAATCCATATTAAATTTGGCATGACTTTTTCATGTGGGCCTATTTGGGGGTCAGGAAGGAATTTAGCCAAATGATCAAATTGGTATGGACTTCGCGGGGGGGGGGTGCCTTCCCCTGTAGCGGGGGGTGTGGCCCTCTTCCTGGGATTTCTCAAGCATATGTTAACAGCCTTTGTAGCAGCAGGCCACTGTAGTACCCCCTGCTTTACCTGTGGCAAGTTAGGGTGTCATGTCTTGTATTGTGTCAAAGTAGATTGTGTAGTTTTGCTAAGAAATTAGACAATGGCTTTGTATAAGATGATTTGCATAGAGATGATCCTGCTTCAGGCAGGGTGCTGAATTAGATGACCTTTTGAGGGCCCTTTCAGCTTGACTTCTCTATGATTCCCTATGATTTATATTTGCATACCTCCATTATAAATGAAGTAGAACTCTGTGAACATGGGACTTGGAGATGATAGGAGTTTGTATGAGCATTTCTTTTAATCTAGTTTTGTCACAGTCTGTTTCACCCTCCCTCTTGCTACTTGATTCTCCATTGAGCTTTTGGTTCCTTTGAATCCATAACCTCCCTGAAGCCATCCTGTTTTGCATGATTTTGATCTCAAACAGGATAGCATCTCTTTTCCAGAAAATAGACCCAAACCAATTCAAAGCCAATTCTGGTTTGGGCTTCTCAATAAAACAGCCCCTGGTTGCAGGCTTCTTATGTGGTCAAATGAAACTAAAATTTGAACTAAATCTTAGCCCACTTTTAAGTGACCTGCAGCGGTATAACTCTTTGGTTGAGTTAGATTTAAAGTCCAAAACTTGTCTCACCTAAAAGCTTGTCCATTTCATATCAAATAAATGCACTCTGTGGAATAAAGCACTCTGTAGAATTTCTCATTTTGACTTTTTCCTCCATAAAGAATCACTAAAATGTTATAGGGGTTTCTTCTATTTCAACGTTAAACAAGGGTTGACAGCCTGATATGAACAAAATCAGTTTGTTATCTCCTAAATTAGGGGATTGAACTAATAAGCATTGGGTTCAGTTCATTTTCCATCTGGAGAAAGGCTTCTTCAAATAATTAAGTCAGGTAAAATAGTTCTAAGAGTTCCATTCCATAAGCTAGAAATCCTCCTTCTTCTTGTCTTATGTTTCAACTATCATCGCAGAATGTGAAATTACAGTTCCCGTTTGATAATGCAAGTCCTGGAAAGGTACAGATGTTTGTTAAAACTCAGGATTTAAATATGAACCAACTTTTGAGAATGCATCTAATGATAAATATGCATAGAAACTGAAAAAGGAGGTTTGGGGATATATGCTATAAAGCAAGGTGTTTGTGCAATCATTCCAAATTGCACATGCTCATTTAGGTATGCAAATATTTGCACAAAAGTAAGCATGTGAATGGGCCCGAGTTCCGAAACTAGAAAAGTATGCAGCTGTATTCTTATCATTTAACCATAATAATTCAGAAGGGTATTGCCAGGGTATTGCCAGGAAGAACAGACATAGGACTTAGGACTATCCATGCATATCTATAGCTATTTCTTTGCATATACCTTGGACAATCTGTATTACTTAGTGCAGGCTTTTAAGTTGCAGGGGTTTAGGTTGTAGCCGTGTTGGTCTAAGGATATAGGCAGACAAGGATCTTTGGGTGAATTTGATATCTTTTATTAGACCAACCCAAATGGTTGGAGAATAGTTATTAAGCAAGCTTTCGGGTTCAAAAACCCTAGCTTGCTTAATAACTATTCTCCAACCATTTGGGTTGGTCTAATAAAAGATATCAAATTCACCCAAGGAACCTTGTCTGCAGGCTTTTAAGATTCTTTAGTGTCAGAGGGAGAGCTGAAGACAAAAGAAGGGAGTGAAAAAGGCTGCCTGATCAATATATTGAACAATTCAGGATATGGTCTCTAATCCTCCATCATTCAGTCTAAAGATCTGCCACCTGCCAAGACTTCAACACACCTAAAAAAAGTGTATATTAGGTCATACAAGGATACTAACCACCTTGAAAAAAAAAACAGTTAAAGGCAAGCTGGGCCTGGTGGCAAGTTTTCTTGTCCTCTTCTGGCTTATATTAAGAAAGTGAAATCACCAAGGACATATTTCTTCTCCTGCAATGTCAGCCTGTTTGTCCAGTGAATGTAGACCACTTGTGACACTGGCAGTTTTCCTATCTACCTATGATCCATGATAGTGCATTGGCTTCTTTTCTGACCAAGTGCCATTGAAGGCAGTTGCTTCCAATACCATTGCCATTTACTCTGGATTTAGGTTCCCATCTGAAAATACAAACCTGTAGATTTCCTACTTATTGAATCAGGCTTCAGAATTGTCATTTAATTTGCAGTATGATTGCTGGATGACTCCCGATCTTGATTCCTAGGTCAGGTTACCCATGTGCTCTTTACCTGTGCTCGAAACCCATGGAGAGAGACTGATGTAGAGTGCCAGGCAGGAAAAAGAAAACTAGTATCGTGTCTCTTTCTACTCTGCATTTGGCTTTTGGTTCTGTCCATGTGTTTCAGGCAGAACCAAGAGTGTTTATCATTTGAACAGAGGCTGAGTGCAGTGGCTTGGCAGAGTGGCAAAATGCTGGCAGATGAGGGAGAGAGGTGGGTATGATCTAAGAGATAGGAAGGATCAAATGCTTTTGAAAGGAAGCTAATTGAGCATGGGGTCTCATGCAGTCATATAGTTAGCATGTTTTTAGGGATGATGACAAACCTGTGACCCTGAGTGGCATACAGCATTTGTAACACCAGAGCATTTGTGAAGAGCTGGGTTCCATTTTTAGATATGATCTCTTCTTGGACTCTGCATAGTATGAATCTTGGGCTCAAACAAATCCTATATTTTACCAGTTTCTGCAGAAGGAAATCTGGGCCCTGCCCCACTTCTGGTCAAATGTCTCCCTTACAGGATGGAGTGAGGCTCAGACCTGCATAAAGTACCTTTCACCCCTACTCTGATGCTTAGAACTTTCCACAGAGCTTAGACCTTCCCACAGAGGCAAAACAAGTACATTTTCTTCCAATTTTAATATTTTAGGCTGGCTGGAGCCCAGCATCCCTTTCTATAGGTGCAGTCTCCACCCAAAAATAATCTCTGAGCTCAAGTTACACCTGGAAGAAATCTGGCTCAGTCTTATGTGTTTTTAATTATAATGCATTACTGCCCCAAGTATGCTGGGTACTGAATAGTATGGGAAAGGCACTTTTCAGGAAAAAAGCAAGAAGGTAAATTGAATCATACACTGAGAAAAGTCTGGTGCTGATGTTTTGCCAAGGGTATTCAGGCAGGAGAAAAAGGATTAATGGCTTGGTGCTGTTAAACCTCTCTTTGGTGTGCCTGTCATAACCTTCCACCAGCTCTTGCAGTAGCCGATTAAAATCTGGCTACCAGATGGAGTATTTTGGCTTGTCTATGCATTTTGAGATACCCTGGTATGTTCCTGTATTCCATCCAGACTCCCTTGGTGTGTTATACAGTATGAAGAACCAGTCTGGCACATTTCATTAGCCAACTGTGCAATAAATAGCATGAAATCCCCAAGAACAAGCCAGTGCAGTTTTAATGCTCATTTAAGTCTAGCATTTTTTCTGGACAATCTTTACTAGTTTTCAATTCTTTAATATTTTATTTTTTCTTTTGTTTCCTAAGGGCATTTTTTTCTAACAGAAACCATGCCTAGTAGCACTGATAAGCTTGATTTTCTTCTTACATTAGGAATTTTTTAATGGTATAACTCTAGTACCTATACTGGCAGAAGTGAAGTTATTTCCAAACTTAGATTGTGACCTGAAGAAAGGCATTTGATGCTCAAGAGTTTGTGCAACAGCTTTCCCAACTACACAGTTGGTTCATTCCCAGATAGCACAAAAAATCCTTGTTTCTCAGGCATTACCTGGACCCTCACAGCTACAACACGCTAACCCTGCTACAATATAATCAAAAGCAGAATTATATCCCACATATTTACAAATATCTTCTCATGGTTTTTCCCCTTCTGTTGGCTTTTTCAGATGCCTGCCACTAACTCTGGGTTTTTATTTTACATTCCTTGTGAGATTGTTTACTTGGGCTTTTTTTCTGGGGGTTTTTTCTGTTTTTTTGGGGTGGAGGGATGATTTTTTTCGATTTAATTTAGTATGTTGTGTTTATTTATGGCCATATTCTGCTGTCCTCTCACATAGGGCAGTGCCTTTCTCCTTTGGTTTCAAATGTACTACTTCCAGGGAAGAACCCAGTCCTTAAACTAACAATTTAACTCTACTGGTAGTAGTAATGGTGGGATTGTTAGCAGTAACAAGGCTTCAGGTGCCCATTAGCATTTTAACACCACATTGACTATTGTAAAAGAACAGGTCAGGACAAAATAGCAGTTAAGAACGCTACTAGTTGATAGTGCCTGCTTCATTTCCATCAATGCTTCCACTCTTCCTAGTACAGGTGGAGCTGAACTTATGATAGAAATGGGAAAATATAGCTTAAACTGGGATTTTTAAAATGATGTTTCTTAACAATGTTAAAAATATTTACTTGAAAGTTTTCTCTGCTGCTGGAAGTTTGTTCTAAGATGTGATGGTTTAATTATAACCTGAGTGGAGTTTCCATTGGTGTAAATTAGAGTAGCTCTGCTGAGAAGCTGTGGTGACTTATGCTGGCTATTGATTTGTCCTCCATTATTGTGTAGTTGTCACAAACCTTTCGTGTAAGGTGGGATCACAGATTTTTTTCCTTTTTTCTCTCAATGGATAGATCAACTGTGTCTTTTTTCTTCCTTCTTGTTGAATATATATTACATTCTCCATCTGTTTATTTGTTGACAATTTAGACCAACTTCCTTTACACACTATATAGGAATAGGTCAATGATAAATTAAAACGATCCATGAGAGTTGCTTAAACATCAGTTTGTTCAGGCACCTGCCATACTAGATTCTTCCTGTAACATTTTACAGGCAGAGTCTCCAGACCACAAGATAATGCGTACTATATGTGCACCAGTAACTATTACACTTGCTCCCTCCTTTTCTGTTGCTTAGGGGACAGTACTTACCAGTTAGGAACAGGAGATTGGCCAAAGGTGCAGATATGATTAGGATCTGTAACCTGCTCAGAAACTGGCTTAATTCAGGATATTCAGACTTTGAATGTATGATCATTACTTAGAGAAAGAAAGGTCCAGATTTTTATTTCAGCTTCCCTGAATTTGGGTTTATTAGATCCAAGGTTTTTGTTCAGTCATGGTAGTCAAAGGATAAAAAAAAAGAGTCCTAGAGCTGGTCTTCAAGTCTGGTGGAGAGGAAAGGAGGAGGAGGTTGGGAAAGGCTGGGGGAAGTAGGCTGAAGGGACATCCCAATAGAGGTTCCAGTCATATGAGATGGTTGTGGCAGAGATATACAATAAAGCAATGCACAAAGAAACAAAGTCTCATAAGTAAGAGAATTGTCGCACATCAATATTAGGCAGCTCCTGGAGCTCTTAATTCCTGGATTGTCCACACATTCACTTCAGAAGCTAGTATTAAGCACACTTAAAGTGGCTTAAAGTTATGCCACTCAAGGGCAGGTTTATCTCTGATCTGTATTAGGGCCTTGTTACATGTTGCACTTTGAGCTTCTCAAATGTTGATCAGTGTTAGTGTTAGCTCAAGTTTAGAGCAGTCACACCTTAAGGCTAAAAACCATCTCTGACTGTCCCCCACCTGCACAGCTGTGACATGTCACTAGAGGGATGGTGAGCAGGGGCTTCAGTAGGAGCTGCAGCTGTGAGTTGCCGCTACCGGGCTGGTGAGCCAGGATAGGCTTCCATCCCTGCTCTTGGAGGGGGCAGGGGTGAGAGATGGATGTGGGGATGAGAAGCTGGGGGGCAAAGAGTTAATGGGATGGGGTGTATAATGAAATGGGAGGTGGAAAGGAAATGGGGTGGGAGAAGTGTGGTAAAATGAAGGAAGTCAACCACCGACGGATAAAATAAAAATAAGTAGAGAAATCATTTAAAAAAAAAAAAGAAATTAAAGAAGTTCTCATGGTTTAATAAACTGAGATTTGGGTTGGGAGGGGGGGCGCTGTCATGCTTCCTAGGGTGTCTGGGAGAAGTGAGGGAAGGCACTTTTACCCAAACAAGTAGATCCAACATGAGAAAAGGCTGTACAATAAGGCCTAAATATCTGATATGAGGTGACCTGCAAATTGTAGCAAACAGATCCTTACATTGTAATTTCCTGCATTTCCACTGTATTGTCTTTAAGGCTCATGCAATAATTCAAAGTTAACACTCTTTCATCATGCTACTATAGCCATGGATCCTCCCTTGGGAAGGCAAAAGTCTGATTTGCTGAAAAGATAGAAAAAACCTTACATACAGATATTTAAGCCTCTTTGGGTGAATTCCTTGTTCAGCTGAACTTAATGATAGTTTTGCCATTAACTGCACTGGGACAAGATTCTCATCCCTTACATAGGGCAACCCTGTGCTAAATGAGTGGGAAACTAGGCAAATTCAGCCTCTATCACCTGTCATGGAAATTTTTCATGCAGCTAGGGACCAAGTGCCAATTCAGCTTGAAGTATAGATTTGTTGACTGGTGTAATTATTTTAAGACAGAACACGTCTGCCAGAAAATCTCCACAAAGTTCTAGCATTTTGCCTTTAAAAAGTATGTCATATATATAAAGAATAGTACATAGACTGCGAAGGATTGTAGGTTTATTTTATTAGCTGGATTTCCAAACCCTTCTAGTGGGAGCTGTAAAGCAAACATAGGCCCTAAAATCTACACTGATTGAGAATCTAGCTGTGCATAGCACTTACACCACCTGTCCCAGTGAGCTACTTTGGGCCCGTGAGATGTGCCAGGAACAGAAAGGTCAGAGTGAAGATGACGGGAAATGGAAAGCCAGGGCCACATTTTAGCATACAGTATGTGTGTGCTAATATAGCAACCCTTTGGCTCCCCTTTCAGTCTGAATCTTGGGACTGCTGCTTAGGTTAGAAACTGCAAACAGCAGCAGTGGAGCTAATTGATTAGTGCAGAATTATATGTGTAGTTATGTTTATATACTGGTGGTTGTGAGTGGGGAGGCATGACCTGAAGAAAGAAGAGGTATACTCAGTCCTTAGAGGAAGAAATGTGGAGGTAGAGAGACCTCAAAGGCAGCACTTCCTCTGACAGCTCAGAAGTGTATTGAAGATGTTGGTAGCATTTTCACACCTACATTCCTATCTGTAAGAATGCAAAAGTCTAAAAAAGCTGTGAATATGCACAAGACAAGAACAAGCTACAGAACAACTGAAATTCAGACATCAAGTTAGGGGATTCCCTTGATTTGTTTCAGTTCTGAGGAGCTGGAAGGTAATGGGGAGTTATACATTCTGACACACACCTTTGTGAATGACCTCAATTCTGGTAGCACTTAAATACTTGTAAGAAAAGAATCTTCTTGGAAAACCTGTAAACACTTAAACCACAATACAACGTCATATCTGAGTTTACCCTGATCTTGAAAGGCTTATTAAGCAGAACATTTTTGACCAAATGTATTTCCATTGAATTATACCCTTTTGTGGAATCAGAAGCAATCGAGACAGTAATTTTTTTTGGTGGAAAGATTCTTGAAGTCCAATAAAATGGAGAGAGAGAGAGAGAGGGCCTCTTTCTGACCTTCTTCCTCTGAATTGGGTGTTTCAATACAGTTCCATTTCATGAGCACTTTAAGAAGGTTTTGTTTTGAAAACTAAAGCTGTCACAAAAGAGTTGTTGTCTTTTTCCCAATTCTTTTCAGCATACTGGCAAATGATGTGTGATGTTCATAGAACCGACAATCTCTCCTGCCCAAGTACAGGGGGGCTGGACCTGATGATCTTGTAAGGTCCCTTCCAGCTCCTAACATCTATGAAATGAAAGAGAGAAAAAAAAAATCAAAAGAGTAATATATTGTTATGTTTAAGCCAGTAAAAGAAAATAGTAGCCAGTTGTTGGTTATCAGTGATTTCAGGGACAGTAATAATATTAAGGATAATACAGTAATCAACACCTGAGAGTAGGACAACGAGGTTACCTAAGAGGAGCAAGTACTCACCCCTAGAGTATGTAAAAATACCACCAGAAAGAGGATAGACAGGGCCATTCTTTTAAAGTTTCCTTCATTGCTGTCCAAACAACTTGGCAGATGCAAACTCAGCCTTGGCAACTTTGCAACTGTTAACACTTTTGAAGAATTGAAAAATTTTAACAAGTCCCGAATCAGTAGCAGATATGCAGTTAAATGCAGATTGGGATTTATCAAACTAGTATTTACACTCTGGCCGCCTAATCCATTTTAGTTTTAAGAATGCTATTAAGCTTTAAAACACTCACTTTTAAATGTGTCCATACATTTTCAGTCATCAGTGGGCTTACTACACTTTTACAAGTGGCGGGTTTTTAAATGAAGACTCATGAAGAAAAAGGAGGAGCTTTTCAGTAGGATTTCCTAAACTAAGTCAGACAGGGCTGTGGAATTAGAATATTAAATCCAATGACAATAATAGGACGCATGCCGGGCTTTGCTGTCTTTCACTTGCATATTATTTGCACCCAACTTTTCCTTCACCCATGAAAGGGAGACCATTGCTGGGCATCCAATGCAGGGTTAGGGAGGTTCCCCAGTCTGAGGACTGAGAAGGAGGCATGGCTGGGGGACTAGATCCAAGCACAGGGTGAGGGAGAGAGAGGGAGAAATGCCCTGGTGGGGGCTTCCCTCTCCCCCAGTGCCAGGGAGACCTGGCTGGGGGTTTGGGGCAGAGGAGGAGCTGGCTGGAGGCTGAAGAGGGGCCATAGCTGTGGGAATCACCAGTCTCCTGGCTCTCTCAGTGGCTGGCAGTCTGAGAGGTCTGCTCTAGTGCCCCCAGCTCCTCGTACGGGGCACTGCAGGGGTCTAGCTGCCTTTCCAGTTAGAAAAGTAAATGTCAGTTCACTTTTTTATCGGTTCAATCTAGGCAGTTTACAGAAATCTTCAAAGACTGAAATGATTCAGCCTTGGGCTTTTTGATGGTCTGTACTTAGCCCATGAGACAGCTGTTCTGGGGAAAAAAAATCTGTACTTGATATGGTGTGCCCTTTGCTGTAATTCATCAGATTGCTTCAAATGCACATATGATTTAAATGTTTAATACTGCCTAGTGATGTGTCAAATTTTGGATGCCCATCCTGAAATGTCCTAAAAGAGGCTTGATATTCAGTAGACAGGTGCTCAGCCCTTTCTGAAAATGTAGCTGTATAAAAATGGCTTAAAACGGACAACAAAAAAACAGTCTTCAAAATGAGTAATTGTAGATGTACATACTTAACATGGCCCCTGCTTCTCTTTGCTCCCTTTCTTTGTTGTCTTCTTTTTTACTTTGTACTTTCTCTCCTGCATGAAATTCAGATGGGCTAATATCTTTTGCATCCCAAATGACAAACAATTGAATTTTATTTTTTATCAGAATGAAAAGTTCAGTACTCTTTTCTTGTGAAATTAACAAGTTTTTAGTCAAAGTGGATCTGCCTTTATTTACTGGCATGCCCTTTTAAAAATTGTATGCCTTAAGATTTAGTTGCCATAGATAATTTTAATTTTGTGAAGACTCCATTTGCCATCCAAAAAATCATTTTGCTATGAAATTCTTGGCCAACTCCATTTGGACACTGGGCACGATGTATGCCCCTGACACCATGAATAAATATCAATATGGAAATTAAAATCCTAAATCAGCCACAAAACAAATGTGGAAACAATATGACTACATGCAATGTTGCGCAGTTACCAGTTAATCAGATTTTTACCACTGAGTTCATCTGACAATCCTGGCAGTGAGTAGTAACTTTTATGTGAACCCAGAAAGGCATAAAGAGTTTGATCTAAAATCAGCAAGAATCTTTGTGTTCATTTCAGTGAGCTTGGTATTGCACACTAATTTAGGATATCATTAAATTATTGACCTACCATTGCAAGATAGTGTTTAACAACCTGACACAAAGAACTGTGTTTTAGGATGCTGCAGAGATTATCTATATCTTTTCCAGGATTGATCAAACTTTGTTCAGTGTATCTTATAGATGGCCAAGATAAAACTTGAAAAGAATTTGGTTTCAAGTTTGAAACCGATTAATAGATGCAGAAATTCTGTGGATGTGTTTGGGTAGAGTAAGGAATTTTTTAATATGGAAAATATACTTATAATAACTCCCCAAAATTAGATGCAAAGTGTTCTCATGTGCTTACTGGATGATAACATACACTTTGAGCCAAAAGTGAGGCTGGAATTGTCTACAAAGCACAATGAGCAATTTACAGTACCAGAAAGAGCCAGGTAAAATAAGTTTAACTGAAATCTTAAAAAAGATGTTAGTTAAATAGAAAAAAATATCACGAGACTCCCGACTCCCCCCACCCCTGCAAAAAAACCCTTCACAGATATAACTTCACAGAACTACAGAGGGATAGGTTCTGACCTACATTAAATAGTATGTTACTGCCTGAATAATCCACTTGTTTTAAATTTCAAACAGTAGTAATTATGGAGTAAGTTAAGATTTGCAATGGGACCAGACTTTTCAATTAGGGGTTTGCACCGCTTCAGTTACAATACTGACTCCAGAGTGTGGACAAAGCTTACTGTTAGGCTCAGCATTCTGGGAACTCTATTCCTGCATCACCAAATCCCATTTTTATATCTAAATCAACCATTGTAAACATTTTTTACCTGTTTACAAAAATGCTGCAGGGAACAAGTGAATTTAAATTCATTACACCCGTTTTGTTTTTTTCAAAAGTCAGTCATGCATGTGAAGCAAAAATGATGGTGGAAGTTGAATTTAAAAATATGCATATACAAGTGTTTGCTCTAAGGTGCCACTTTGACCTACCTTCTGCTTGAAAAATACCATATGACTTAAGAGCCCCTCTACATGTTCAGGTAAAGGCATAATGGGATTTAATTCATGATCCATACAATTGAGCCTCCTGCCATGCCACATGTGTATGGCAGGAGGCATGATTTTGGAATCAGATCCCATCACACCTTATTGCCAGGGCAGGGGGAACCCAATACTTGGCTCCCCCTGCACCAACAGGAAGCAACTTCCCACAGTCGGGACTGCCTTCAGCTGTCCGGTCTTCCAGCTGTGGGGGTGCCCCATGAACCCCTGTGGTTGGGAGACTGAAGCTCATGTATTCTTCTAGCTACAGGGGTGCACCATGCATCACAGTAGCTGTGGTCTCCCAGCTGTGTTGGTATGTGGTGTGTCCCTGTGTCTGGAAACCCTGTTAGCTGATCAGGCTCCCAGCTGTAGGGTCATGTGCTCAGCTGGGAGCTCCCCACGTTGGGGGTGTACATGCCCCCACCTTGCCACAGCTGGGAGATCCAATCAGCTGACAGGGCTACCAGCTGCAGGGGTACAGGCTACACATACAAATTAAAGCTGGATAGAAACCAGCTATTAAGTTACTACACATTTTCCAGAAGTAACTTTATAGTTGGTTGGACCTTTTTAAAGCTCAGTAGATAATTTGCATGTGTAGTCAGCCTAAATTAGTTGCACAGTTAAAGGGGGGCTAATTAATCAGAACTGAACACAACTTAATTTCACATACTCATGCTCAGTTCCTTGACACGAAGGAATTAAATGAAGACAGTTGTGAGCATGGGTTTTCAACAAGTACAAATAGAAGCTAAATGACAACTCTGATGTGACCTTTGGACTTTTTATGAGAAAACTATATTAAGTTTTAGGACAAGTTTTTGAAAGCAAGACATTCTTCATCAGGTGACCTAAATTTAATCCACACATACAGCTGATTCAATATAAGATACCACCCCCACAAAATCCTTGCCTCTTGCACAATTCCTGGACCATCTCACTAAAACATCATTCTAGCATTACCATTCATTGTTAATACATGTATCTTTTTCAGCCTACTCCAATTTAAATTAACTCCATTCACTGTAAAATATCTATTTATAGAATATTAATACTACTAATAGTTACTTGCTACACTTGGAAAAGCATAAATTAATATTACTTATCTGTGTCTGTAGATGTTATTCCTAACACTGAATTAGAGAATTTAGTAACTATGTAAATTTATACACTAGCACAATGGAAATGGAAGCAAAGTGTCAGTGAGCTATTTAATCTATTTACATAAATACCTAATCTCATAGATGGCAAACAGCACCAGATTTGAGAAACAGATCCGGAAAGACATGACAATAGATAAAAATATATTCCTAAAATGACAAAGAATTGGGTATATAAAGCAAAAGTCAGTTTACTGGGTTCCTAATTAGATTGACTTGTCAAGGAGCTGCCTTGAAATGCTAAATATCTAGATGTGCTAAAATTCCAGGTTTCAGACCCCGAAGAGCCTATTTCTTTATGAGCCACAGTTCTTAAATGGTCAATGCCAAGAGCCCTAGAATGCTGAAAATAAAAAATGCCAACATGATGAATTGATAGTAAAAAATTACCCTCAGACCTTTATTGAACTTAGTCTTGAGTTTCAAGACAACCGGAATAAGTTTACCTCAATCTAATTCAAGGCTACCTAAGAGAATTCTCTAGTAACCAAATTTACTCTTCTGAGCAGAGGAGCTTACACTCCTCAAGAATAAGACACCTAAGATATAGCCATTAGTTTACACACAAATATAAGTAAATGATTAAATGGATTTAAGAATTCATGAATGTAGAAATGAAACATCATTTATTACTAGATAATCAGTTTTCTGATACAAATATTAAAACTACTGATTTTAAGAAAAGATAAAATAAAAAACTAAGCACATTTTAAGACAAACCATCCCAGAGGAAGGATACAGTTGCTTTTATGGAAGAATGGGAGGGACATCTATTTCTCTAGAGGGAATCTTGCTGCAATGGTATGCCAAAGACTTCCTGGATCTCAAAGTTACATGACACAATTCAATTGTATTTACTTTTCTTGCTCAGTCTGACTTACTTGACAGAGTATGTTGAATGAAGAGCTTCCATTTTAGTTTTAACTGGGATGTTCATTCATTAGGGACTGAAATGAACACCCATTCTTTACCTATGGTGCTTCTAGTGTATGGCAGCCAAAATTTCAGGGGAACAGACCAATATTTTAATAACCATCAAAACCTCTTCACTGCATACATCTCTTCTCATTATCATAAAAATCCTGTTATGTTTTCTTTCATCATGTATTTAATATTAAGCTTTTGTGTTGTCAGGACAATTCCTGATTTCATGGTCATGGAGGACATGGATATTTTGTCTGCTATGTGAGAGTGAGACAAGCAATAGGATTCTTGGGAACTATGGAAGTCCTCTTTAATGTATACAGTTGGACATGACATCAAGAGTTTTAATTCTATATGTTTAATTATCATCTTCTAATTCTTACATCACAGATGGAGCATGTAGAGAGAACAATGACTGCCACAGAGTGGTACTTTGGTCACATTGAAACCCAGGAATAGAAAGGCACAGAAAAGATTCATAACTTTCACCTCCCGCTGTATCATTACCAAGTAGGAAGTTTTGCCTCATGTCTGAGCTTTTGAGCCAAGATTTTTGCTAAGTTACTACCTTCCACTTCACTCTGTGCCACTGAATCTGAGGGAGTACAATAAGGCAATACAGTGAGATGTGGAAAAGTCATGCTGGGTTAATCCTAATGTCTGTGTATCTGATAGACTTATGTGCTTAGCCTTCTTTTTAGCTGCTATGTGCAACTGATTCTTAAATCTGAAAAATGGGAGAGTTTACAAACTGAGCCACATTACAGAGATAGGGACTTTGCTGGAATTGCTCAAAATGGTAGAAAATGTTAAGTGCACCCTCTATAAATCCAGACTGGTAATTTAATGGAGAATTGTGCTTGAAAAGTTAGAGCCTTTCAAAGCAGTACTTATTTAAGTACACACACTTTAACTACAGTATGGTATTTAAACATTTATAATAACCAGGGAAGAAAAGTGATTAAACTGAACTTGACTTAATTACTGAATCATAGTTCCTTCTGTCTGATACTTCTCTTGTAGAGTGTTAATAGTCTTGGTTATTCCAAGCCTACTGTGCAAATCATTTTCATACTTGTAAAGAAGGATTTCCTAAACAATGAAATGATAAACAATGCTGAACCCTTTTTTTCAGAACACTGGGATACTACCACTAAGGTTGATGCATTTTCAGCAATCTGTGAAGTGCTATGCTGTAAGCAGAAAAACAAATTAGGTCATTGACCTTTCCCATGACCTTGACACAAATTCCAGCTTCCATTGACTAGAAGAAAGCAAACATGAATGGGACTTGTCCTTTTCTCTTTTTTACTATGCCTCACTCATTTCAAAGCAACAGAAACAAAAAACTAAGCCATAGTTAAGACAAAGAGGATTTTTTAAAATAAAAAACCCTCTTGGGGCCTCCCTGCCTACATGATTTGAGGAAGTTGAGTTATTTCATTCTAATTCTGATATTTAACAGTGTTGACAGCTTTAATACATTGTAGATCCTTCAGCTCATGTTGTTAAGTCAGATATCTCTCTTTTAGGAATTAAACTCAAAATAGACATATGTAGTAAATTCTGCATTTGGAAAAGACTAATGGTAGTTACACTGGCATTTAAACCTGCTAGATAAAAATCACTCTAAATATAGCAGCAGCATCAACTCAAACGGTACCCAAAATTTTGAACAGGAGAGACCACATTTTAACAGGTGGATTTGTCCAAGGAAAAATTCTTTTTCTAACTGGGGAGCTACTTAGATCAAATCTCTTCCCACTAGTGATTAATAGTAGCTCTGCAGAAACAACAGCTGTTGGTTGCATAAAGAATAAAATTTGGAGATTACAGTATTAAAGCAAGGGTTTTCAGTGGGCAATAAGGGCATTTCATATATCTAACTCTGATTGAAGTAATTGTAAATTGTATGTTTAACTCTCTCAAGTCCCTTTGAAAATCCCAAATGCCATGTTGCTCCATGTAGTCATAGAATCAGAGAAATGTAGAGATAGAAGGGACCTCAGGAGGCAATTTAATTCACCCTCATAGGGAGAAATTTCTTCCTAGCCTCCAACCTAAATTTCCCCTGTTGTAATGTGAAACCATTATTTCTTGTCCTAACTCCTGCAGCCAGAGAAAGTAATCTCTCACCATCCTCTTTGTAACCACTCTTCAGGTATTTAATGACTGTTATCAAATCCCTCTTCACTCTTCTCTTCCCTAGACCAGTGGCTCTCAAACTTTTTTTTTCACGGACCACTTGAAAATTGCTGAGAGTCTTGGGGGACCACTTAATAAACTGTTTTTTGTTCTACAAATCAAAGCGCACAACTCATATTTTGATATCAGTAGTCTTACCTTTCTAATGCGATACATGTGCCTGTTTTTTTTTGACCAAAGTTCTGGGAAGTCAGGTGTATTGTTTGTCAGCTTTAGCCTTAGGTCATCTTTCTGCGGACTACCTGAATGGAGTTCACCACATACTGGTCTGCAGACCACAGTTTGAGAACCTCTGCTTTAGATTAAATAATTCTAGTTTTTGCAAACTTTCCTGATAAATCATGTTCTCCAGTGGGGTTCTTTCTAATCTGTCCACAACTTTCTTGATGTGTAGTGCCTGCTGGATATAGTATTCCAGGTAATGCCACACCAGTGCTGAATAGTGCAGAAGGATCATTTCATAGATTTCATAGACATTAGGGCTGGGTGGGACCTCGGAAGACCTTTGAGTCCAGCCCCCTGCCCCAGGGGCAGGAAGTCAGCAGGGATCATAGAATCCCAGCAAGATAGACATCCAAATGGCTCTTGAAGGCATTCAAAGTAGGTGCCTGAACCACCTCCACTGGCAGTCTATTCCAGATCTTGGGGGCTCGGACAGTAAAGAAGTTCTTCCTTATGTCCAGCCTGAAACGGTCATGGGGGAGTTTGTGACTGTTTGACCTTGTCGTCCCTTAGGATGCTCTGGTGAACAGACATCCCCCCAGATCCTCGTGAGCACCCCTTGTAAACTTATAGGCAGCCACCAGATCACCCCTGAGCCTGCGCTTTTCCAGGCTGAAGAGTCCCATAGCTCTCAGCCTCTCATCATAAGGTCTGTTTTCCTGACCTCTGATCATGCACATGGCTCTCCTCTGGACTCTCTTAAGCTTCTCAGCATCCTTTTTGAATGGTGGAGCCCAAAACTGGACACAGTACTCCAGCTGTGGCCTCACCAAGGCCGAGTACAATGGAAGAATGACGTCCTGGGATTTTCTTGAGAAGCATCTATGGATGGAAGCCAGCGTTTTGCTTGCTTTACTAGCTGCAGCATCACATTGAAGGCTCATGTTCATCTTGTGGTCAGTAATGACCCCGAGTCCCTTTCGTCCATAGTGCTAGCCAGCATAGTACTGCCAAGCCTATAAGCATGCTGTGGGTTTTTCTTCCCAAGTTGGAGAACCTTGCATGTTTCGGTGTTAAACACCATCAGGTTCTCATCCACCCATTTCCCGAGCCTGTCGAGGTCATCCTGGATTACCCTCCTGTCCTCAGGTGTGGATGCTTTACAGGTGGATGCTGTTCTCAAGTGTGGTGTTGTCGGCGAACTTGGACAGCCCACGTCTGATACCAATATCCACATCATTAATGAAGATGTTGAATAGTGTAGGCCCAAGAACAGAGCCTTGAGGGGCCCCACTGGTCACAGTGCACCACTACAATTGACTTCCATCAGCCACCACCCTCTGGGCCCGAACATGGAGCCAGTTCCCCAGCCAGTGGATCGTGGTGAAGCCAAGGCCGCAGCTGGCCAGTTTCGCTAAGAGGTGATAATGGGATACCAGACCAAAGACTTTTTAAATGTCAAGATACATGACATCAATCTCTTCTCCCTTGTCCAGGTGATAGGTCACCTGGTCGTAAAAGGAAATAAGATTGGTCAAGCAAGACCTACTTGCAACAAACCCATGCTGGCTATCCTTCAGGATGTTGCCATTGGCCAGTCTGTTAAGAATGGTCTCTTTGATAATCTTTTCTAAGACCTTCCCCGGGATAGAGGTCAGGCTGATGGCCCTGTAGTTTGCTGGATCCACTTTCCTCCCTTTCTTGAAGATAGTCACCACATTGGCCTTCTTCCAGTCTTCGGGCACATCACCAGAGCACCCAAGAGTTCTTGAAGATCTGTTCCAGGGGCAGATCTATGATGCTTGCCAGGTCCTTGAGTACCCTGGGGTGTAGACTGTCAGGGCCAGCTGACTTGAAGGTATCCAGCCTCTCAAGGTGTTCCTTCACAAGTTCAGCATTGATGGAGGGTAAGGAATCTCCTTCACCCAGGCCTTCCCATCCTATAATGGGCAGGGGCATCCCTTGGGACTGGTGAAAAACCAATGCAAAGTACCCATTTAGAAAGTTGGCTTTTTACTAGGCATCAGTTGTCAGTTGTCATAACTGGTTTAGCAATGTCCAATGTTACCCTTGCTTTTCCTCCGGCTCCCCACATATCTAAAAAAGGACTTCTTATTGTCCTTCTTACTTGTAGTTAATGGGAGTTCTGTTGCAGCCTGGGCTTTCCTGGTTTACTCCCTGCAGGTCTGGACCAGTGCAGAATATTGGAGGTGGATCCAGTCCTCCATCTTTGTAGGTCTTTCTTTTTAGACACAGGTCTGCTAGTTCCCTGCAGAGCCAGGGGGGCTGCTGTGCCCTTTTGCTGCCTTTCCTCCAAGATGGGATAGACTTTGCTTGTGCATCCAGGATTGCTCCCTTGAGGAGCAACCACTCATCCTGAACTCCCCTTTGGGTCATGGTCCCTTTGGGCCTCACTGACAAGCCTCCTGAGCTTGTCAAAGTCAGCTTTCCTGAAGTCAAGGACTTCTGTATTGATGATTGACTTGCCAGCTGTACAGAGGATGGTGAAGGTGATCAGCTCGTGGTCACTGTCACCCAGCTTCCCTTTGATCATTAGGTCGCTGATTAGGTCATCCCCGGTTGCCAGTACCAGGTCGAGCAATGCTTTACCTCTCATTGGCCAGCAGACTTCTTGAGTCAGATAGAACTCATCCATACATGTGAAAAAGCTTTGTGACCATTTGGATTTGGCCAAGCGCTCTTCCCACGAGATGTCTGGGTATTTGAAGTCTCCCATGACAACCATGCACTGGGAGTGTGCAGCCTCAACCAATTCCCTGGTGAATTCCTGGTCAAGCTCTTGATTCTGGGTAGGTCTGTAGTAGACTCCCACCATTGTGTCCCCTGTGCTGTGTTCCCCATGGACTCAGAGGGTCTCCAGTCATCCACCCTGGATGCCAATGTTGGCTTGCAGGGATGCATAGCTTTCCTTGACATAGAGAGCTACATCCCTGCCCCTTTTGTCCACTTGATCTCACCTGTACAGGGTATAGCTGTCTATACCTGTGGCCTAGCCATGGGTGGAGTCCCACCGGGTCTCTGTTATTCCTATGATATCATAATTATTTGTGTTAAGCAGGAGGACAAGTTCCTCCTGTTTATTCCGCAAGCTCCTGGCATTTGTGTAGAGGCACGCAAGTGTCCCTTTGGGGCCCTTGCCTTGCCTACAGATTGTTCCAGGGTTGGGGCGTGGGCTCCCTTAAGTGCCTTGGCCTGCTGGCTTTGCAAAGGTTGCTTAGTGGGCCAGCAGTGGCAGTAGTCCCCCCATCCCTTGGTGGGCTTAGTTTAAAGTCCAGTCGAGCAGGTCAGCCAGTCTGGCTGAGAAGAGCCTCCTCCCCAGCAGACAGAGGTGGAGGCTGTCCCTTCCCAGCAGCAATTTATAAAAGTCAGTAGTATAATATAAAATGATACAGCTGGTTTCTAGGACTACAGAACCAAACTTAAGATGCAGAGAGCTATTTGCCCAGTGATATGAGCAGTGAAGAGATGAACCATATCCCATAAATCAGAAGAGACCCCATCTATTCTCTCTCTCTTTCTCCTCCCAAGGTTTTCTCATTGTATCCATCCCTGTGGAAGCTAAGAGCTAGTCTTAGGATCTGCATTTCAAAAAAATGTCATCACTTACCTTGACTTGCAAGTGATGCTGCTGTTAACACAGCCCAATATGCCATCAGCTTTTTTGGCAACAAAAATGCTGTTGTCTCATATTCATTTTATGGTCCACTCTAATCTAATCTTTTTCTGAAGTACTGCAGTTCAGCCAGTCATTCCCCAGTCTACATTTGCACAAGCAATTGTTCATTACTAAGTTTTAAGTTCTAGTCCTTCCTCCTCAAAGAAGTGAAGAGAGAAAAATCTTTAGTTCTATTGTCCTAATCACATAAGATGTTGACTCCCTTTTGGTCTTACTTCAGTACATTACCTTAGACTTTCTAAATCAGTAATGCTCAACCTTCTTCCATGGCAAACCAGATAGGCAGTGCCTCGTCCCACCACAGACCAGATTCAACCTGTGGCCCTGATTCAGTGCCTGAGGTGGTTGCAGTGAGGCCCCATCTGGCCCCATCTGGAGGGGGACAGGGAGCAGGGAGCCAATCTAGCCATGTGGGGGAAGGAGGGTTATCATAGGGATAACAGAGACCCGGTGGGACTCCACCCATGACTGGGCCACAGGTATAGACAGCTATACCCTGTCCAACCCCAATCCAGCTGTGCAAGGGGAAGGTAGCATGGCTTGGCCCCAACCTGGATGCCTGGGGAGAAGGGAGTCTGGCCCCACCTTGTCTGGCTGTGAGGTGAAGAGGACTTGGGAATTTGGCTGCAGGGGAGGTTGGCAGTATTAATGGCCACTGTTCTCCCACTGCCAAGTTTCCTGACTTGTGGGGAGCCACACAGGACAGATACTGTGGCTCCATGGGTCACACTTGGCCTGTGTTCTGGAGGCTGAACATCTCTGCTCTGAATGTTGATGATAACACAAATCATGATAACTAAATATATAACCTAACCTCAAGCTGAGTGCTTAAATCCAGAAAGAGGAAGACAGAAACAACAGGTATTCCAATAGCCATTTCACCATAGCTCATCAATTTTATGTAGCAAGTACTCAGATTAA
The DNA here is from genome assembly GCF_030867095.1 of Alligator mississippiensis. Classification (NCBI taxonomy): domain Eukaryota; kingdom Metazoa; phylum Chordata; order Crocodylia; family Alligatoridae; genus Alligator; species Alligator mississippiensis. The sequence continues at coordinate 52,729,477 of NC_081830.1, read as the reverse complement.
ATATAGTGATGGGTGCAGATAAGTACCTAAATAAGAAGTTTACCTACTTCTTTCTTATTTAGAAGAGCTAAGTTAGCTGCTGAAAATCTGGAAAGCAAACCTTATCAAGGTTGGCATTGTTCTTAGGCAACATAGTAGAACTCTCATGGGTGTCATTATTGGCAACTAACTAGGATATCTGTTGAAATAGGGATGTGTTTAAAGACTAAACTATAAGTCTTTCTGTACAGGGGCACTGGCTACATGTTCTCTTTTACTCAGTTACCAATTCAAGCCTTTTGGCATATGTTTTCCAGCAATGTGGACACTTCATTTCATTCTGTCATCTCATCACCACTTCTGACTTCACCCTTACTTTCACATTAGACAGGATCTTAATTTTTTGACAGAATATTGTGTAGCCCAGGTAACTCGGGTATATACTCCCCTTCTCCAATTGAAGGGGATTGTTAGCTGGCAGGTGTGCTGGGGGGGCGGGGGGACTGCAGACTGCTCAGTTTCCCTCCGTCCCTATAGAACCAGGCCAGGACAGTCAGGGGACTTAACTATATCCACATTTATTTACTTTAACTGATCACAAGGGAAAGGAACATGGATATAAACATATGTACAATGTATATATATAAGATATCTAAACCAGTAACATAAACAATACTGTAAATGACATAAAATCTTGTACCAGTGCTCCAGATATAGGTAAGTATCTGATCTGAAACAGATAAACCCCAAAATAAAAATAGATGGCCAACAGATAAACTATAGATAAGTATGGGTGAATAAATAAGCCACAAATAAATACAAGTAAACAACAGGTGAAATAATAGCAACAGGGGGTCCCAGCAGAGCCCCAGGACTCTACTTATCTACTAATTTACAAACATGAGAATTCACAAAATATAAGGCATGACATCATACCACTTACGGCACAAGAACCCCAAAGATAAACTTAATCCCAAGGGGAAACCCCAATGCCCTTGGGCTTTTCCCAAGCCCTATAAGGAAGCTGGTAACTTTAGGGGGGCCCTCCCAGTGGGACCTCCACTTTCAGGAGCCCTTAACTAACTGGGGGGGGGGGGACATCCTCTCCCCCGTGGGAATCCTCTTTTCCTTGCAACTTATGGCTCCTGGGCCTGGAATGTGGCCCTTGTCTTCTGCACCAAGCTACTCTCTCAATGCAGTAGGCTTCAGGGGGGTCGCTGTCCCCTGGAACAGGGCTTCTCTATGCAGGACTTCTGGGGCCTCTGCCTCAGCTCTGTCTGCTGGCCAAGTAGCCCAAGCACCATCTGATCCCTGGACTCAACCTTTTGCTATAGGTTGGGGGCCTGGGCTGCCTTGTGCAGCACCAGGCTCGGTCTGCTCCCAGACCCTCTGCGCAGTGCTTCCTGCACCAAGCTCCCAGCCTCATTCTGGGGGTTGTGAGGACCTGAGCTGCCCAAGTATTCCAAAGGTCCTATTCTGTGCATCGGCCTGTGCACCATGTCTCTGGCTGCATACCAAGGGTTGCAGACCTGAGCCATCTCATGCAGCTACCAGGGTCTGGATGCCGTGCTGCACACCAAGAGCCGTCCGCCACATGTTGGAGCCATCTGCCATTCCTCACTGACGGAAGTCTTCAGGGGCACTTCTGGGCTACTGCTTTACCCTGCTGAGCAGCTCTCTGCAGCTCTTCTGAGCCCTGCTCTTCCCTCTTCTCTGTCCCAGATGTGTTCTCTTCATGCTGGGCATGCAGCTCCTTTTACATGCTCCAGGGCTCCGCCCCGAAGTCTTCCGAACCTGAGTGTTGCTGTCTTCAATCAGGTCCAGGAGTGGGGGGCGGGGGGGAACTCCTTTCCCCCTCCCCTCAGGAAAGGGGCATGACTTCATTCCTCTTGCTGCCTCCTGATTGGTGGATGGGCTCCACCAATCAAAACAGCAATTTTTCAAGCCTGGGACTCAAACCCGATCTCCAAAAGGCAAACCTGCTACAATTGAATGACTGATTCCATTTTTTGGCCAGGATGACCGTAGTGAAATATATTATTCATTCAAAGTGCCACACAAGTCAGCCGTATATGAGTAGTACTTGAGGTGCTTCAGCTAGAGAAGTCTAGCTTTAGCTCTCCAATACACTTTCTTATGTAGCAGCACAAGTGTTGCCATTTAGTTACAGTGCTTGACTCCAGGCCTTTCCGTACCCCTCACTATATCATACATGCTTTGTAAACATTTTCAATCATCTGAATGATAAAAAAGTGAAGCTTTATAGTAACGAAATACTTATTTGTCTCCTTAAGTGCTTGTCTGTAATTCAGTTTAATGATGCTGCACTTTCTTGTGGTCTCTCATTGCCTCAAGGGTAGCTTGTATTGATTTACTCATTGTGTTAGTCTCAATAAGAAACAACCACATAAAACACATACTGGAAGAGGAAAAACTTTCCTCAGGTGGAAAAACACATTTATCAGTGTAATGGAACTTTTGATTCTGAACAACAAAAAATCATGATACCTTGATACCTAAACAGAAAGCCTCATGAAGAGCAGAGGGAAATATGCATTTACTTTATAGTCTATCCTTTCCTAAACATGACTGAACACTTTTGATTAAAGCTGTTGTGGTGGAAAATAAAACACAATTTTATATTTACAGTGTCAAATTCAAATATTTTATATCAATTGTGAAATTCTTAGCCAAATTCAAAATTGGCAATCTTAGTCCAAATCAAATTCCATCAAAACATAGTCTTAATTACAAGCATGACTATACATATATTTTCAACAAGAAAACATAGAAATATCAAGCAATAGAACAGAAGTTAATTAATAAACAGCTGTAAGTGATCAGAGGGAGAAATTATGCTTAAATATTCAGGATTGAGCTTGTCAGCAAGGCCAAAGACTGAAAGACAGGATTTTTTATTTCTATTTCTGCTGTGAAACAGAGATGTTCTGTGGTTTGGGGCAAGAAATTTAATCTGTGTGCTTTGGTTTACTGGTGGTACAATTTAAGTATGCAAAAAATTCTGTTTTATGCATGCAGTGGCTTCTCTTAAGAGTGTTCTGCTACTTTTAGCAAAATATCAGATCTAGTGGTATTCCCCATACTAGGTAAATATAAAGAAAACTCAAATCAACAGAATCTTTCCTAAGGAAATGATGGTTTTAGGGGGACCATTGTAGACACATGGAAAATGCAAGGTAAAATATGAAATCTAATAAAGGACTTACATGCAGCACCAAACATTGAGGTGCTAGACCCTAGGGTGAAAACTAAGAGACTGTTGGGCATGCCAAGGCTCTCTTCACAGTGTATAAAGAGTTTGGCATATCAAGATAGAATAAAAAACACATAGAGCCAAGAGCTGCCTACAGCTAGCAGAAGGGTGTCTCTTCCTAGTGCATAAGACTCTCAACTCTGTCCTTTAGATAGAGAACTCTGCCTACTCAGGATCCAAAGTCTGAAACCTTCTTGAGAGGGAAGACACACATAAACTTTTTTTTTTTTCAAAAAGAATAATAATAAAAAGAATCAGAAGAAGAGAAGAGAAGAGCATGGAACAGGGATTTTTTCTTTTTAGGAACAGGAGGAAATACTGACTGATAGGGGTGAACCTGAGATCTAATCCTACCTCCTAGAAGAAGAGTTCTTAAACACTGGGGTAGTCTCGGTAGGGGTACTTTCCCTCCATCTGCTGAAAGAAGGACTGTGAAGTCCTTGATTCTGGTCCCTGTTCCCAGGACCATTTCTGTGTGCTATCCAATGATCACTGAATGCCCAGAAGCAGACCTCAAGGAAGCCACTAAATACCTAGTGTATTTAAGTGCCTTTAGGTAACAGCTGCATTGGGAAGTGATAGTATTTGAATCCCAATTTGGACTTTGGTATGCAGTACGGTTAATTCCACTTTTAAGTTCCTAAAGGTATGGCCAAATGTACATTTTAGCTGCTTTAAAAGTTAAAGGGGGATCTGTTGCCTGGGAGGCACAGCAGAAGTTACACTAACTGTTACATCTGCATGATCCTTTATAATACAAATTAGATAAATTGCCTTAACTTTGATCCAGGATGTAGCAGGATTAAAGAGGAAGTGGTTTTGCTACACTTGTATCACTTCAAAATCAACAAAATCAGCAGATGTAACAGTTGCATTTTAAGAGCTTGGAACTGTATCCTTTGATATTAGTATAATTGTTATATCAGTCTGAACCCGGGGTTCCCAAACTGCGGTATGCATACTCCTAGGGGTATGCAAGACATCTCTGGTTGGTATGTGGGAGAAATTATGTAATGGTGGATTTAATTTTCATTATAATACTAATTGGTGTTCAAGGGTTTAAATATGAAATGTCTGCTGGTAGGGGTACGCAGGCAGCTGGTAAATCTGGAAGGGGATATGCAATATATTTGGGTACCTGTTGTCTATACCAATGGTTCTCAAAATGTTTAGATCGAAGGTACCCCTTGGAAAATGCCAGCTCATAGCTTTCACTCATATTTTGACTATGGAAAAATAATAGATAAATTCTTCTGTTACAAAGGACTCAGAAAAACCAGAAGTCTGAATGTTTTTGACACTATAGATTCCTATATGGAGTCTCTGGGTGCCTGTAGATGTGTGGGATGCCTGCTCTGATGCACACTGTAATTACCACTCATTGGAGCAGGCTTATTCATAGATTCATAGCTTGTAAGGGGCTGGAATGGACATCAGAAGATCATCAGATCCAGCCCCCTGCACCAGGCAGGAAAGATAACTGGGGTCAGGTGACCCCAGCAAGGTGATCATCCAGTCTCCTCTTGAAGATTTCCAGGGTAGGCGATTATACCACCTTTGGAGGGAGCTTATTTCACAGTCTGGACACCCTGACTGAAAAAGTTTTTCTTAATGTTGAGCCTGAAATGGTCTTCCAGGAGTTGATGGCCTTTACCTCTGGTTATCCCCAAGGGCACCCTGGTGAACAGTTGTTCACTGAGCCCTTGATGTACGCCGCTAATGTAGTGGTAAGCCACTATCAAGTCCCCTCTCTGCCTTCTCTTTTTCAGGCTGAAGAGCCCCAGGTCCCTCAGCCTTTCCTTGTATGGCTTGTCATGCAAGTCTCTGATCTTATGGGTGGCCTTTCTCTGGACTCTCTTGAGCTTTACCACATTAACCAAGTCAGTTGGAGTGTGCTAATTAGCATGCTCCAGCAGCCTCAGAATTTCATACATTCAGTGTCCCCATGCTTCAAATGGGCAGCAGGAGGATTTTAACTAAGACTTGTTGAATGAGCTTTAGTTAAACCACCCCGCCTCCCTTTTGAAGTGTAATACTGAATACATGAGATGCTGAGGGTGCTTTAGAATGGCTTCTGAGAGCCACTCTAATTAAAGTACCTCCCCACCCCTGGAACACTTGTAAAGATGCCCTCTGGTTTTATATGGTGAATCATGTGTAGGTGCTGCACACCTAACAGTACTAATATTGCAAAGCATTCCATTGAACCCTTTAAAGGATATCATGGCACAGCAGGGTGCCATGCACCCTGATTGAGAATCACTGGTCCTTTATTGGACTATCTAACACATAACTGTTTCATCTACAGCAGGCTCTAACTTTGAAAAAAAAGGTTTTAGATTAAGACATCCTCAGTGTTTTGGGATTCAAAAATATTTTTCTTGACTGAACAAGCGAATAAAAGAAGAAGCCATTAAAGAATATTGCCTCATGACTATAGTTTTGTTTGAGATCAGGTCATTTCTGGAAGCAAGTTCTGACTATCAAAGAAAATATAGTTTAGATTATCATGGAAAATAGTCATCTGTCCCATACCTTTCATTGTAAGATTAGAGCCAGGTTATTTGAGACCTGAGCACAGTTTTCACTATTCAGCCTGATAACAGAAATAGGGTAACTACCAATGTTTTACATCCTTCCCTCCTATCATGGAAAATCAACATATTATTTTAACTTGATAGCATTCAAATTAAGTTCCTGTCTTCCTTTCTCAACAGTGGACTTTATGTTGATAGATATTGAAAACAACTTTAAAATTTAGGAAGGAATTATAGAAAAATTGCAGAAAAAGAGGCTTCATTATACATAGTGAAAATGATGTCAACCACAGATTAAGCTAATTTTCAGGTTCTTCCTATCTTGGGGTCTACTGTAGATGAACATTTTGTAATAGGTAAAACTAATCTGTTTCATTAATGTTTTCTTGAAAATGACCTCCAAACCACAGAGTCTGTGCCTCTTTGTCCTCTGATATCATGCATTTGTCCTGGTTTACTGACATCACTGTGTTCAGCACCAAACAGGCACATATTGAGAAATATAGCCATAGACAATAAATAACACAGTGGTTGCCGAGCCACTTTCTATGGGCATTCATTTGCAGCAGTTTTATCACATGATAATGTAATAAATGAACATAAAACCAAACAAACCAAATCCATAATTGCAATGATGTTAAATATTTGTACAGGCTACTCTTCCAACACAATAACCTCATGCTACCTGCTTTAACTAATTAGAAAGGAAACATAGTTTTAAGTTTAAGGCATGGAAATGCTCCTTCTGGTGAAATAGGTGCCCCTAATTCTGCAAATACTTGAATATACTTAACTTTAAGCATGGAAACAATTCCATTGGAGGATACTCATGAACTTGGAGTTAAGCATATGTGTAAATATTATCTGGATGGAGGCCTAACACAGAAGGTCACTAGTTAAAAATAAAGATGTTTTATGTATATTTAAATCATTGTTTATCTGGGGAAAATATCCCTTCTGGCAATGAAATACTTCCAGGAGCTGGAAAATAATTTATTTTAAAGCATCATAAATTGTACGTAAGATTTTTTTTCTGGAACCAAAAAAATGTGTTTTCTCCTCGATAGTTTTGTGAATTACTTCATAGTACCCCAACAATGGGTAAATTATTTAAAAATTATTCTTATGTGCTGCATTTTAAAATATTACTTTCAGTAATAGACTTTACTTCTTTCCAATCCTACTCCAGATGCCTAAACTTTTATTTTAAATTAATCTATAGTAGGTATTTAAAATCAATCAATTAAAAACATATGTTCCTAAAATAGTCCTTTGTAAGAATTCCAAAGTCTCTTAATGTATTGCTTCCATAAAAGCTACCAGAAATAAATATAATATTTATATAAAAATGACATGGAACATTAAAACTATACCACTAGTAAAATTCTTGACATAATTTATAGCAGATAAACAGTACTGCAGGCATTTTCTTTGGCAGTTTTTAATAAACCATGAACTTTGTGAGGACTTAAAGAAATTGCTTTCAGTGTAGAATACTTACAGTCTTTTCAATTGCCCTACAATAAACTAAGAAGTGTTTCTCGCAACCTTTCTAGAGCTGGACATTTCATTATGGATGATAGGGAAATTGTTTTACTGAACATCCTTCAACTTGTGTCGTTAAGCAACATTTTTGATTATTTGTTATTGCTAAGCTACATAATATGGTTCCTTCGACATAACAGCTCTACTTCAGGTTTTCTGGCACTGGTGTGAAAATGCTGTAAGATAATTAGACACCACCTTTGTGCTCATCATGGGGCATTTAGCCTGAGTTTTTCAGAGGCAAAGGACAGCTTAAGGCAAAGTACATAGGCCCTGATTAGCAATTGTAGCATATGTGTCCCCTTTGGATCAGGCCTAGATACAACAATGGATCATAATAGTACAGCGTGCCTTAAATTCAACTATTTTTTATCTTGTGTGCATTTTCTCTTATTCTACTTCTCCTTCCTTCCTTTCTTCCGCTTTGGATGCACTGGAGCAGGCTTGCTTGGAGCCACGTGGAGCGATCCTGAGCATAAGACTCCCCGGCTTCCTATCTCTCTTCTTTTCTGACTCCCACCTGTCTAAATGTCTCTTGCTTCTTTTTAGCTCACTTTCTAATTCTTTTCTTGCATTTTCAGTGTTTTTTCTTCTTTTTCTCTGTTCTCTGTCCCCTCCCCCTGTACTTCTGATCTCTTTGTCTGCGAGTTGCTTCCTTACAGCCCTTTCTCCTTACTATATCTTTTCCTTTCCTTCTTTCTTTTCTGCTTACTTGTTGCGGGGAGTTATCTTTTACAATAGCTTGCCTTCCAAGGGGTGCTCTTAATTCCACCCCACTTTTTTTTCCCTTTTTTTCTGTTTAACCTTTATAACCTGCCCCTACTCTTCCCCCCAGTTTTTTTCCCTCCGCCCCTCTCCTCTTCCCATCCAGGTTTTTATGGCCACATTCCCACACTTATCTTTTTAGTTAGTATAAACATTTTTGTTTTCTTTTTCTCAGTTACAGCTTAAAATTAATCCTGTCCTAGCAGAAATGGCTGCTCCTACACCCAGCAGCTGGCATGAGAAAGCCTCTCAGAACCTCCCCATTACCCATGGCTTGAGGGTTCACACCACTCCCTACATTGGGGCCAAGGTCTGCATAGATGATCTTACTAGTCTCCTGGGACAGCATAGCATAAGTTACACAGGTCGTGTTAACATGGTCCCAATGATTTACCTGACCAATTCCACCCTAGTTAACAGGGTATGCACAGAGGGCCTGGATATTGCGGGTGCACACTATTTTGTCATGCCCCTAGACACCCCAGCAGTGAGGGTGGTGATTTCTAATGTGCCCCTGCATGTGACTGATTGGGAGCTGGCCAAGGAACTCGAGTCCTATGGGGTTCTTATGGGTCTCTTTTGCCAACTGATGATGGGAAGCAAGAAGCTGAAACTGAGGCATGTCCTGTCTTTTCAAAGGCAGGTTTTCATGCTTCTCAGGGAGGGCCCATGCTTCTCAGGGAGGGCCCACGGTCTCTGCCTCAGTCCTTGAGCCTTATGTTCAACGGGCGGAGGTTTGTGATCTATTTTTCCTTTGAGAAGACCACGTGTTTCTAGTGTAGTAGCTCTTCCCACCTAGCACCCCAGTGCCTGTGGAGGAGAGTGTCTGGAACATCGGCAACTGCAGCAGTGTCAATGGATGGTGTATCCACCTCTGGGACACAGGCCCCACCCAGTGAGGCTGGGAGCTTTTCCTGACCTCCTTCCACCCCTGTTCTATCTGAGGGGACTGGAATCTCTGGCATGAGAGTGCCATCCAGTAGAGAGGCTGGGACTAGTCCCCAAACCTCCCTGCCACCCATTCCACCTACAGTGCCCACCCCCACTGGTACAGAGACACCACCAGGTGGAGAAGCTGATGCCTCCACTTGCCCGCTGCCTGCCCTGACCACCCCATTTGAGGTGGTTGGGGTGACCAGCGACTGGCACCCAGGCCCTGTTGATGATGGGGCTCAGGCCTCCTTCTAGCTGCTCTCCACCTTGGCCTTATCTGAGTTGGATGGCCCTGGGGAGAAAGGCCAGAAGCAGTCCGGCCCATCCCCTATGAAGGGTGGGCCACCTACCACTAAGAAGAAGATGAACAAAGAGAAGAAAATGAAGGGGACCATTCAGGACACCCCAACCCTGCTGGAACCTTCCTCATCTGGTGCTGGGGGGGGGGGGGGGCTGCTGGAGAGCCTGGCCCTGCTCCAGTATCATGTCAGCAATCCCATTGACTGAGGACGGGGGTGGCTTGGAGGTGGGGGAGGTGAAGGCAGGGGTCACTAACCCCTCACCTGTCTCCTAGCTTCCGGATGTGCGTGGCAGTAAAAGCTATGCCTCTCTTCGGGAGATCTGACCCAGGGGGCAGCAGAGGAGTCTGCTGACCTCTTGGTTACATCTCAGGCTACTGAATTAGCTGAGGAGGCTAGTGAGATGGAGGTCCAGTTTTCTGAGTATCGCAAGCAACCTCGAGAGCAGGATGACCTCTCTCCCCACAAGAAGGTAGGGATTGCTCTTAGAGAGCCAGTCCTTGACCTGAACAATCAGAGGAGGCTGATGTGTCTCGATATTAAGGGTGTAGATACTGCATTTGTGGGTGAGCTCCCAACTAGGGTGCAGGCTCACCATGTGTCTGTCGGAAATGTCCAGCCCATGTTGGCAGAACCCACCTTGGGTTGGTCCTGACTATGGGGGACTCCTGAACTTTTTGAAACAGACCACAGGACAGAAGAACAAAGCGGGGTACGTTACTCAATGTTGTGCAGATCCTAAAGTTTTTGTTAAGGCTGCCAGAGCTGTGGCCAAACTTATGCAACAAGATCTAGCCACTGGGCAGATGGCTTACTGTCTGGAGAAGCTCGCACAGTGGGTGAGAGACGAGTGGGGCCTGACGGGGTCCCTGGAGTAGAATAGGGCATGATAAGCCTTTTCTGACCTGTCTCTGCTTTTTGCTCTGCTGTCGGGGGCTTGCTCTTCTACCTACACCTTACTTTGCTCTTCCTTTCCCATACCCACACCCATGGCAGCCACAACCATTGGCACTTTTAACATCAACAGCTGCTGAGATCCGGTGAAATGACAGGCCGTCCTGGAGTTTCTGCACCAGAAGCAGCTGGTTGTCACCTTCCTCCAGGAGACACATTCTGACAGGCTCAACCAGATGGCTTGGCACACTGCCTGGCGAGGCCACTTGTTCCTGAGTCATGGCACCAACCTTAGCACTGGGGTTGCAACTCTCCTATTGTCACAGTGTGGCAGTGCATGTGTGTGCCTGCCACTTTAAGGGCCTGGAGCTGGCAGCCTCCAGGTGCCTGATTAGGGCTGCCTTTATAAGCAGGGCAGTGTGGCTGCTGGAGGCCAGGCAGTAACATTGCCTGGCTGTAGGGTTGCTGTGAATGATCCAGAGGTAAGGGGGAGCTGCAAGGGGTTGGTAAGGAGGCTCCTGGTCCTGGGCATGACCTGAAGCTGCACCCTGCCAGGAGTGGGTGGTCTGGTGGGGCTCTCAGTGGCGCGGAAGCCCCCAGGAAATGCCAGGCCAGTTATCACCCCGGTGAAAGGCGGGTTGGGGTGCCTTAACCCCTAGCTCCCACCACCACTGGGTGGGTTACCCATGTGTTTGTGGAGGGGCCCAGAGGGCGGACCCTGAGAGTGTGAATGAGTACCGGGTATGGTGCTGCGGTTGCCCCCGGGAGAAAGGGGGTAGTGGCGTGGTGAGCCCAAGGATAGAGAGTGAGGGGCTAGAGACCCAGCCCGAAGGGGAGAGTACCCTCGACTGGCCCAAGCTGGGGCCAGGACTATGGGAGTCAAAAGGGCCAGGGGCCCACCACAAGGGACGCCCAAGAGCCGGGGGCCTGGGGTCCTGACTGGCCTGGAGGTGGGCCAGGGTAAGTGGCCAAAGGTCCCGGGGGGACCACACCCGAGAGGGGAACATAGCTTTGGGGGGGCTAGGTAGCCCGGATGACGGTGGAGTGGCCACCTGATAGGAAAGGATCATAGAGGGGTCCTGTGTGGATAATTCTGGGGCCCAGTGTGGGGGCCGGTGGTTGTGTGAACACCAAGATGCTATCTGCGAGGCTTGGGCTGCGGTATTAGGGGAGGTCAGAGCCGCAGAGCGGCCCCTGGCATCGGGGCATTACAATGGGTAGCCTCTTGCTGTATTGACATTTTAATTGAATCCATTATCATCAAAGGCGTGGTGGGCGAGATAGGCGGGCGGTTGCCCACCAGACAGGGGGCGGGCCGTGGAGATCGGCCCCGGGAGGCCCCCTGTCACACACAACTACTGCATGATATGGCGGTGGTGCGGGAGATTGTCCCCAGCTGCCTGCTGACTGTCCATGTCACCTAGCTCAACACCATTTGCTACTTGTCAACATCTATGTACCTAGTGATGGCCAAGAGAGGTTCACTTTCTTTGAGACCTTGGCCGCCCTCTTGCGCAATGCTAGTGAGGATGATGACCTGCTTCTTGTAGGTGGGGACTTTAATTGTACCACTGACACCCTGCTCAACTGTACAGGGCCTGAACCTCACCTACTCTCAGCCCACAAGCTGGAGTCCATCTTCGAGGCTGCCAGGCCTTATTGATGTCTGGTAAGCCCTGCACACTGATGCACGCCAGTGCACCTGAGCCAGAATGAGTGCCGGTGGTCTCACTATGGCCTGTCTCAACTGCCTTTGTCACCAGGCACCATCTGCCACTCCTACACAGTGGCCACATCATTCCCTCAGGTCTGTCAGATCATGGCCTGGCTTGTTGCAAATTGAGCCTCCCAGGGAGAACCTGTGCACGAGCACCCTATTGGTGCTTCAACGTCAGCCTCTTTCAAGACTTACTTCTGGAACTGCTTCACCAACTTTTGGTGGGGCTGGGAGGCCACAAGACTGAATTATTCATCCTGGAAGCTATGGTGGGATGTGGGCAAGGTACAGATCCAGGCTTTTTGCCAGCAGTACACCCAGTTGGCCACAAATGAACTGCACCGCCATATCAGAAAGCTGGAGGAAGATGTGGTATAGCTTGAGGCTGCCCTGCTGGCTGGTGGCAGTGATGCGGTGCTGCATGAGAGCCTCTGGCTCCGCAGGAAGTGCCTGCTTGATTTGGCAGAGAGTGCAGCCCATGGAGCGAGGAGCCACACCCACTGCCAAGAGCTGGCTGAAACAGATGCCCCAACCCGCTTCTTCTTCATATGTGAGCACGCTGTCGCCTTCTATTGTGACCTGGTTGTGGGTGAGCTGTCCTGCCCTGAGACCATGTGGGAACTCCATGTGGGCCTGCCACACCTTTGTGCCTTGGAGGCCAGCGAGCTTGAGCAGGAATTGTCTCTGGTGGAGCTGGTGACTGCTGCAGCTGGCCTCACCTCCGGCAAAGCCCCAGGCCTCGATGGGTTACCTGCTGAGTTTTACAAGACTTTCTGGCCTTTCCTTGGCCCCTGTCTCCTGCGCATTTTCCAGGAGAGTGTTGCGGACAAGGTCCTGCTGATCAGCTGCCACTGCACTGCTCACGCTGCTGCCCAATAAAGGAGACCTTCGCTGCATTAAGAACTGGTGGCCAGTTTTCCAGCTGTGCTCAGACTCCAAGATTCTGGCCAGAGTGCTGGCAATCTGCCTCTGCACCGTCATGGCCTCCGTTGCTGGGCCTAAGCAGAACTACTGCGTGCCAGGCAGAACCATCCAAGACAATTTGTTTCTGCTGTGCAGCCTACTCACAGACAGCGAACTCTTCAGCCTAGACATTGGCCTTATTTCTCTGGATCAAGAGAAAGCCTTCAACCAGGTGGGCCATGCCTTCCTCTTCCAGACCCTGGGGGCCTTTGGCTTTGGGCCACTTTTCACTGGAGTCCTCCAGGTCTTGGATCAAGACACTTCCAGTCTGCTCAAGGTGAATGGGGTGCTCTGTGCCCCATTCTCTGCATGCAGAGGCATCTGTCAGGGCTGCCTCCTGTCAGGCATGCTCTATGCCCTGGCCATTGAGCCACTGCTACATGCGCTGCGGTGCCGCCTGAGTGGTGTGGCCTTGCCGTCGGCCACGGGCCTGTCCATTGCCCCTCTGCTCTGGCTATCAGTGTATGCAGACGACGTGATCATCTTCCTTAACACCCAGGAAGATATGGAGGCCCTAACAGACTGCCAGTGAGCCTATGAATGCACCTCCTCAGCCCATATCAACTGGGCCAAGTGTGATACCCTGCTGCTTAGTGTATGGATCAGTGTGACCCCCCCCAGATTTGCTAGGGGGCCTTACCTGGTGCCATGAGGGCCTTAAGGTCCTGGGTGTGTTCCTAGGGCCATCAACCTTCATGGTGCACAACTGGGATGGCCTTGAGGAAGGGGTAGAGGCCTGCCTACAGTGGTGGCACTGGCACCTACCCAGCCTCTCCTACTGTGAATGTGTCCTCATCACAAACAACCTGGTGGCGGTGACCTTGTGGCACCGGTGCACCGTACTCAATCAGCCACAGGACTTACTTGAGAGACTCCAGTGCCTACTAGTCAATTTTTTCTGGGATGGGTGCCACTGGCTCCCACGAGCTGTCCTTTACCTACCTGTAGCTGAGGGGGGACGGAGTGTGGTTGACCTTGCAAGCAAGGTGGCCACCTTCTGCCTGCAGGCCCTTCAATGACTCCTGTACAGTGAGGAACACCTACCCTGGCTACAACTGGTGTGCTGGTTCCTGCAGAGGGTAGGGGCCCTCGGCTTTGACTGGGAGCTCTTCCTGTTGGACCTCACGCTCCTGAGCTGGGCGGTGCTTCCGGCCTTCTACCGCAGCATGATATGAGCCTGGCAGGCCACCTTTCATCTCCAGCCCCAGGTCCATCACCTGCAATTCCTGCAGCTGCTGAGGGAACCCCTGGTGCACAACCCATCTCTGAGGTGCCCCATGCTGAGCCTGGCCTCTGCCAGACTCATGACCATTCTCATCCAGGCACGTGTCCTCCACCTGAGCCATCTCCTTGACCCTACTCAGTCGGTCTGGCTCTCGCCTGAGGCCTTGACCACCTGACTGGGCATGCACTTCATCCAGAGTGTGGGCCATCTCCTGTGTGACATCCAGGTTGCCCTCCCATTGGAGGTAGCAGCCACCTTGGATGACCATCCCTGGGCGGGCCAGGTTCCCCAAACCGCAGATGCCCCAAGCGAGGCTTTTCCTGCACTACCAGTTACCCCGGCCATGGCTGGTGAGCTGGCCGGCAAACCTGGCACCCTGTTGATGCTCCCTGTACCTCCTGACAGTGGTATGGGCTGCCCCTTTTGCTTTTCTGTCATGTAGAAGCCTATATGCCTGGGTGCTTCATGTCCGCCATGCCCAAGTGCTGGCGGGCTGCCCCAATACACTGTGGCAACAGTGCCAGGGGCTGCCAGATTCCCCACCAGCCCACCCGGCTTGGGGCACACTGTATAAACCACCAACTGCCAAGAAGACTGGTGACCTGCAGTGGTGGTTGCTGCACGGCATCCTAGCCACTGACACGTTTGCATCCCACTTTGACCCAGCTGCCTTGAAGGCCTTCCCCTTCTGCCCTGGGGGTGCTGAGGAGACCCTTTTTCATGCCTTCCTTAACTGTCCCCACCTGCAGCCACTCTGTCACCCTCGAGCCGCTGCTGTGAGCGCTGGGCAGGAGCTTCTCAGAGACCACCTGCGTGTGCTCCTACCCATACTGGGTGGCTGAGAAGGGCCCCATCTGCCTGGCCAACTTTTTACTGAGTCAGGCCAAGATGGCTGTCCTCAAGAGCTGCCAAAACTGGGTTGCCGGGACTGGCTCAGGTGATTCCCTACGGCTCTTCTGCCTCCTGGTGCAGGCATGCCTCTCGCTGGAGTTTTAGTAAGCTGTGCTCTGGCGGGCGGTGCCCACCTTTGAGACATGCTGGGCCCTTGAGGGAGCACTGTGCCATGTGGAAGATGGCTGTCTCAAAGACGCGCTCTGATGTCATGACCAGTCTGGGCAACTGGGCAGGCTCAGTGTCAGACTATGATTTCCAGCTCGTACTGTGCCCTAGGCCCTCACCAGGCTGTTTTCTTACTTTCTTTTTGTGTGGGAAGTTGAAGGTGTTGTCACATGTATGATTGGATAAAGCAGGGTAGGAATTGTTTATTTATAGTTATGACCATGCATTCTGATCGCATAACTAGCATGTAAGACATGATGTGGAATGTAGCGAAGGTGTCTGTCATGGTGTGATGTGATGAATGCAATGACATGGTGTTCTTGGTTTGATGGAAACTTGTGTTTTTGCTTTGTAAGCGGACAACCTCTTTGTATCCCCAAACCTGTGAATAAAGTAGTTAAAAAGTCAAACGTCCTTCCTTCCTTTTCCACAATCACTAGCTGGTCCTGTGAAGCTACTGTATAAGCTAGGGAAATGTTTCATCAAATAGGTGATGATATATGCCCCTATTTTTAAATCTATAGTAAGCAGCCAGGTAAGAGCAGTTGTGCATGTGAAGAAAAGGTTTTAGAAGGAATTAGGCATATTTAGTAATGATAGCATTTTCATTAATTAGTGTTAGATAGCTACAATTTATCCTGTGACTAATTACATGTCATAAAGTAAGACTGGGTCTTGCATTTAGACTTAAATATAGTCAGGATCTAGATCTTAGTGGAGCCACTGGTGTGACTGTTTGAGCACTCATGGCACTCAGGACAGATCCTGGAGGACTAGAAAAGGGCCATTGTGGTCCCTATTTTCAAGAAGGGGATGAAGGAGGAACCAGGTAACTATAGGCCAGTTAGCCTCACCTGTATCCTTGGCAAGACCTTTGAGCAAATTGTTAAGGATCACATTTGTGGGGCACTAGTGGGTAAAATAATGCTAAGGGGCAACCAGCATGGGTTCACAGCAGGCAGATTCTGCTTGACTAACCTGCTTTTTTTTTTATGACCAAGTCAGAAAATGCTTGCATGAAGGAATAGAGGTAGATGTTATTTACTTGGATTTTAAAAAGGCCTTTGACACAGTGTCACACCCAAGTTTTATAAATAAACTAAACAGTCGCAACGTAGATTATTACACAGTCTGGTGGGTTGGCTTATGGGATGCACCCAGAGTGGTGGTGGATGGGTTGGTTTCCCCCTGGAGAAATGTGGGCAGTGGAGTCCTCCAAGACTCTGTCCTGAGACAGGTACTATTCAATATCTTCATTAGTGACTTGAATGAGGGAGTAGAAAGTACCCTGCCCAAGTTTGCAGATGACACCAAACTATGGGGTGAGGTAAATAAACCAGAGGGCAGGGAGTTAATTCAGGTGGATTTGGACAGTCTGGGATAAGTGGGTAGAACAGAATAGGATACAGTTTAACAAAGATACATGCCATGGAAGGAAGAATCATTAACACTCCTATAGCCTGGGGGGTACCATTCTAAGTAGCACAACTGCAGAAAGGGATCTTGGACTCGTAGTTGACTCCAAAATGAACATGAGTTGCCAATGTGATGAAGTAATAAGTGAAGCTAACCACACTCTTTCTTGCATAAGTAGATGCATTGCAAACAGGTCTAGGGAGTTGATACTTCCCCTCTATGCATCACTGGTCAGGCTGCAGCTGGAGTACTGCATCCAGTTTTGGGCACTGCACTTCAAGAGGGATGGGATGTAGATAACCTGGAAAAGATGCAGAGGAGGGCCACCCATCTGGTTAAAGGCCTACAAGAAAAACCCTATGAGGACCAATTGAGGGACCTAAATCTCTTCAGCGCCTCCACAAGAGAAGGCTGAGAGGTGATCTTGTGGCCATCTACAAACTCATCGGGGGTGGAGGGGACAACAGGAAATAGGGGATATGATTTTTACCAGGGCACCCATCGGGGTAACTAGAAACAGTGGCCACAAACTGAAGGAGAGCAAATTTAGATTGGACATCAGGAAAAAATGCTTTACAGTGAGGGTTGCCAAAATATGGAATACACTTCCAAGGGAGGTGGTGCTATTCCTTTCCTTTGAGATATTTAAGAGGAGATTGGACAAACACCTGGCTAGGGTCATCTGACTCTAGCACTCTTTCCTGTCCAGTGTTGGGGGTCGGACTCGATGATCTAATAGGTCCCTTCCAACCCTAAAATCTATGAATCTTTTTGACCTTCTCTGGAAAAGCATTCCACAGTTGCAGTCCTACCATTAAAGTCACATACCCCCTAGAAGAGCTAGATATCCTGGTGACAAATGCTAGGTAATTCCAATGAATTAGGGAGGTGAGATGCTGGAGATCCAAACTGAGGTGTAGCCATATGACATTTTCAAAATTGCAAACCCTGAGCATTTTATAGGTACCGCAGGTCCCCTCTACATGTTACAAGTATCGTGCAATTAACTGGTTAATTGCACATTTACCTTGAGACCAGCTACACATGCAAAGTACCTATCACACCATAAAAAGCTCCAACCAGCTATGAAGCTAGACCTAAAAAATGTGTAATAACTTTATAGCTGGTTGCTATTGAGCTTTAATGTGCACATGTAGTAGGATCTCCCCTATGGCTGGGAACCCTGTCAGCTGATGGAGCTCCCAGCTGCAGGGCTATACCATGCAGGGGTGTACCATGCCCATCTAGGGCTGGGAGTCCCCCAGCAGGTGCTGATTCTAGGCAACACCTAGCAAAACCTTGCAGCTGCTGGGATCCAGAATCCCGCAGCTGTGGAGGCTGAATCCTGGCAGTGCACCTCTCATGCTGGGATCCAGCTGGGTCGCAGCAGCTGTGATGTCCTAGCTCTGGTGGTTTCATGGGGTCCCAGCTGAGGGGGTCCCAAACATGGGAACTTGTTTCTTGCTGATGCAGAGGGAGCCCAGGATTGGGTTCCCCCTGCATTAGCAATAAGACATGATGAGATTTAATGCATAATCCTACAATTGTGCTTCCTGCCATGCATGTGTGGCATGACAGGAGGCGTGATGGTGTGGATTGTGCATTAGATACTATTGTGCCTTTATCTGTACATGTGGAGGAGCCCACAGTTGATCCCCTTTTCCTTTCAAGCTGTTGTGTACGTACACCTGTACTTTTTTTTTTTTGTATAAAACACAGATAGGTCCTTGAAAGACACTTAAAGATGTTTGCCAAAGCTTAGACTTAAAACACTGAAATCTAATGTGCTTTGGGTGATCCTATCTGTACACATCTTTTAAATAGCTAATGAAGGTACAGCAGGTCCCAAACAGAGGGTAATATTGTACCTCATTTGATAAGTTCAATAAAGAACCGGTAAACAAGTAATAGCGGTGAATCTGAACCAAGACATCTCCAATATGTGCTGCCTTGCTAGTTGCTAGCCTAAAGTAATCCTTCATTTTAAAGCAGCATGCCCCTCTGTTCCCTACATTAAATAGGTTCAACCCCTCTGACAGAAATGATAAAGGAACACTGAGAATAATATAGACATGCTTCCCGAAGCAGCTAATATTGTAGGACTAGTTTCTCTGCATTAGAAATCCTTATTTCCAAAGGAGATTATGAATGAAATATTCTATTTAAATATTAAACCTCCTTATTTTTATGGAGCATTAGGTTGAGAAATTTCCTTTATGCACACAAAAATATATATTCTAGTTAACCGTTTGAAACAAATTATAGCTTATATATTGCCTCTCAATTGTGTGACTGTCTGCAGGAGTATGTAACCTCATTTCTAGAACAATTTTATAGGGACTAATTCTGACCACACTGTTTTTAAAATGAGGCAGTTTGGATAGGCTTTAAGTCCTATTTACCACAAATGGCAAAAACTCCATTCTCAGTCCCATATAAACAAAGCCTTCATTAAGAATTGTACATCACTGCCTTAGTTATAAAACTAAGAAAAGGATTGGATCAATGATAATAAAGGTTGGTGCATTAGTGGAAGCTATACCCAAGTGTTTTTAATTGTTGCATCTGCAAAGGTCACTGGATTTGAAAAAGCTTGATATAGATAAAAAGACACCTGCAGTGACTGTTCTCTTCTAGCAGCGTTACTGGTAGAACTACATTAGGGCCAGCCAAACATTGTACAATTTTCCACAAAAATCTAATTATAGGAGCATGCAGTCAGTCTTGTTAAGTTGGCCAGATCACTGCTCTTAACTACAGTTATCCTAGTCTGATGAAACCATGATATTACATTTACAAGACTTTATTTAGTGTCTCTTTCACTAGTGTTCAATGAGTGTTAAATAAACTCTTTCACTAGTGTTCAATGAGTGTTCAATGAGTGTTAAATAAACTAAGCCAACTACTTACCCTACTGGATTTTAAACTGTACCAATTCCTTTGATTACGATAGATGCACAATAGATGTTAAGTAGCATTTCCACTATCTGCACTGACTCCTGCTAGTAAAAATTGCCGATCAAAAGTATTGATCAGAGATAGGAAGCTCCTGCTGCTAAATGCAGCCATGAAACTGCTTACGAGGTCCATTGGGCCTTTTCTTTAAATTAATTAGCACTCTGTGCATCGTCTAATCCTTGTTTCTTCTTACCTGTAGCAAAAATAATATATTGTATGAGGCTCAAAGGAACCATCATTTTCAAAACCAGTGTGTTGACATGAGCAAAAGCTCTACAGTGGGCACATCTATATGAGACACTATGTTGCCATAGCAACGAGCTACGATGATCAGCAGCATAAACCATGATGCCGACACTACTGCGGAGTAGCAATGAGCTACTAATGAAATGTAGTTTTAGTTCTTATGAGTCTGACCCAAGAACAAGAAAATTTAGCAATGAGCTGCACAGTAGGGTTAGAAATGACTTGGTCACCACCAGGACTGTGTAGTAATTACCAGGTACTAAATGTCTGCGCAGTAACAATGGCGCAGTTGGGGGCATGTATGTATGCGTGCAATGTGAACTAGTGTGGATGCGTGCAATGTGAACTATGTTGATCCATTTACATTGAACCTGTCTATATGTCAGTTGTATAGAAATAAAATTGGAACCTTCTACTGTATCTTGGCAGGATCATGTCTGCCATTTTTATTGGTACCTACAGCTAGAAGGGAAACTGGGGACTCAAACACAATGGGCCAGAGCCATTATCATTCCAGGCTAGTTCCCCTAGTCCAACAGTGGAGTTTATGAGGAAATGGAAGACTGAGTAAAACTATATTCTGGGCAGCTAATGGGTTTTGACCAGGAGATGTGTACTTGACTTCACTTTCATTATCTTTGAGAGCAGAGGCAGAGAAAAACTGGAGAAAAAATCCTGAAAAATATGTCCCCTTTTTGCTGGAAAAGGTTCAATGTTTATTTTTTTTAAAATCAGTTCTATTTGAAGGAGGAGGGCCACTTGCATGATCAGGGGGCAGCAGGGCAGGCCCTAGGAGGAGAGGCTATGGGACCTGAACCTGTTCAGCCTTCACAAGAAAAGGCTGAGAGGGGATCTGCTGGTCATCTAAAAATTTACAAGGGGGGGCCAGAGGGGCATGGGTGACACCCTGTTCCTCCGAGCACCTCCTGGAGTAACAAGGAATAACGGCCATAAGTTGTTAGAGAGTAGGTTCAGGCTAGACATCAGGAGGCACTACTTCACAGTCAGGGCAGCTAGGATCTGGAAGCAGCTTCCAAGGGAACTGGTGCTGGCTCCTACCTTAGAGGTCTTTAAAAGGAGGCTTGATAACTACCTAGCTGGGGTCATATGAGCCCAGTATTCATTCCTGCCCAGGGCAGGGGGTCGAACTTGATGATCTGCTCATATCCCCTCTGACCCTACATCTATGAATCTATGAACTCCCCTGCAACTACTGTTGTAGAGGTGGGAAGATAGGCTGAGGCCAAATTTTTCCTCAGCTTTCTTTATCCTGTCCCATCTGCTAATGGCTGCTGCACAACAGGAATAAAGTGGAGACTCTGGAAGTTCCTCCTAAAGGAGTAGCAGTGGGGGCTTCTGGTAGGAGGCCTCAGATGCCTGGTCTATTTGAAAGACTGGCTTTGGCAAAATTCTGACAGCTCTGTTGTTGGGGATGGGTTTGTCAGGGCATGCTCAGGACTTCAGTCAGTCATGAAGAGGATTTTGGCCTCCTGTGTTCATAACCTCTGCTAGCGACCAAGGAGGTCACTAAAGGATTGTGAGGACTAAAGGTGCTAACAACAATCCCAAGGCTCACTTTGCACCCCCTACTTCCACTGACATCAGGAATTGTAGCTGCTCAGTAGGCAGTAACTCAGAGTGTATGCAAGCATTCAAATGAACTGGTGGAAGTTTAGCTATTTAGTTTAAGTGGTTTGCAAATCCCCTGACAGAATTCTTTACATGCATTCAGAAAGACTGTGTTGCCGATGGCACCCAGGCAGGGGGACCCAGTGCATGTATCCTGGCATGCTTTGCAGGCTCTGCAGTCTGCCTGGAGACAGTTGACAGCAGTGGCCTGTATTCCTCTTCATCACAAAACCCCCTCCTCTTCCTCCTAACTGTCAGGTGTCCAGAGAGCAGACTCGGAGTATGTCAGCTGCCTTTTCAAGTGTATCATTTTCCCCTCCAGTAGCCCAATGGCTCCTTACCTCTATGGCACCAGCTGACAGACTCTATTCTAGAGCAGGTTGAATGAGTCTGGTTGGGATCAGGTGTTGCTGGGTTGGGACTGGATGCTGTCTGGGTGCTGCCAGATTGGCTGCTGATGGTTCTAAATCTGAGGGTCTGGGCTGTGCCAGTCCAGCTCCATGGGCTGGGGTGGGTCTCCAGTCCAGAGGAGGAGGGGGGAAGGGAGCGGTTGGGTCAGGCTGATCCCAGTGATTGGAGAAGGACAGTGGGCTCTGTTCCTTGCAGGAACCATGCTGTTTGGGTACAGGAGGGGGCAGGGCAAATGGACAAATGGCATGTCCCTGCCAGGCACATCCCAGACACTGACAGGGACTGGCCCTTCAGAATGGGTCTGGGTGTGGGGAGGTTAGGGTTTGTGGGGCTCTGGGAATGGCAGGGGAGAGCCAGGCTGGGTTTCTGGAGGGGAGTGGGATGTGGACTCTGGGAAAGACAAGGGCAGTTAGTTTATGTTGGTGGGTTCCCCCCACCCTTCACCCTTTAAAGCCTGCAGCCCTCCCCATGGGCCTGCAGCTTCAGGACTCTTAAGTGCTGCAGGGGGGAGCTTCTCTCCCATGGGGCTCTTCAAAGCTAGCATCTGCATTCCCCACCAAGGGCTGCAGGCACAGGGCTCTCAAGTCCTTCAGAGGGAACTTTTCTCCCATGTGGCACATAAAAACCAGTGCTTGCAGTACCCTAGGAGCAAAGGATATGGGGCAAAACCCCAGCCTTCTTCCCAGACCAGGCAGTCCCAGGTTTGGGGAAGAGGCAGGGAGAATTACCATGTGCTTCCCTCCTATCCCAGATTGGTCCTGGGGGGACTGGAGCAGCAGGGCAAAGTCCCAGCTCACTCCTCACAATGGAGACTCTGGTCTGGGATGTAGGTGTTAGCAGCTTCATTGCCACAGTTCCCAGCCCCTAGGCTTTAAATGCCACCCATAGGCACCGACTCATGGGTGCTCTGGAGCTCAAGCACCCCCTAAAAAAATTAGTGAGTGCTCAGAAGCCATTGAGCCACACTTGCAGATGTTAAAAAACAAAACACCTCCCGTCCAAAACCCCAAAAACATGCTTTACTGGATGTAGCAGCATGTCACTTCGACCTGGCTCTGCAGGTGCTTCAGCGGGGCTTTTTGGTGCTTTTAGCTAAAGCCAATTCAATCAGCTATTAGATAAATGTACCACAAAAGCTCCACTAAAGAGCCCTATCTTTATAGATGCTGCCGAGCTGGGTTGAAGTAATGCATTGCCTCTTCTGGGCATGTGTGGGGCCCAGCATGGGAACACACCAAGTTAAAAGTAAAGCGCTATTTTGTTTTGTTTTCGTTTTTGCCTTTTTTATGTCTGTAAGCACCAACCAGCAAAAAAACAGAGTGGGTGCCTGTGATGCCACCCCTGCTATCCACCTGACAACCCCAACCCATTTAAAGCCCAAGGACTGGTGAGGGGGCAGGGCATTGTCAACTGTACAGCCCAGAAGCTGGGTTTTCCCAACTCCTTTGCTGACAGGGGGTAGGGTTTGCTCTGTAATTTGGCCAGAACAGTCAAGTCTAGCTGAGTCACAGAGTGTCTCTCCAGAGAGGGGGGAGTGCATGGAGTGATGCAAGGTGGGCCATCAGAGGTCAGCAGTAGATCTTCTGTCACTTGGGAAAATGCACAAGTGTTTGTTAAACCGGTTTAACCCCTATTGCACTGGGCTTAAGCCTCATGGGATGGGGTTTAAATTTTCCACTGGGTGTGCCAATTTTAAATCTGATTAAGAACTGTGAATGCTTGTACCCTGAGCATTTCTACTAGACTAAAAAGGATTCTATCAATAGAAATGTAACATTTGTACATGCACACACTCAGTGGGTGCATCTACACGAGACACTTTACTGTGAAGTAGCATAGTTTACTGCGGAGTAAGCGTGTGCATCTACACGTGCACATGCTTACTGCACAGTAATCCTCACTAATCACAACTAAATTAGCTACCTGCAAATGCAAATAGGAAATTTACTCGCAGGTAGTTACTGAACAGTAGTGCTCATGTAGACACCTGACTAGAGGCAAATCTGTTCCCAGTCAGCTGGCTATAGGGGAGCGGGAGATTTCTCCTTGTTCCCAGAGCTTGGGTATGGACTACGTCCCCCTACCCTGGCAGCAGAGAGCTCCAAGTCCCCTATTCTGAGATCATGATAGGGGATTGAGGGCTGGCAGATCTTTATCATAATAAGGGAGCTGGCACTACGAGCTCCCAGCTGGTGGAGTGGGGAACAGGCTGGGAAGCTTTTTCCCTGCTCAGCTGCAGCATGAGTGTGGACCTGGGCAGCGAACAGGCTTCCCAGCCTGTTCCCCACCCAACTCTATGCTTGTGGAGCTGAGCAGGGAACAAGCTCCCCAGCCTGTTCCCTGCCCAGGTATGCACTTATGGAGTGGAGCAGGAAACAGGCTCTCCAACCCCTGACCTGCAATCATGGAGCAGGAACTGGGACCTGTCCTGGTTAGGGGCAAGTTCCAACCCTTGGAAAGTGCTGCAGGGGTGGGGCAGGTCCCAGATCCCTGCCCCATCTGCCTGTGGGGCAGCTAGTAGCAAGCCCCTGGCTTGGTGGGGAATCCCTGCCCAGGCAGGAAGTCACTGCTAGCTGCCCCACCAGCAGATTGGTGCAGGGGGCTAGGATCTGCCTTTCTCCTGCAGCTCTTTCCAGGTCCCCTGCCCTGATCAGGGAGCCAGGGCTGGGAGGTCCCTGCTGCTGGGGCAAGGGGACATTGTCCCCAATCCAGCAGCAGGTAGCCCCCCAGGGGCAGGGAGCAATGTTCCAGCTCTGGCCGGGAGACACCGGTCTCCTGGACCCACGCTAATGCCCAGGGGGACCCTTGAGCTCCCCCGGTGGTGGCAGGGGCCCATTGCAGGACTGTAGGAAGTGGGACCAGTTTGCTGCTAGGAGCAGTAAATCTGTTTCCACACCCCTGCATGTTTAGATTCCTGCCCAGGGGTGTTTACTTATGAATAGTTTACTTGCAAGTAAACTGATCCTGGATCGAATTCACGTGTAAGCGCCCCCAGTAGCTAGCACTTCATTGCAAAAAATTGCCTGTTTCTTTCATTACTGAGTGTAAAACTGCTTATTCTGCCTTTCCATGAAGCAGCAGGCCACTGATTTAGGAACTTCACTACGCTCCCCTGGAAATATTGATTTGTTTACTAAATAAACAGGCTGATTTTTCTTTCCAGTGGGAAATTTCCCTCCTATCTATGCATCTCTCTGTATGTAATCTGTCTGTCCTTCCCTCATACTCCTCTCCCTTCACATTTCAATAGGTCTTGATAACATTTTGTGTCAGATTAAACAGAAAATGTCATTGGGGATTATACTGAAACTCATCTCCAGTATGATCAAGTTATAGAAGAGTTGGCTTTTGACTTTTAAAAATCCCTACAAGTTCACTGGAGACATAAAAATGGGTTTGATTTAATCTAAAACTTAACCTTGTTTTTGCTCCAGAAGATAGTTTGTTTCCTATATCATTTGCTTTTTTCACAGAGCAAATACAAACAGACCAGCTCTAGGAGGAATTTAGGACAGGAGATTTCCATTCATACAAGTCTTTTAGGTTTGAGACTATCTTTTTGTTCTGTTTGTACAGCACCTGGCACAAGTGGGTCCTGATTCCTGTGTGGTATTCTAAGTTATGGCTGCAATAGAAAGAAAAATACATTGCAGTATTATTCCAAATGGAAAACAAATAGAAAATAATAGGCCTGGAAGTTTTAGAACATTAGCTGAACTTCATATTTTTAATATAAGTAACTTTTTTTCTAGCTTTAGGGTCATAATTCATCATTTCTGAGATGAAACACAACAACAAAGAGAGTTCAGTATTCTAAATGTCCAGGAAAGGGAAAAAGTAGGTGAAAGGTTGGACAGGTTTAATAATAAAAGGTTTTAGAAGTCTGGTTGTAAATACTGTGTAGGATTTCAATGCATGTAGGAATAATTTAATTACTGATATTTTCTAGTGATTAGTGAAACATTTGTTCCATCCTAAATCAACCAGTCTAAAGTTTATATTAAAGAAAATTAGAACCATTTTATCTCTGCCTGTCTTGAATTCAGATGCTAGTTTACTATTTGAAAAATCAATTAAAAATTATGCATCTTAACATTTAACTTTTCTAAAATGATGTGATGAGCCCATTGCTATGAACCAGTTAATAAGGTAATTCTAGAAGCCCAAGTTTGTCTCCTTAGCTACATAACATTACACAAACATTTTGGTTGCAATTTTGCGGCAATGGTTTCACAGTTATTTGATTAAAATGCAGTGCCTGGCTGCTGGTAGGCTGAGTGTGTTGATATCAGTGAAACTCTTTAAAAGTGCTACAATTGAAAATTACATCTTACTTGGGTTTGAAGGGATATTTTTAGCTTATTTATTCTAAGTACAAATATAGTTCTATAGATCACTGGTATAATGTCTTTCTTATGAGCTGGTCAGCAAGACACTTTATGCAGCACCAAACAAGGTCAACAAATGGTTTCCCCCTTTTCCCATTTTTTTTTGTTTTGTTTTGTCTGCTTGTTTAAAAAAAGCAGCATTAAGTGCTTTACAAAGCAAAATATCTTGTCAGCAAAGACTGCATGTCTAATATCTTTGCTGCAGTGACCTAGTTATAGGAACTACTCCCATTCAAAAGGGCTTTTTCCAAGATCTAACATTTCAAATGAAAACATATCTAAAATTAGGTGGAAAGTATTTGAGGGATCCCGAGCAAAGATAATCAAAAGAGTAAAAGAGCAAGAAAGGCAGGGAAATGGTGATGAATCACCATGTATTCAGGAAAAGTGATGTAATGCATATTTCTATGAATGGTTATTCTCTGGTTTTGTTATCAACAGCTTCATGAGTTATTTATTTCTGATTATTTTGTTTGGGTGTTGGGATATTTGTGCCTGCAAACCCTTAGAAACCAAAATTTTATGTATGATATACAAAAGGAGCAGTAGCTACAGTGAAGGCAGCCACATTACTGTTCAGCTGTTGTCCTTGACCTTGACCTAAAAGGACCTTTCTTTTCCACATTCTAATCTACAGATCATATTCAGTTTCTGTGTTAATGTAGCTCCAGGCATTTCTTGAGCTGGGTTTGCTAACTGCTGAACTGTGACATCCTTTCAAGAGCACTGGAGTTGAGCTGACTGCATTTTAGTATATGGGTTATGGGCAGGGATTGAGAGGGAATGGAAATGGTTTTAATTTCTCAAAACTAAAGCCCTCCCACTGTACACCAGTCTTCCTTCTGAAACTCATTCAAATTTTACCCTCACTTCCAAGCCCAAGAGAAAGCAAATAAGCTTTGCAGTTAGCCTGTCACAAAAGGGCCCTCAAAAGGTAGCAGAGCAACTCTGATGGGTGTGTCTAGTCATCCCACATGACAGATTGCTTCTCTTCCATATCCATTTTTTAGATCTAGAAAGGATCACAGAACACAAGTGGGAAGTAGGCAGTGGGACCACAGGGTACCTCTGGGGGTACAGTGCTGGCTGTTAGGAAGGTGATTTTGAGATGGAGCATGCAGAGTAACAGAAGAAAGGCAGAGGCATGAGCTCAAAATCTGTGATGTAAGAAGCTAGCAGGAAATATTTGTGGACCTGGGGAGAAGAATATCTATCCATCCTTGGAAATCTCCATCCCTGGCAATTTTCAAGAGCAGACTGGACAAACACTTGGCTGGAATGGTTTAGTCAGGGGTAATCTGACTTGAGCAGGGGCTGGATCTTCTTGTCCTGCTTTCCTATGCTTCTATGATCCTATTAGAAACACTTGAAGCTAGGAGATCGAGTGAAGGTAGGAGGGTATGCAACCAGATCCTACAAGTCGTATCTAAGACTTTGCTCCCAAGCAAAAGTATTAGAATAGACCCTTATCCGTTAGTTGTTTTGTGTTAGAATCCATATCCCTCTAACACTTTTGTTTTGTACTGTATTTTTATTTTACTTGGATCCTCCGTGCTTTGATAGCGTTATAAGGGGTGGGGGTGTGTGTGTGTGTGTGTGTGTGTGTGTGTCAGTCAACTACCACCTTTCTGGCCCTCCTCCTAAAATACAGGGGAAGCATACTGTGGGTCTAAAGCTCACTGGGGTAAAGACTGGATGGGCTGAAATGACTGACACAGTGGGCACATCCTCATTCTTCTGGCCAGACAGGATTTCCCAAATAATGAAATCATTATTAATTATATTTATTATTATTTCCATGGAATTTGATCTCTCCCAGTGTCTCAAGTTATAGCTTCAGCAGTTGGGAGTCAGTTCCTGATAACATAGTTTTGTAGAAACCAAGCTGCCTGAAAGCTGAGGTGACAAGCCATGGGGTCACTAAAGAAGCACAGAGTTTCTGTGAAGTTTGCTCTGACTTCCTCTTAGATTCTTCAGGGTTTCTTAATCCATCAGTATTCAATAAATAATCTGCCAGTTTGGGGCCTGATTGAGTAAAGGATAGTTATTTTGGTTTCTTTGCTGCATGAGAAAATTCTGTTTTACACAGTGCACCACACAAAGGAAGGAACAGTTTCTTGGCAAGTATGGCTTCTATTCTCAGCTCTGCCAGAAAGCAACATTATCTCTGGTTGCCTCAGTTTCTCATCAGTAAAAGCTGGGCTAGTTGTAAGTACTTCCCTACCTCACCTGAGTGTTACAAAGATGCATTGTTTAATGTCTGTATGGTACTCAGATGTCCTGTGAAGAACTAGGTTGAGGACTATCAGAAAAGGTAGTTCAAATATTGAAAGTATTTGCTTTGTCTTTGAAGCCTTTTAGTCCTTTACTTGCTCTTTGGAGAACCTCAGAAGGTGGTGGTTTTTATTTTATTTTAATTTTAATGGGCAGGCTAACAATCTAGAGAAATATTCTCTTCTCCAACCTCCAGTGTACAAGGTCACTTTAAAATGTGTTGCTGACACAGCACAGGGTGCTCTTAATTAGCAATCCACTCTAATAAAAGCTCCCAGTGCTGTGTTGGGACCACATGCATGTGCAGCGCAGTGTGCCTCCATGCTGAGAAAATGGCAGCAGTGCACTTTGAACTAAAGCACATTGAATGTATTTTAGTTCAGAGCGCACCACCACCACCGATTAATTGAGCCTACTCTGATACGCTGGATTTCTAGCACGTTGGAACAGGTTCCCCGCATGCGTGTAAGTGCCCTAAGATTCTCTACAGACTACTCTGCACTTGTGTGGTGTGTTGAATAAATATCAATGTGAAAGAGTTCCTTCTGCAGAACAAATATGGAACATGCAATACAGAATACAAAACAATGCTGTGGCTTAAAAATATGTTATTTCTCCTATTGGGCTAATAAAGAATAAAAGATATCTTGTTCTCTTTTACAGATAGAAAACAGAAAATTAACACGTCTCATGTAGACACACCCAATGAGATTCATACTCAAAGCAGCAGATAACCATAGAATCTTATACTCCATGAGAATCATATTTAGAATATCTGCATTCTGAAGTGGGATTGTCCTAGACTATGCAGTGTTCATGTTAGGAAAAATAAATAGAACGTGTCAGGTTTTTAGAGCTTGTACAGCCTTCTCCAAATTCTGTATGTTGAAATGGGATAGATTTTACTATATTCTGGTTCCCTCTTTTTGCTATTTTCAGTGAATCTTTATGGTAGCAATAAGTAATATTCCACCTATCCTGGTTTCATAGGAATCCATATGAAACATTTTGTTTAGTAGAAGGGGGGGAAAAAAATAATTTGTTAGCCCATTTGCCAAATGCATTTCTGACTTTTAATTCATAGTGGGATAAACCAAGTTTTTGAAAAAAAAATCAAAATCTTTGAGATTATTCAGTAGTCCGTGTCCTGCTCCACTGGAAGATCATCATTTATTATTTACAGGGTGCAAAAAAACTGTAGACAGATGACAAGTTGTTCATTGTCAAACATGTCACCTACTCCATAGCAAAAACTGCAGCTGGAAAGTGTTTATTACAGCCAGAAAAACAGTGCCTCCCTGAGATATTTTAGGATGTGACTCATGATAATAGACTAATAGAGAGTTACTTTACTCATAAATCTGTCCAATCCCTAATCCATCTGTTATTCTTGTTCCTACAAAAGGCAAAACAATTTGGCAGAATATTTTTATATAAATATACTATATTTACAAGACTGACTCTTGATTGTTGCTAGAAATGTAAGTCATTATAGCATTAAAATGTATTGTGTAAATTTCTTTTTGGACAAGGTTTTTGCAATGGTAATTCCAGGTGAGCCACCTAGAGGCAAACATCAGATCATCACAAATGTACACTATACAGAACACATAATGAATCCATCTCAAATAAATATCCTTAAAAACTTAGCATTGCATGCACCAAGAGCCAAATGATCGCTATCTGTTAAATTCATAAACCTCTTTAAATATTTTGATTTCCTGTACACTGAGGCTATGAGTTTAATAGCTTTCTCTGTGTCTTGTATGATTTGCAAAAATCATTCAGATTGTTTTGTTTTACTAATGTAGTGTCAAGGAGATTGCATGCTACTTTAAATAATGTACTAGTTCGAGTAGGAAACCTGGAGTCAAAAGATCTCGAATTGACTCCAAAATCCACTACAGGCTTATAACCTTGTTACTGAACTTGAATCAGTTTCCCTCTTAAAAAGCCATATTTGTAAGACTGTTTGAGATCTTACAGTGAAATGTGCTAAGGTCAAATTATACACTTACCAGCCAAATTCTGCCTTTTTTTTCCATCCTGTATAAAGCAATTAAATTGGATAATTTAGTTTACAAATCAGAGCAGAAGGCTGACCTGTGTATACGCTTACTTTGCAATTGATGGAAACAGCATAAATGTTATAAATAAAAAAAGTATGATGGTACCACAGCACCACTACAGCAATCTTGCAGCACGTAGAACAGTGGTCACTAACCAGTGGATCTCGATCCACCAGTAGATCTCAGAGCCTCTTGGAGCCGGTCTGAGGCTGAGGTGGGGGGGCTGAGTGCCAGTGTGAATGCACGCATGTGCCCCAGCCCAGCAGGTTAATCTGTGAGGGAGGGAAGGGAAAGGGGCTCAATCGAAGGCCCCATGGTAAGGGACAGTGCTGCAGAGGCAGGAGCAGATGCAAGTTGAGTGGAGCTCTGGCTGGGTGGGACTTACCTGCTGGGGAGGTGCACCCCCAAATATTCTTTTCTCCCCCTGTCTCTATCTACCCCCCCTTTCCTCCCCACAGATTTATCTGCTGGGGGTGGCGCACAGTAGATCTTGGGTTGCTTTTAAATGCCAAAGGTGCTCTCCCATTTAAAAAGGTTGGAGACCATTGGCGTAGAACTCCCGTCCCCATTGACTTTGGACTGCTGTGGTCTCCTGTGGTTTCTCACTCAGAGAGTATAGGCCTGATAATATATTTTAAAGTTTTCTCCTCTACTTCTCTGTTTTGGGAATTACTGATTATTTTTGTCAATTGTTTGGGTAGCACCAATAACTGCTCACACATGTTTTTTGCTCTCTGGTATCACCCAATCCAACACATTCTAATTCCTCCAAAGATGAAAACAAGATAAACCTTATGTATATGTCAGAGGCTCATATTCAGACATAATAAATTCTATCCTACAGTTGTTTCCTAGGTAACTAAAGCAGGGCTACAGAAACAGACTGTACACAGTGGAAAGAAGCTAAACAACAAAGTGCCTATGTACTGGCCTCTGGCTGCTTTACCACTCCATCCAGGAAGAACACAGACCATCTGCAGATGCTTTCTCAGCCTGATGAAGGGTATTTGTACCCGAAAGCTTGCAAAGAAGATTTTTTTTCCAACTATTTGAGTTGGTCTAATAAAAAATATTGGATTTACCCAAAGAACCTTGTCTGCCTGTGTCCTTAGACCAACATGGCTACAACCTACACCCCTGAAACAACAAACTACGGTGTTTCTTGTTACACTTTTTATTTGGTTCAGTTGTAAATACAGGCATAGTAAAATTTCAGTGAAATGTGAAACAATACAATCTACACTATCTCTCACTCGCACAAACCATATGTTGGTGAGAACCTCAGTAATAAGTTGTCTTCATTGTGATCCTTTGACTGCTTCACCTGCACTATGCCTGCTAATCCCAGATTGCAGCTAGTGTTCCAAACTTCTGAAAAGCCTAAAAGGCAGTCATCAAAAGCTACCTGCCAGGTCTGCATGAGATCCTTCTTTATCCTCAAATGTAGACTTTCTCCACCCAGAATTAAACTGATCTGATGTATGAAGTGGACAACAAAAGTACTCAGTACTTCCAAAGTACTGAGATCTTTCCAGAACCACCCATCCTAAACTTTAAACAAGCATTGAACCTATCCAACCTCATCACCAGAAGCAAACTTCCTATGGTCCAAAACAGATCAAATGGATCCAGACCACGCCAGGACAAGAAATGTAAAACCTACATTGCGGCTGGTGATGCATCTTCGCCACCTCCACAATAACCACACCCCACAACACCAAATCTGCACCTCAGTTACAGAAATGTAATACA
Source organism: Alligator mississippiensis (assembly GCF_030867095.1). Taxonomy (NCBI): domain Eukaryota; kingdom Metazoa; phylum Chordata; order Crocodylia; family Alligatoridae; genus Alligator; species Alligator mississippiensis. The sequence goes on along the minus strand of NC_081830.1, from coordinate 52,697,144 downwards.
GGCAGCCCTTGGACTTACGATACAATTGGTTCCTGAAAACCACGTCTTAAGTCAAATGTTGTAATGCAGAACCAATTTTCTCATAAGAAACAATGTTATATATGGGGGATTGGTTCCTGAACCAAGACCCGATACCCTATTTTCACCAAAAATACCCTAGAATTTGGTACTCAATCAATTATAGATGAGTAATATAGTTACATTAATATATTTATACTGTAAATAGCAATCATATTGATTTGGAAGGACTTCTTTGAGGTGACTTTGCTGGACTTTTTGAAGAGCTCTTGGTTGGACTTTTTGAAGGGTTCTTGGGTGGAGTCATCTCAGGAGTCCTGGCTGCAGGTTTTTCTGGAGTCTTGTCTGATTTCTTAATAAAAGTATCCAAGGAAGTTTGGACAGGTGTTCTCCAGGGAGATGCAGTGAACTTTATAGATTCATAGATGTTAGGATCGGAAGGGACCTCAATAGATCACCGAGTCTGACCCCCTGCATAGGCAGGAAAGAGTACTGAGTTCAGATGACCCCAGCCAGATGCCCATCTAACCTCCTCTTGAAGCCCCCAGGGTAAGGGAGAGCACCACCTCCCTTGGGAGCCCATTCCAGATTTTGGCCACTCTAACTGTGAAGAAGTTCTTCCTAATGTCCAGTCTAAATCTGCTCTCTGCTAGCTTATGGCCATTATTTCTTGTAACCCCCAGGGGCGCCTTGGTGAGTAGAGCCTCACCAATTCCCTTCTGCATCCCCATGATGAATTTATAGGCAGCCACAAGGTCGCCTCTCAACCTTCTCTTGCGGAGGCTGAAGAGGTCCAGGTACCCCAGTCTCTCCTCATAGGGCTTGGCCTTAACCATACGAGTGGACCTTCTCTGGACCCTCTCCAGGTTATCCACATCCCTCTTGAAATGTGGCACCCAAAACTAGATGCAATATTCCAACTGTGGGCTGACCAGTGCCTGATAGAGGGGAAGTATCACCTCCTTGGTTCTGTTTGTCATGCATCTGCTGATGCACGATAAAGTGCAGTTAGCTTTGCTGATGACTTCGTCACACTGATGACTCATGTTCATCCTGGAATCCACTAGGACTCTGAGATATCCCTTTCCGCTTCCGTGCTGCCGCACAGGTCATTTCCTAGGCAGTAGGTGTGCTGGACATTTTTCCTCCCTAGGTGCAGCATTTTGCATTTCTCCTTGTTAAATCTCATTCTATTGTTTTCTGCCCATTTGTCCAACCTGTCCAGGTCTGCCTGTAGTTGTTCCCTGCCCTCCAGTGTGTCCACTTCTCCCTTCAGTTTTGTATCATCTGCAAACTTGGACAAAGTACACTTCACTCCCTCATCTAAGTCACTGATGAAGACATTGAAGAGTATCGGTCCAAGGACCGAGCCCTGCGGGACCCCACGTCCTTCCAGGTCAATACTGACCCATCCACCACCACTCTCTGGGTATGACTCTCTAGCCAATTTGCCACCTACCAGACTGTGTAATCATCCAAGTCACAGCCTCTTAATTTGTTCACCAGTATGGTGTGGGATAACGTATCGAAGGCCTTCCTGAAGTCTAAGTAAACGATCTCTACCCGTACTCCTGCGTCCAGGTGTTTTGTAACCTGGTAACTTGTTTGCTGGCATGGCATTGCATTGGATCAAGTGTTGTAAGTCGAAACTAGCATTGTAAAGTTGAAACAGGGTGTTAATTTATAAACATTGTAAGTGCAAAACGTTGTAACTTGAAACACTGTAAGTCGAGGACTGCCTGTATAGCTCATCCAGTGGACTAAATTCCCTGATGGATAGTATGTAGGAGAAACCAAACAACAACTGTGTACCAGAATGAATGCACACCAGAAATCTATCAATGACAAAAATACCCAATTACCTGTGGGTACCCACTTCTCACAAAGACAATCACTCCCTCTCTGATCTCTCATTTCTAACCCTCAAAGGGAACTTACAAAACACCTTTCATAAATGATCCTACAAACTTCACTCCACAGATCTACCAGATACAAAAAATTATGTACTGAATATAGATATTTGATTTCTGACACGTTATAACCTGCTTCACATCTGATTCACAAGGTACCTGCCTGAAGCTAACCACTTGCATTCCTTCACACCTTTTCTCCCCTTTTGCCCCCTCCCCTCCTATCTCTACTCATTATCTTCCAAACTTCCACTCTTTTACCTTTTCACAGACTTCTTGTTACACTTTTAGCTTCTTTTCTACCTTGGAGAATTTGGTCTAATAAAAGATATCACATCTACCCAAAGAACCTTGCTGACTATGTCCTTAGATCAACATGGCCACAAGCAAAGCTCCTGAATTACATTGACATTTTGGTATATTTTCTATGGAGTTAAACAGGTGAATGACCCTGTGATGGGACTGGGCCCAAAGGGTGGCTGTGATTCTCTGTCATGGCTCCTGCCTTTCTCTAGGTTCTTGGATACCCCATCCTTTTCCTCTTTCCTGCCATACCTTAATGTCATGATTTGATTATAAAAAGGGAGGATGCTCCAGGATCCCAAAGTGAGCTCTTATCACTTCTTCAGCCCACAGGTCCCTCCTGGATGCAGCCAGTCTCAATCCTGCCCCTCAAGTATTAGTTTCCTTAAGGCAGGGGCAGGCAAAATATGGCCCACAGACCTCATCCAGCCCACCAGGAGATTTCATCTGCCTTGTCAGTTGGTGCCTACCAGTTCACTGTATCCAGCCTGGCCTTGGGTTGCCCCTGCTGCACTTGCATGGGGCTAAGTCCCGCTCACTCCCAAGGGGGAAGCAAATGCTGTTCTCCCAGCCTCACCCATGGGATGGCCCTGACCCCAGCTTTGCAGGTAGGAAAGTGGCAGTGGGCAGGGGAAGTGGTGGCAGTGGAGTGGTGGTGGTGGGGGAGGGAGGAAAGTGGGGGCAGTGGTGGGTGGAGGAAGGGGAGGTAGGGGTAGGGATAGGGGGAAGTGGACAGGAAGGCAGGTAGGGAAGCAGCAGGGGAAGGGCGGCAGGGGGGAGGGGTGGTGGTAGCAGTGGCTGTGGCAGGCAGGCAGGCTGTGGAGTGGTGGCGGCAGGTAGGAGTGAAGCAGCAGCTGGGTGGGAGTGCAGGGCCCACGACAATGCCAAGGCCAGGGCTAATGGGAACCCAGGGCAGGGTGGCAGGAGTGCGGATTCTGGGCCAGTGGGGGTACAAGGTGCACCCAGCTCCATCATGTGGGGCTCACATGCAGTTCCGGGGTTCTCCATCCAAACCGTGCACCTCTGCGGGGAGCTCCACATGATTAAGCCAGCAGCCTGGCTCCACTCACAGGTCATGGGAAATGGCAGGGAGCTCCATGCTATGGAACCAAGTCAACTCCACCCCTCTCCCTGCTGCCCTGGATGAGCCCCATGAACTACACTGATGACTTCTTCATTTGGGGCTCCCCTCAGAGGTGTGGAGTTTGGGTATGTGAGCCTCGCAGGATGGAGCCAGCAGCTTGGCCACATGCAGCCCTAGGGCTCACCAGGACAGTGCACCACTAGAGGGGTGCACTTGCTGCTGCTGCTTGTGACAGGGGCTGTGCACAATGGGGGGGTGTTTGAAGAGGGGGGCCCACACACATCCCACCATATAAATGCACCCATACCCCCCCAAACACACCCCACACCCCAAACACCCCTCCAGCCACCCACGGATCTCCATAAGCCCCATACCTACCTGTGCATAGCCCCAACACCCCTCCACACACCCCCAATATACAAGAGTAAGACTTAAATTTGAGCTATTATGCAACCACCTCTATATACACTATGCAAACACACACAAATCAGGACAAAATATTTTTTGCAATAGAATTAAAATATGTAATTGTAGATGTTTAATTATTAGTATATAATTTGTTTTTTTTTCTGGTTCCAAGATGAAAAACCCACTTCCCAAAAGGAGTACCTCTGTGGGCAATGGAGAGCCTTCTGGGGGCAAAGGTCAGAAGTTAGGGGACTGGACTTCTCATCCCAAGGTGGCTACCAGGGGAGAGAGCACCTGTCAGGGGGCAGGGCTACCCTTGTGGCCCTCAACAGCTCACCAAAACTTGTTAAGTAGCCCTCTGGCTGAAATAATTGTCTACCCTTGGCTTGAGGGCAATTTGTGGCCTCCTCCTACTCCTGCAGCCACACCCATGCCTTGTAGATGCTACTGGTTATCACTTCAGTGGGTCACCTTGTCCCTAGTACTATGTCAGGCTTCCTTAGGCTTTCATGCCTTTGTTGGGGCCTTGGCCTTCCTAGATTCCACCCCTTTTCTCTAGATAGGCTCCTTAGCCTAGGCCCACTATACAGAGCCTCAACTTATGGGCTCCAGCCCCTCTCTCACCTGTCTTGGGTTCCAGGCCCCTGGCTCTGGTTTTCACTCCTCTCAGGATCTGGGATCCTCAGGCTCCCTGCCCTGCTTCCCTTTCACTGGGGCCTCTGTGGCCCAGTGGGCAAGATCCAATGAGATAGGGCACAGTGGGGCAGAGAAACTCAATGCCACCACCATGAGTCCTGTGCTAACATAGTGAGGTGTCCCCTGCTGGCCCAGCGGCAGTGAAGGGCACAGAGCCACCTCTGCTGCTGCTGGGTGGGCAGGGAGTGCTTTGCCATGGCAGCATAGGGCATGCAGTGGTGGCATTGAGCTTCCCCTCCCTGCTCTTCTCTTCTGTGCTGGGTCTTGCCTGCTGGGCTATGGAGGCCCCAGGGAGAGGGCAGTAGGGCAGGGAGCCCCGAGCCCACAGCAGGCAGCTTTCATCCCCCACCCTCCGCCACACACACACACATGGGCTCCACTTGGGCCATGCTTCCTGTGAGGGAAGGGGGAGCCATACTCCATGCTGCAGCCACTGCCTCCCACCGGCAGCAGCCAGGGCTCAGGTGCTGCTGGGGAGGCGGGGGGGGGGGGAGGAGCAGGGAGCTGTAAACCTGGGTCCCTGGCCCCATTATCCTGGCAGCTGGGGGCCCCCTCTGGCAGGGCTGAGGGGGGTGGGAGGTTGTGGGTGGGGAGATAGGGGCACCAGCAGGGCTGGGGTGGGGCTGTAGGTGGATAGTGAGGGGCAAGGCAAGGCTGTGGTGCTGTGGATGGGGAGCAAGGGGCACCAGCAAAGGTGGGGGGGCTTTGGTTGCAGAGTGAGGGGTACCAGCAGGGCCAGGGGGGCTATGGGTCAGGAGTGAGGGGCAATGGAATGGGCAGGGCACTGGTACATAAGGGCTGCTGTGCCCCACAAAGGGGGAGAGGGAACAAGTCCTGGTGAGTGAAGGGGGTAGGGGGAGCTCTGATTTTCCATGATAAAAAACCCAAAATCAAATGCCTAAATTTATAGTTATTTAGAATTTATTTTATTATAATGATTGAGGCACTGGCAGGTTTTCAAATTGCTTTAAATTGCAAATATATCAATAAATATTGTGTTCAACTGATACATTTTATATATATATATATATATATATATATATATATATATATATATATATATAGTCATTCAGTTTAATCACAGAAAAATGCGGATTTTTATCAGAGAAATTGTAATTTCTATACATAGAAAACCAGGATCCCTTTCCTGAAAACAACTCTAATTACAAAGTAACAAGTTACTAAGACTCAATGGTTTTTGCACGAATATTCTGAAGGGAGCTTCTGAGCAAACAGATCCTCAGCTCACGTAAGCACTGACCTCAGTGAGACCTATATTTACACTATCTGAGGGTCTGGTTCATTTAACTGATAATAAACTGCAGTGTGAGCTGTAGCTGCTGTTGTGTTTAGGAAGGATCTAAGGCCACAGTCCTAAAAAAGGCTTTCACACAGAGAAGTCTCACTGAACCTAATAGGACTAAGAATAGTTTTCAAGTCAGCAGCTCCCAACCTCTTCGCATGGATGACCCCACTTCTGGAGTCAGTATGAGCAATATAACTGAATTTTTATCAGGCTCCTGCCCCTAGTTCAAATGCGGCAACCCCTAGTTTAGGAACCACTAGTGTAACTCAAGCCTGCAAATATGTCTTTGTAGGTTCACACCCTTATATGTTTAAGTAACTGATAGCTTAGCTGAGCAGTGAAGTTAGCACTAGACTACTCCTAATAATACTTCATATACTTTGTGCACTTCAATACCTTCCATCAGAGACTCTTAAAATACAAACTTTTGGTGAAACCAACCTTGCAAATGCCCCCATGTGGTAGATGAATATTACCTCTATTTTAAAACAGGAAATGTGTGGCAGATGTGTCAAAGAAATGGGGTGAAAGAAAGGAAGGGACTTTTTGAAGGCCACCCTGTCAGTTATGGAAAAACCACCCTCCCAATTCACTCTATTGTGCTTTCATTTCAAGAGAGCTCCCTGATGAATGTGGTAACATGATATTTTACATTTACATGAAGGATGTTAAAGTGCTTTACAAAATTACAAAGATTATACACTGTAGTTACAGGAATTTTTTTCATCAGGAAAGAAATGAAACCTTCTGTTGGGTACCTGCATTACAACTGTTTAACAGCACACATTAACAGTCCATGGCAGCCAGCTTTAAGAGATGAAGAATATTGTCTACTGTATTTGCAATTGCAGGGAGAGGGGGAAATTCAGTTAAGCATAATGCAATCTGTAGTGCTTTATGAAGAGTAATGGGAGACCATATTCCTACCTGCACTGGCTCAAGGTGAGCTGCAAATCTCTTTATTTCTCTGAGAAGGTTTCCTTTCATACATAATTTCTATGAACTCACCATACCTCCTTCCCAGACAACTGCTGATCATCACCATCTGATGAAATGAGCTTCAGCTCACAAAAACTTGTGCTATATATATAGTACATAATATATACACTGTTGCCCAACTACAAATTCTAGGGTATCTGTAATAACCACTGCCTGGCCCCGTAGCACTCTTTCTTTGAACAGCTGCTACCTGCTTGAACTCATCTCAGGATTCTTAATGGCATCTATTGTTTTTGAAAGCCAACACCTGGCTTGTGCATTGTCATCACAAATCCTGAAAGGCTGGCCAGAAAAAGGCAAGGATGAATGATCCACCCAGCTTCTACACAGCTATGGGAGAAAGAAAACCTTTCTCCAATTGTACATTGCTCGTACTAAACCCAGGCATGTCTTACCACATAAGTGTCTGTGCAGCAGCTGGTGGATCACAGAAAATGAATTATAGGACATCCTTCCTGTTTCTCCATCACTTCAATAGAGCTGAAAGGATTTTTGTCCTCTTAACGCTTGTTTTGCCTGCTGATTTGTTTCAGCCATTATCATTCAACTACAGCTCATAGGCAAACAGACCTTTTCAATATCAGCCTGAGATTATTGCAGGTATAACTGGAAGCAAGCAGATCAGCTTCCGTGCATGCATACACAGCAGTGCATGCTCACTTACATGAGCACTGCAGAATGCATCCATTTTGAAGGGAAAAAGAAGCCCCAAGTAATTAACCTGCAGTACTATAATAATCAGTGTTTTCCCCTTAACCTATTAAGAAATAACTTCAATGACTTTTGGTATGGAAACCACTTAATATGAAACACCTCCAGTTAGAAATGTTAAAAGCAGACAAGGTTCTGTGAATATACATGGTCTCCTGGTGATGGATCAATGAAAGTGATATAACTGGCGGGGAGCCATTAAAAGGATTTTTTTTAGCCCTTTCTTCCAAAATCTGGCAAAGGTAAATTTTAATTGTTTTCACATAAAATTAAGTGGAAAGTAAGTTTTCTGTGGGTTTATTCAAAACAATATTTCCTGACTACAGGAAGAGACTGGTGGGGTCACAAGAATGAGCCAGTATGGTAGGATTTTATAGTGTCCCCAGCACAGGGCTGGATCTTGTATGCCTGCAGTTCATACTCAGTCAAATCTGTCTTTAACTTCAGTCAAGTGCTGAGCTGCCTGTGGATCATGCAAGTATTTTTGTTTCTTTAGGCTGTTGTGGTCTCTGCTAGTACTACATACAAATTTTACACTGAGTACATTCAGAACTGAATATCACTCCTTTTTATATCATGCTCTACCTGTTATCACAACTTGCCTCACCACCATCTGGCTTCTATACATTATCCTTTTATGGGCAGTGATATAAGAACTCCTCCCTTTGCTATATAATTTTTTAACATAGTATAATTTGAGGGGGGGTTACTTTATGTCTTATATGAGACATTAAATGTCAGAGTTGGACATGACATAAGTTTACAACAATATATAAAATAGGTTATAAATTCTAAACCCTTCAAATGTAGAGCTGTGGTGCTTCCCTTTGTGAAGTGATTGGAGCATGAGTAAGTACATTCTACAAATACAAGGGGAAATACAAATTTAGAAGGAAAATGGTTTTCCATTGCATGCTGTCATCTTATGAGCTGCTTTTTCATCACATGCCACCAGCTAGTGTACAATTCCTTTCACTGGTCATTCTTCTTAATATTCCAGGTTTTTATTGGTTCTTTGCATGAGACATTATCAAGGCTTGACAGACTCAAAGAAAAATGGATTCTAGGATATTTTGTCCTAGATTGCCCCTGCTTTACTAAAAAGTCAGCAAGCTATTTGTTGAACCTGGATGGAATTTGAAGCATATAAAAAAAGCCAGTGAGGTTTAGGTGCTTCAGGTTTATTGTCAACATTTTGCACATATCAGGCACATCTACACATCACCCTATGGTGATGTAGCGGTGTGCTACGTCGCCGTACAGCACACCATGAAAATGTAGCAATCACATGGGTCTACATGTGACAGTCAGCTATGTCGCTGTAGTGGTGCGCTCCTCTGGTATAGCGCGCCACTATGGCGATGTAGCAGCAAAATCTAACTGTGTGCTACATGCACAATACTGTAACTACCCATACTGCACGGTGCTATAGGAACATCACCGTACAGTGATGTGTAGATGTGCCCATCAAGTTATAAAAATATTCTGTGGTTGGTGGGAATTCCTTATTGAAAATTCCAAGCTTTAAGCACTTAAAATACATATAACTACAATGTGCCAAGGTGAACAGGTCCTTTAAGGATTGTTTGAGAGCATTTATTGCCTACTTAAGTAGGAGGTATACTTGTTTTCAAGGAGATTCTGAATGTATGCAAGTAAGCCTTCAAGGAAGAGTGAGCTCGAAGAAAATATTACCATATAATTAAGCCTCAAAGCTTAATTTTGTAGTGAGATAATGTGGAAGATGGACCATGGCAAAAATACTTACTCTGCATACCTGAAGACAGCAACTGTAGTGTGTTGCATTTTCATTTTAAAAAGTGTCCAGCTGAGGAAAACAAAAGAAGAAGGAGAGGAGAAAGCCTCTTTTGCATGGCATGGCATGGTATTCATTCTATAGCTCACTACAGATGACCTTGCCTCTCATGTTTTAGAGGTGAGGCTAACTAGAATGCACTGGCTGCTGCTTAATCATGCATCGATGAATGCCACCTCTGTATATTAGGGTGCAGGGAGCTTCTGTTGGATTCAGCATCACAGCATCCACTGGATGTGGAACCCTGCCATGGTCTGTTTTGTGGGCCACATTAATTCTTCTGCAACCCAAATTCTATATAATCAGACTGCGGTTTGGTTCTACCCCTTATATTCTGTAGTACAGGCAGTCCTCAACTTACAGTGTTTCGTTACAACGTTTTGCACTTACAATTTTTATAAATTGACACCCTATTTCAACTTTATGACTTCAGTTTCGACTTTGCAATGGTTGATCTGAAGCGACACCACGCCAGCAAACAAATTCACCGCATTGCTCATCTCCCTGGAGAAAGTCTGTTCATACTGCCTTGGACACTTGCTTAAGAAAGCAGACAAGACTCCAGAAAAACCTGCAGCCAGGACTCCTGAGAAGACTCCAACCAAGAACCCTTCAAAAAGTCCAACCAAGAGCCTTTCAAAAAGTCCAGCAGGGTCACCTCAAAGAAGTCCTTCTAAATGAATATGATTGCTATTTACAATATAAATACATTAATGTAGCCATACAAGGTTCTTTGGGTGAATCTGGTATCTTTCATTAGACCAACTTAAGTAGTTGGAAAACAATTATTAAGCAAGCTTTCGGGTTCAAAAACTCTTCATCAGGCTAAGGAAGTTTGCTTAATAATTGTTTTCCAACTATTTAAGTTGGAATATTTATTAATTTATTTAAGTTGGAAGTTTATTAACTATTTAAGTTAATAAAAGCTTGCTTAATAATTGTTTTCCAACCATTTAAGTTGGTCTAATAAAAGATATCAGATTCACCCAAAGAACCTTGTCTGCCTGTGTCCTTAGACCAACATGGCTACAACCTACAGCCCTGTTAATGTAGCTATATTACTTATCTATAATTGATTGAGTACCAAATTCTGGGGTATTTTTGGTGAAAATAGGGTATCGGGCCTTGGTTCAGGAACCAATCCCCCATTTAAAACATTGTTTTTTATGCGAAAATTGGTTCTGAGTTATGTTTCAACTTAAAATGTGGTTTTCAGGAACCAATTTTGTCATAAGTTCGAGGGCTGCCTGTAATTAATAGCAGTAATGTAAACAATACATTGTAATTATAAGGCACCTTGACACTGAATAAGCCAGGGAAATGCACATGCAATTAAATGCAAGACTTTAGAAGACTGAATGAAATTGATAAAATAAAGTGGAATAAGTTATTAAAATGCCATTTTAAAATCTCAGAACCATATAAACCTGCACTTTTTCTTCCAAATGCAAATAGAAATATCTTAATATGTTGAAAATAAAAGTATATAGTTAGGAAACACAAAGGTTCTGCTTTATAGGTCTAAATGGCCAGCTGAAATTGAGAGCACAAAGTTCTCAAATGCTGGTAATAAAAATTATTCAGCCTCAAGGGCTCAGTGCTCTTATTACTCAGGTCATTTGATCAGGCTTTCTTTTGTGGGGCCCAACACACTAAACTATAGTCTAATGTGCAGATTCTGAAATAAATATGCTATTAAAATGGCTAACTGACTTTCCTTTCTATCCTTGTGTTGGTAACACAGAGCACATCTACATGTGCATTAAGGTGCTTATCCTAATGCTCATCACATTTAGTACCTCCAATGTGAGGGTACTTTTACACATGATCTGGGGGTGGGAGGGCAGCACTTTAATTAGAGCAGTTCCAACAACTACAACAGCCACTCTAATTGAAGTGCCGCTGCATCTTGTGTACTGGTGTCCCATGCTTAAAAATGGTGGTGACGGCACTTGAACTAAAGCTTGTTCAATGAGCTTTAGTTCAAGCGCCCCCACTGCCATTTTTAAGCATAGGGACGCTGATACATGAGATGCAGGAGGCTGCTGTAGCACAGTAATTGCCATGCTTCAGCAGCCTCAATGAATTAAGTCTGCTCTGACACGCTGGAAGTACAGCACATCAGAGCAGCCTCCGCACTTGTGTATAGGCACCCTGAGATACTAAACAAATGTACATTAGGCTGCCTTAATACACAGTAATTACACACAGTTTTTAGGTGATGCTTAATGAGCACTAGCTCATTTTCCTGCACATTAGCATAATAGCATTTTTTTACACAATGCCTTAATGTACAGTAAAATAGGCTACTGCACATTAAAGCACACATGTAGGCATGCCCACAGTCATTTTTCTGTTTCTGTGACTGCATTACCTACTAACATAACAACAAATGTCTTGGAGAAGAAAGGGTTGCTGTTACATTACATTAGGTCTTATTCACATTAGGCTGTTATATTGTGCTAGCTGCAGTTAGTTTGCATTAGAGTGCCATGTGTGCATATCAAACCTGTTTTCAAAATTATTTAGTACCCTAATATTCTCCAAGTAATAGGCTTAGAACAGGTTTAACTCCATTTTGCATTGAGCTAGTGTTCTCCAAGGTCTGTGTGGACCAGTTCCTGAATACAGTACTATGCTGCTGAGTCCTTCAATTAGCAATGCACATCACATTGCTTTAGCTCTGGAGTGTCCCCTTATGATGCCTGTATGTCTCCAGTGCTCTAGGATCATTTGACAGGAGGTGATCTTTGTTTCATATTAGGCAATAATTTGTTCATATATACCTCATAGCAATTAGGATCTCTCCTCTCCCCTATCTATGTTTCCACAAGGATTCCTACAGAGGTCTTGGATTTGATTGCCACCTTTAGAGGTGTGTGTTTAGTCTCATCTAGATAACAATCACCATCATACAGATATTTACAAGATACTCTCTGAACAAAAAGGAGAGGGGCACTGCTGGCATTGGTCCCAGTATTAGGTCACAGCAAAGGGTTCTGACAAAAGTACCTGAAGACAAAAAGGCCTGTGATTCTCTGGTAGTTCTCCCACTATCTGGCCATACCACAAAGAACAGTTTTGTAAGTGGTGAAACTACTGGCTCCATGATAATATAGATGGTGTTTGTTGCAAAATAATGTAACCAAAGATAGAATTAGCAAGCTCCTACAAACAGTCTTACCCCTATGTATTAGATGAGTAACTGATCAACTTCATCATCCTACTTCTCCTTCATTGGGTGCATCACTGCGCCTTATGAAACTGCAGAGCCAAATCCATTCACCTGCATAACTCAAAATATATGTGGATTATTCATTTCATATTAATTACTGTCATAAATGTGGTGTTAAATGTTGGGTCCCCCATGATTCCTGACCCCAGTTTGAAAACAGTTGAAAAATGAATGGAGGGCAGGTGAGGAATTTGGAGAGGTTATTAATTTGGCCCTAATTCCCAAAATTCTTATAATTTTCCATGTCCATCAAAGAATAAAAAATTCTATTGTGTAAAATTACAGATCATGTTGAAGAGCCGTGGGCTAGTGCATGATGAGATATCGGCCCAAAGAGCTGAGCAGTTAATTCAAAATAAAGCAGAGTGGTGTATACACAATGATTACCTAGAAAAGTGCCATAAAAAAAGATGCTTGGATACTCTTCAGCTTGCTGCACAGTTATATTGTTACATTTAGACTTAACATACTGTACTACTTTGCCACAGAAACACCTTGTAGGCAAGGTCTTAGAGAAATTATTTGACACTTAAACCAATGTTGGAAACAATGTAACAATTAGGAAGGAAACGTTAATGATTGGAGGTTGTGCTGATTTATTCCCTGATCATTATGAGAGTATTAAGTAACAGTTTACAGAGCAGCCTGCAGAATAATATCTCATGCTGATATCTTCACAAGATATGGTTTTCTGCTGTAGCAGCTGATATCAGACTTAAAGGGACCCATTAATATTTTTGTCACTTCTCTTTATTCTTTTGCATTTCAGGAATGCACTTCCCTCATGCATTTCAGGAATTGGAGATTTATCCCAAAGCCTTGCATTCCAGATCCTTAATATATAGCAGCTGTGGTAGAACTTCTGATAAAATTATTAAGATGAAGGCAAAGTCTAGATTTGTCAACAAATGTACAGTTCTTTCAATCCTGAGCACCAGAAGGAAAAAATGAAAGCTTTTACCTAAGTATAACTGAAACTACAATAAAATCTTTACCAGCATGAATTTCTTTTCTGATTTTGAAATATCCATGGCATTTTTTATATAATCTAGTATTCAGTCATATTAACCCAGCTGTTTCTCAGTGACTTGAATGGGGCTACATAAAGGTGTATGAATTTGGAAAACCAAGCCCTTTCACTCATAGTCTGTTTGGCTATGTGCGCTAATGCCATCAGGCAAGGAATACATCATTCATATGGAAATTTATTTTGACCAGCAGAGTATCCTTCCAAAATAACTACATTAGAACGATCTTGCAAGGAATGGTTTTGGAGGGTTGCTTTCTCTGGCGTATGTAAACTGTATATCAGGGGTAGGCAACCCCCAGCATGGGTGCCAGAGTGTGGCACATGAAGGCATTTTGTTTGGCACATGTACCTTGGGCTGGATGGCAGGGAAGGGGTTGGGGCTATGCTGCCATATCAAAGGATTGGGCCCCTCATGACTCCCCCACTGTCTGTCCCTGGCCAACATCATACAAGTCAAAGTTGCAGGTATTTTTGGCACTGTGACCAACAATGTTGCCAACCCCTGCTGTATATAAATATTTCCTGTGTCATTCCCTCTCTCTCTCCATTTCAGACGGAAAGTCCAAGAAGTGGAAGACCTAAGGAAGCTCTCTTGTTTCTGAAGTATTTCATGAGCAGCAATCTAGGAAGTGTGGCATCTTATTACTTAAACGAATTTTGGAATGTGAAATTTAACTTCGCTAAAATAAAGAGCCAAATGTGTCAGATTTCATATGAATTGGAGCTGTCCCAAACCTGGGATTCTACCACCCTCAGAATGGGATCTGTTTGAAATTCACAGACCTCTTGATTCTTACTCCTTTCTTTGTTTTTTTTTAGTAGTGAAGTCCCTTCCCTTCTTAATCCAACACAAGCTGGAGACAAATGAAATGTAATACCTTTTCCTATAAATAAATGATTGCAGTAATTTCAGAGTAAATGGAAAGAACATTTCTACAGTGTTCACCTTTCACACCTCCCCTATTCTCCCTGCCCTTTCCTGAATTAGTAGCATATGGAGGGAAGATATATCCCTGAGAGTTATCTTCAGCTCAAAAACAAACAAACCAAACAAACAAACAAACAAAAAAACCCTACATAAATACCCTGCATCTTAAAGTGTTTTAGATTACAAAGTATTGCTTCTTCCAGTACTACTGTATTCTATGCTATTTATGTCAATATTCAGGGACACAACTCTTCACATGTGCCTCTTAAACAGTTGAAAGGTCATCCCTGAAGAAGCCTGCCAAGCTGAATCTAAATGCAAAGGATAAACACATCACTGTTAGTCCCACATGCTCATTCTGTTATATTCCTAATCCCTGATGACAGCAGAAATCAACTCTTAAGAACCTGGCCATCCAATTTCACTAATGTCATTATTATTCTAAAAGAAGAATAAAAAAGCAGAAGACTGAGAACTATTTCACATGAGGAATTAATTAAACATTAAAATAATGTCACAGCATTAAATATCTTACAAATGTATTAATATTAAAACATATAACTGCTCCAAATCACTGCAAATTAAGCAGCCAAAGGATGATCCAATTAGCATGCAACAAATGGTAAAACTCCCATTAGACTTTAGTGAGATCAAGATTTGGTTTATGGCAGTTGTTATGAAGACATTATACATTTTGCCAACTCTCTACAGGGTAGTTGATCTTAAAACTGTACAGATTTAAAAAAGGAAAGGCACAGGAAACAATGGCATACCCACAAGTGAATAAGAATAGAGTTGCCTATGAGATGGTGCCATTGACACACATAAATTATTGTTTTGCTGGTGCAGAGGCCAAAATAGAGTATGGTAGAATTGGTTAAAAATTATGTATCTGAATCTTACTGAAAAATTCAGCCCCAGAACCCAACTTGGACATATAAAGTTTTGCAAACCAGAAATTCCCTCTAAATTTGTTCATACGTAATTCAGAGGAGATCATAGGTATGCTTGGTCAAATTCTTCTCTCATTTCCTAGATAGCATTTAGAGCCAGTGTGATGTAATCAAGAGGAGTATTTGGGTCCTAAATATTATTTTTTGGTAGTATTAATGCAGAATTGCTAATCAATGTCATCTTCAACCCCACTACAAAAGAGCAGTGCTGTGTAAAACTGTTAGTGGCTTTTGAGAAACATATTTATCTTTTCTAGGTAAGTGCAGTACTGGGCCAAATTCTTTGTATGTATAAACATCCTTCTTAAGTATGTATATTTATGTCAGAGGGGATTTTGATCTATTCTTTTTTAGAAGAAAAATGAATGTGTATGAATTGCTTGTCTGTTGTTGCAAGAGTAGCTGTAATTGTTTTTTTTTTGTTTTTTTTTACTATGCATATTTCCCACTGGAAATGCCAACAGCCTGTTTTTAGACAGACTGCTTCCTTTTCTTTTCTTTTTTTAAACCAAACCATAACTATAAAAGTGCCCATTTAAATTCAGGGATACTAATGGGTCACTAAAAAGCATACTTTACATTGTAAAATTACACTGCACACATTTTTTTTAATAAAGCAGATGAGATTATGCAGCAGAATGAATAATGTATTCTGAATTGTACCCCTGATAATAGTGCTTTCACTGTAATTTCATTCTGTGTCAAAATTATTGGCTATTTTCTCTGAATATGCTATAGATCTAAAACAGCTTTATTTTCAGAAAGGTCCTTTTTCTGCACACACTCCACTAAATATCAAAAACAGCATTTAATGAGTGATGGTTTAGTGACAATTAAAGTTTGAAAATCTTTAGAAATGCTACATGATCTTGCAATTCTTTTTCAATATTATCCACTTACAAGGTTACTTCGTTCAAGGTATTAAAGGCATCCAAGGCTAATTGAGTCTTTCCATTAACTTCCATGGGAGTCAGATGTCTCTGTATTTATACTATATTTATACAAATATACACTTACACACACATACAGACATCCCCTTTGAACCAAATCTTGGCTATATTAAAGTTAATGGGAGTTTTGCCACGTACTTTAACTTCACTTCTGTTTTTTTCCAGAACCTCTCTATGCTGTTACAAACTAAAAAAGCATTTATTTCTTTTCATTTCATTTTGGGACTAGATCTGCTGCTCTGACTCCTATAAAATATTAGCACAGCTGACTTCAGTGAGAGTTACACATCTGTAACACCTGCAGTCTGTAGAGATACTTTTATCATAACATAAAATGCTGGTCAGTATTGTAAAACCAATTATCAACTTTAGATATAAAAGCTAATCCCCTACCTTAAAACAGGTGTGCTTTGCAAGATGCCAGGGCTGTTTTTATCAGAGGCCATCTCTCTCTGATACCAAGTGAAGGACCTATGTAAAGCACCACAAGGGAGGGTTTATCACACCACAAGGAAAATAATTACAAATACTATATAATACTATTATTTTTATTGATATTATTGCCTTGTTAAAATGAACCATGGTAAATGAATTTTTAATGGGTAACCAAATTGTTTAAGATAAATTTAGATAAATTTAATGAGAATGTTATTAATATTAGCCATGGAGCAAAGTTTTTTCTGTTCTCGATTTTTCAGCAGGATTTCTACCAGCTGCATTTACCTGCCCTTAAACACCTGACATAATAACCGAAAGGAATGATAACCTTGAAACGTGAAAGACTGAGGTGATTTGACAGCTGTAGTAAGATGCAGTATGATCAAGATTCCCCAACAGTGAAGTAAAAATATTTTAATGGAAGTACAATAATTGATCAAAGAGACATGCAGTACTCTTGGGTACAGAATGAGGATATTCAGAGTTCTTAAATCTATCATAAAACACTAATGGGCACCCAGGGGTACACTATAGCCAATTTACTTTATTTTAAATGAATTCCAGAACCTTAAATTACTAGGGACAACCAAGTTACCTGCTACATTTACCTTATTTCCAACCTCACAGACCAAAAACTGAAGCTCAGAGTTTTGTATTCTTACTCATTTTATACACTATGCAACTACTACTTCTGCTAGAAGATTTATCATTAACTAAAACCTGACTGTGTCTGAAGCTACTTTACAGACAAAGTGCCTCCATTAATTTACAGTACTTAGCTTACTGCTTCAAAACACCCTCATGTTAAGTGTTAAGCATTAAATCAATTAATATTTCATATTTGACAATGATTTTTTTTTAATTCTCTAGTAGAACAGTTATCTTTACTAGAGGGCTGATTTCTTTAGAGTTAATTTCTAAGGGACTGCAAAATGCATGCCAACATGCTGGCATCTGAAAAGGAGCAGGCAGAGTTTAATCCTTTTCTTAAAGCGGTATCAATGCACTGGGTATAAATAGTAAAGTTCCACTGCGAAGTGTGAATACATTTCCCACAATGCTGTTTGAGCATACATATTGACCGTTGTAATGGCCTAAGCATACTGCCTTCACACATTCCATTGTTATTACAACTTATGTTCAAATAGCAAATACAACATTGGCTCGGCAAGGGCATTCAGGAATGCCTGAGGACTAAAAGGGGGTGTACAACCAGTGGAAGGGAGGAGCTATCACCAAGGAGGAGTATTCCTCCTCAGTCCGGGAGTGTAGGAGGGCTATGAGGAAGGCCAAGGCAGAGATGAAACTCAGGCTGGCGTCCAGGATTAAGGACAACAAAAAGTCCTTTTTCAAGTACACTGGGAGCAAGAAGAGGGCACCAGGCAATGTAGGGCCCCTGCAAGATGCAAACGGTAATCTTGTGGCTATGCCAGACAAGAAAGCTGATATTTTTAAGTTTCTTTGCCTCTGTTTTCTTGAACAGGGACTGGGACATCCCACCTACCAGAGGTAGGGACAATCTTGGGGATAGCTCTGTCAGGCCTTCAGTCAGTGCAGATGTAGTTAGGGATCTTCTGGAAGGGCTAGACATTTTTAAATCTGCAGTTCCAGATGCCCTCCACCCAAGGGTGTTGAGGGGGCTGGCAGGGGTCATCGCAGAGCCCTTGGCCTGGCTGTATGAGCATTCGTGGTCATCTGGCCAGGTGCCGGGGGATTGGAAACTGGCTAATGTGGTCCCAATTTTCAAGAAAGGGAGGAAGGAGGACCCAAGTAACCATGGGCCTGTAAGCCTCACCTCGGTGCTCGGGAAGATCTTGGAGAGAATCATCAAGGAGCACATCTGTGGGGGGCCTTCAGGGGAGGTCATGCTCAGGGGCAATCAGCATGGGTTCATCAAAGGCAGGTCCTGCCAGACCAACCTGATTGCCTTTTATGACTAAGTAACTAAATCCTTGGATGATGGTGTCACCGTGGATGCAGTCTTTCTAGACTTTAAGAAGGCCTTTGACACTGTTTCTTACCCCATCCTCATCAATAAATTAAGCGACTGTGGCATTGATGCCTGCACAGTTGGACGGGTAAAAAATTGGCTGATGGGGTGCACCCAGAGAATAGTGGTGGATGGGTTGTACTCAACCTGGTGAGATGTGAGCAGTGGGGTACCCCAGGGCTTGGTCCTCAGGCCTGCACTAACATTTTCATCAGCGACTTGGACGAGGGTTTGGAAAGCACACTGTCCAAGTTTGCTGATGACACTACGATGTGGGGTGAGGTGGACACACTTGAAGGGAGAGAGAGGCTGCAACTAGATTTAGACAGACTACAAAAGTGGGCAGATGAGAATAGGATGGGGTTCAACGTAGACAAATGCAGGGTGCTGCACCTTGGGAATCCACAGCATACATACAGGCTGGGGAGTTCCATTCTTGAAAGCACATAGGCAGAAAGGGATCTCGGAGTCATTATTGACTCCAAGGTGAACATGAGCTGCCAATGCCAGACCACAGCCAGCAAGGCCAGCCATACCTTGTCATGCATCCAAAGATGCATCTCAAGCTGGTCCAGAGAAGTGATACTCCCCCTCTATGCGACATTGGTCAGGCTGCAGTTGGAGTACTGCATCCAGTACTGAGCACCGCACTTCAAAAGGGATGTGGCCAGCCTGGAGAGGGTTCAGAGGAGGGCCATCCACCTGGTGAGAGGGCAGCAGGACAGGCCCTATGAGGAGAGACTGAAGAACCTGAACCTGTTCAGCCTCAGCAAGAGGAGGCTGAGGGGGGACCTGGTGGCTGCCTACAAACTCATCAGGGGAGATCAACAGCAAATAGGCAGAGCCCTTTTCTCCCCAGCACCACCTGGGGTGACAAGGAACAATGGTAATAAGCTGATGGAGAATAGGTTTAGGTTAGAGATCAGAAGGCAATATTTTAAAGTTAGGGTGGCCAAAATCTGGAACCAACTTCCCAGCGAAGTGGTCCTTGCCCCCACCTTGGGTAAATTCAAGAGGAGGTTGGACGATCACCTGTCTGGGGTCTTGTGAACCCAGCATTCATTCCTGCCTGTGGCAGGGGACAGGCTAGGTGATCTGTCCAGGTCCCTCCTGACCCTAGCTATTATGAAACTATGAAACTATGAAACATGGAACACAATAGAAAAGGATGCTAAAACTTTGGAACAGATTTCGTTAAGAAGTATAGGAATGGCTCAAGGCCTGGCAAATGCACCCTACCATGTGAGACTTGAGTTTTTATCAAAGAGAGACTAGTAAGATGGCTTGATCATTGCTTCTAAATACCTATGGAAGAGGAAAGTATCTGACAGCAAAGGACTCTTTAATTCAACAGAAGGAAGGTTACCAAGATCCAAGATAAATTTTGATTTTTTTTTCTAATTAAAAATAAACACTCATGTTTAGAGAGTATCAGAACATTTTACCTAGCATTGTGGCAAATTCTACCACTACCTTGGGTCCTCACATCTATCTAGGACAATTAAGTTGACAGTTCAGTTGAGTTCCATATATCCTTTAGGTCCCTTTGAAAATAGTCTGTTAATATCACTAAGCATGTGGGTGAAATCTTACTCCTATTAACTTCCATGGGGTCAGGATTTTATGCTAATTACACTCTGAAGAAATGCTCTACATTAGCCACAAGTTACAGGATTTATGGGGATTTGTGTGTGAAATGTTATGGCCCATGTTATGCAAGAATTTGGCCTAGATAAGTATTTAAGTTCCTCTGAAATTAAAAACAAATTATCCATGGAACTTCATGTGTCCGGATGACTAACTCCATTGCCATTCAAAGACTGACATTATGCAAAAGGATACCAAGGAGATTTAAGCATATACTTAAATACTTTTTGGGAGAAGCCCCAGAATGTTACTAATTATGGAAGACAGGACAAATTAACAGTATGATTTTTGCCTTGCCTGAGGTGCTGTGACATATGTGGCCATTTAATTTACCCTCCTGTGTAACTGCAAAATGTTGTGTGATAGATTCAAATGGGAACTGGCTCAAGATTTAGATTCTCCTGTCTTCTACAGGAGACAAGGGCCATTGGATCCAGGTAAGAGTGACTCTTTAGCAGAGGCATAACACAGCAATCCCATGCCCTAGGCAGTTGTGATATGCAGGGCAGTGCCAGATGCTGCACTATCAGAGGCATCAGTGGGACTAGCCACTAGCTGTGGCAGTGGTGGCTATTTTTGCACACTTCCCCAAAGACCATGCCCAGGGCTGCTTTCTCAGTTGCTTCTCCCTCAGTTATGCTCATTACTTATCATTACCTGGCCATTTGCTCTGTCTCATTCTTGTGCTAGGCTGAAGTCTGGCTGTACAGGAATCCTCTATGACTATGACCCCATTTTCTCCATTTTGCCGAGTTCCTCACTTCATAGACAAGTAAGCAGGGCTTTTTCTTTGGTGTCCTGAATTACAAATTAATAAAGTCACTATGTTTTAAAATAGTGATCTCAGAAGGACACAGGCATATAACTGCTACTGTGATCAATGGAGACTATATGTATGTACCTGAAGGGAATGTCTGGCCTAAAACTATTATTGTTTCACATGTAATTGAATTACTTATGATTGCAGAATTCTCGTAACTCCCCCAAACACATTTTATTTTTTCACATATCTCATGCCTCAGAGGCATTCTCTCAATGCAATTAAACAGTGACATTCACAGGTATGAACAACCCTGTTTTCTGTTTTCTTATGTGAACTTTTTGATTATTCCCCCACCCTTGATGTAAATATGTGTTCCTGAAACTATTTTATATAGGCAATACAGATGTTTCTCTTTTCAGGCATGAACCACCTCATTCAAGTCAAGAGGAATTTGGCATTAACTTCAATGACAGCAGGCTCAGACTTTCTATCAGTATGAAGAATCACAATGCCTAATTCTAATGCTACAAATTCTGCTGAAACCAATGAACATTGAAAGTGTTTTTTCAAGATTGCTGTGCAAATTGGGGCTTTCTGGTAGAAACCAAGACATGCTGTTTTAAACTCCCCCTTTTGTAAAGTTAAAGATAAATGTAATGCTATAGACAGAATTACAGAGAACTGAACATCTGCTAACATTAGGGTGACCATACGTCCTGGTTTGGCCATGACAGTCCTTGATTTCGGAGGCTGGTCCTGGCCAGCTGGTGGAAAATTAAAATGAGCATGCTGAGCATGGGGTGGGGAGGAAGAGCGGCATGAACTGTGAAATAGGAAGCTCTAGAAGAGAGTAAAATTGCCCTAAAATAGGTTACCTGTAACAGTGGAATGACCATTAACCAGGGGAGATGATTGTTAACACCTGTGAAGTAAAGAACAATGGGTCATTAATGGGCTATTGACTCCCTTAGCTGCTTGAATAGTAATACCAAGGCTGCACCATCACACCCTGCCCCTGCCTCTGCCTGCTGCAGCACTGCTGACTTGAGAACAGGAAAGGGGCAGTGTCCCAGATTTTACATTGTCCCATATGGTCACCCTAGTTAATTTTAATACAACCATGACTATGGTCTCTTTTTACTTTTTGAGAATGTGTGTGCAATGAAAACTTTTTTGTTCCACATGAGGTTTTGGGGAGGCACTTTTAATCGTACAGATACTGGGACCATGCAGATACCTGGAAATGAAAAACATATAAAGAATATAAAGAAGACTATTTGCTGGTATTGCCCACTTAGGCATCATACATACCTGAAGTTACTTATGAGTAGAGAGAGGTAGTTAAACGTGTTAGTTTGAAGTCAAGTAGAAGACAGGGCATGGTAGATTATGTTAAATATGGTCCTCAACAAAGACTGGATTCTTATCCTATTACCTAGACTAACTTTTATAACAGCTATATCTCTTAAAGGGTTAACTGGCATGTTTATCCCCATTCAACAGACCTTTGTCTCTCTCAGCAGTGCCCCTCACACTACCTTTGTATTCAAATTCCCTTCTATTCAGAACCCTTTCATTCTATTCAATTCCTTTTCATTCATACCATCTGAAAAAATACCTTGTATCCTATTAAATCTTCTGCATATCTGAACAACCAGTCAGTCTTTCAGCAGCAATCCTGCTCTACTTTCTGCCTGAAGTTACTTATGGGAATGTGACAACAGAGCTACAGACTAAACCTTGCTTGCATCTTGAAAATATGTATTAAAAATATGATGACCATGTGCAGTGACATATAATGCTGTCTTCTCTGCAATCAGTTTTCATTGAGATGTCCTAGGCCTGCTTAACTCTTATTACTCTCTCCCTTTAAAGCATCCCCCCATGGCTGGAAAATTCAGCACCCTAATGATTTCTTCAGGCATGCTGCTATTTCTCTCATGTATATATATATTTACAGTTCTGTATGGCTAGGGACAGAAGTTACACATAAACTTGTTTAAGTGATCAGAAACTGGTTTAAACTTGTAACACAACAGAAGGTTAGTGCACATGAACCAGTTTCAAAATGGCTGAAACCAGTTTAAGATAAACCTGGTTGAATGTATCTGATTTAACTGATTTGGGTCAAACTGGTTTATGAAACTCCTGACCTAGATCCTTTCTTGGTTTAAGTTAAAACTGAGTCCCCCAGCATCCCAGCATGCTTTCCAGCCCTGGGCTGGGCTGTGCTGTCAGCTCCAGAGAGCAGGCATGGCCCCATTCCTTTGCTCTCTAGCTGGAGCAGCAAGGGCTGGCTGACAAACAGGGGTGGGGGACAAGCCTGGCTAAGGATGTAGCTCAGTCTACGGGGGGAGGCAGGAGAATGCCCCTCCAGGAAAACCACAGCTGGGGCCAGGGCGGGGGGTTAAACATCCCTTCCCCCACTCAAACTTATTACTGGCTGCAATTGTAGACTACAAATCTCAAAGGCACCTGGAAGCAGGAAGAGGAAATGATGAGCAACCCTGCAGAGTCCGGCTGATGTAATTCTGGACTGCAAATCCCAGCAACCTCAGGGGAAGCAAGAAGAGAAAGTGAACACACAGCCAGAGATCTGTGCTCTAGTGATCCCTGGCTTCTGGCCTGAGCCACTGCAGGCATGTGGCTGCATTACCTGAATCAAAGGTAAATGTCTGTTCACTTCTATTTCAATTAAATCTGTGAAGCTTAGACTAACCTGTAAAGACTGAATCAATTCAGCCTTGGGCTTTTTGACTGTCTGTACCTAGCCTGTGTTCAATATTGCCCACATACAAATATAAACAAAGCTGCTGATTCAAATAGATCGTACTTTTAAGATCCAGACCTGCAGAGACCCAGCAGAGTTC
The DNA here is from genome assembly GCF_030867095.1 of Alligator mississippiensis. Taxonomy (NCBI): domain Eukaryota; kingdom Metazoa; phylum Chordata; order Crocodylia; family Alligatoridae; genus Alligator; species Alligator mississippiensis. The sequence goes on along the minus strand of NC_081830.1, from coordinate 52,673,089 downwards.
GCACAGAACAAGTGTAAAGCATTTTCTCAGAATTGTCATGTAGCCATTCTCTCTCAGTCAATTTACTTTGAATATGCAACTTCAAATCTTTACTCCTAAAAATCCCTTTATCCCTAAATCTTTAAATCTTTATTTCTAATCATCCATATTAAAGTTCATGTGTATTCTTATATATGTAAATAGACTTAGACAGAACTGTGAGTTGAGGAGCAAAGTAAAATATATTTTTTAAAATGTCTGGGATAAGCACAGTACCTAAGGTTTTAGCTTAAAAGCTTTGACTAAATAATTGGAATTTACAGGACTAAATCTCTGCACTGAAAATGTGTCTGTCAGATCAAGTTATGCTCTCACTTACACCTGATCAATACCAGTTAATTCAATGGAAAAAAATTCTGATTTATATACACCTACATAAGCCAAGTGACAAATGGTGTTACGACGACATAAGACAGGGTAGAATTTAGCTCAAAGGTTGTGTAGTATTATATCCAATATTAAACATTAACAAGTAGGATGGTGTACAAGACAGGAAACTTACCTGCTCCAAAGGACTTCTTATCTAAATGCAAAGATTATATAGACAGACTAGCCTAGATAACAAGGGTTTTTTTTTTTTTTTAATGTTGGGTAATTTTTCATCTAAAGGTGTCATGGCACTTTGGCCCCATCTACACATTACACTTAACGCGTGATTAACCAGTTCACCCAGCCACATGTTCAATCTATTAATGGAGTCATAAAAAGAGGAATAAACTACAAAGTTATTCCACATAACATGTGGAATAACTTCATAGCTGCTTCCTATCATGCCATTATTTGAATGTGTGGTGAGGGACCCCTGTGGCTGAGAGCCTTGTCAGCTGATCAGATCTTCCAGTTGGGGAGGGGGGGATATGCACCCCTGAGCCTGGGATATCTCAGCTGACAAGTCTTCCAGCTATGGGAGGTGTGGGAGAGACCCCTGGGGTGTTGCTGTGGCTGTGAGCCAAGATCAGCTGATGCTGTTCCCATATGGGAGTGCAAGGTGCACCTCTGCAGCTGGGAACCCTGTTAGTTGACTTGGGATTGCTAGCTGTGGCTGCTTCCTTCTTGCTGGTGCAGGGGGAGTTCAGGATTAGGCTCCCCCTGCACAATAAGGTACAAAGGGATCAAATGTATGATGCACACCATTGTACCTCCTGCCATCCATGTGCAGCATGGCAGGGGGCTCAATTGTGTGGATGGCACATTAGATCCCATTGCACATTTACTTTCATGTGTATAGGAGACCTCTGAAGTTCAGCAATTTAATGCTGGTTATGGAGTCAGAGCCGTGCATATGTAAATGAGGGCAGAACTGGGACTACTCTTCAAGCAGAAATTATTAGATAGCCAGAAAGGGTGAGGATTCAAAAAGGGAAATTAATTATTTAAATGAAGAGAAACATTACTGTTAGTTAATACAACAGTATGTTTTGTCCTGCTCTCTTGTGCATAATAGTTATTTGTAGACATTCTCTAATTAAAACAGGCACACAGCATGTAAAGTGGAGGTGTTAGTCATTCTGTTTATTGAGAAGTTATTTCTTTTCCAAACACTTTGCCCAGAAGTTTGTGTGGACACAATGATTCAGGCTCTGCTGTTTTGATCATAATATTTTATTTCCTCTAAAAGAAGCATAAAAATTATGTTCAACAGGGTCAGCCTACAATCAGGCCCTCTATAGTTTTGACTTTTTTGTACATTTAGTATTTTTGTGTATGCAATAAAATTACCAAGTCAGAATTGTTTTTATTGTAGTTTTTATTTTATTAGCTTTAGTTTATTTAATGTGTTGGCTCCTTTCCTTGGTTATTTGATTCTCCTGTGAGATTTTGTAAGGGCAATAGAAGTTTGAAGTTTTTATCTGTTCTTATTGACATATTGGAAAAACAGCTTTTTTCCTGGGATATAATTAAATCAGAATACATGAGGTTGAATTATCTGCAAAGTCTACTTACAGTTGGAACACCCTAGTAATGTAATGTTTGCCATTTTGTATTTTAGTATTTTCATAGCTGTAGCTGTCTAAAATGAGAATGTGTTTGTTAGACACGTTATACAAGGGTAGACAAGATTCTTTGGGTGAACCTGATATCTTTTATTAGACCAACTTAAATAGTTGGAAAAAAATTTCTTAGCAAGCTTACGGGTTTAAAAACCCTTTGTCAGGCTGACGAAGCATCTACAGTTGGTGTGTGCTCTTCTTGGAGTGAATGAATAGTAAAGAGGCCAGAGGCTGGTATGTATGCAAGAAAGGCAGTCAGTGAAGATGTAAATTGAGGAGTCAGTGGGTGAGAGACAGGCTGTGGGGGAAGGGGAGGAGGGGGATCAATGTAGCAGGTAAATAGTGGAGAGGTACTTGGGGAGTCAGATGTGAGGCTGGTTATAATGTGTCCATCCAGGAAGAGTGCACACCAACTGCAGATGATTCCTCAGACTGACAAAGGGTTTTTAAACCTGAAAGCTTGCTAAGAAAAATTGTTCCAACTATTTAAGTTGTTCTAATAAAAGAAATCAGATTCACTCAAAGAACCTTGTCTGCCTATGTCCTTAGACCAACATCCTCATACAAAGGTAGAAATGTACCAATAAACCCAAGCTTGTCATAGATAATGATCTGTTTTATTTGCCTTATAATTAATTATGGTATCAATTAGGGCTCCTAAAAGCTTAGGCATTCAGAGTTGGAGCATGTAACAGGGAAGCCTAGCCCTGTCACCAGAAAGCAGGTCTGTTCAGGCAAGGTGGTTACCTCCTCCCCCCCGCTTCTCTTTTCCTCTCCACAGATTGATGTGGCAACTGCGGTCATGTCGGGGAGGGGGTGGGGCTCCAGATTAGAGCAGGAAAGGGGGCCACGAGCCTCAAGACACTGGAAAAGGTTAGGGCCTCGGAGTTAAACCCTGTTTAGTGGTTTAGACGGGAAGGCCTAGCTAGAGAAAAACAGGAGTCAGGCCCACGTAGGTGAAAGGCCCCAACATACACAATACAATAAGCAGTCTCCCTGTCATAGGAACATCATCATCGTAATTTCCATCAAGACATGGCAGGAAAGTATAGGGCGAGACATAAGAACCCCAAAGAAGGCTCCAAGGGCACCCCACGTAAGCCGCGGATTACCAGGAAGATGGCGCTGGGGAGGGTGACCTGTTACAGGGCACGAAGTTCAGGTAGCTATTGTTTATAATAATATACTGTCAAATGGGGCTAGCTACATCTAGCATTAGTGCTAGATGTTACCTGGGGTAACAAGGAACAATGGTAATAAGCTGATGGAGAATAGGTTTAGGTTAGAGATCAGAAGGCAATATTTTACAGTTAGGGTGGCCAAAATCTGGAACCAACTTCCCAGGGAAGTGGTCCTGGCCCCTTCCTTGGGCAAATTCAAGAGGAGGTTGGATGATCACCTGTCTGGGATCTTGTGAACCCAGCATTCATTCCTGCCTGTGGCAGGGGGTCAGGCTAGATGATCTGTTCAGGTCCCGCCTGACCCTAGCTACTATGAAACTATGAAATTAAGTCAGTTAGGGCACATTACACCAATGAATTTCCTACAGCAGCTGAAATTCATACACAATATACTGCTGTGGCATGCAAACACTGACACCATTAAAGTGGTGCAAAAGAATTTAGCCCGCTTTAAAACAGGTGTACACACATGCCCCTTGTTTCGTCTACACACGGCCTAATATGTTATTATTTCTATTCCCCTTAGAGTAGCAACTTAAAGAGTTCCCTGGATTTAGAAGTAGAAGTAAAGTGTTCAAGTCCATCATACTTTTAATTTGTTTGCTTTGGGTTAACCCTAGATGAATATTTTTTTATTTAGCCAGCTCCCCCTCTCCCCCCCCCGCAAGTAATTATTCATACAATTTTGTACAAGTTGACTCTGTATGCCTATGCAGCAGAAAGATGCCTCAGACCCAAGGTTACTTTACAATCTTCAATAGTGACTTGTATGATCTACTGGTAGTTACTGAACTTCTGGAGGGAAAGAGAATATAATACCAACTGTAAGCCCAGTTCTTATCTCCAAATGGTTTTAAGGACAAGATTCTGTGTGGAGCAAGATAAAATGTCAAAATAAGATAATCCCATTATCCAACAGCCAAGAATACGAGGGGCAAAAAAAGACCAAACAGTCCAGAAAAGTCAAAGATCCTAATATGGTTTCTGGAGAACAACTGAGAAAAAGGAAAATAAAAGGGTTACAGCTAAGATGATAACTCTTCACCAAACAAAACTCATAGACTAGGATGGGACTGAGTAACAAAGGCTTGAGAATATATGAATATATTATAAATGCTATTGGAGTTGCACAGCTGCAGAAGGTTGTGTAATCTACAAGTCAGAGTGCACACAATCACTAAAGAAGGAAAGGAATTACTTCACATAGTGTGAATGAGAATTAGGGATGACAAAATATCAGGAAAAATTTTCTGTCATTACATTGGGAGTAGTCACTAAAGGCAAGTGGTAGAAGCCCTACTATAGTATATATTTAAAATCTACTGAACCACACACAAGAACAGAAGGAATCTGTTTAGTCTTGGCCTAACAGGCAGCAGCACTACATGACCTAATGAAGTGCATAGGTCTTCTCACTCTCCCATTTCTATAACTGCATTCAGGACCATATTGTGGCTCTCCTATGGTGTACTCCAATTTACTTCTGTGCTAGCACAGAGGTCTGGGAAACAATTTAATATAAAATACTTGTTTAGCAGTATCCACAAGGTTATAGAGCGCTAAGAACTATTCAAGAAGAAACTTTCTGAGAAAGAGCTCTGGATCTGAGAAAAAACTACAAAGGATAAGAAAGGCCCTTTCAAATGGCATATCTGTAGTAGCCATAAGAGCTTGGGGTACACCAGCACTGCAAACCAGAAGTGAAATTATAGTACTTATAGGCATACACAAGCTTGCTTGTATAACAATCCAAGCTGGGATGTGGCAGCATAGGCTATTCCCTTGAGTATTCACCCAAATTCCCTGCCACTGAAGTTCATGCTGTTACATCTGGCATGTGTCATGACCCAAAGGGTATGATTGTGTGTGTGCTTCGGCACCGCAGAATTATTTCCCGCCACGAGGAGCTTTCTTTGCTCGGTGCAATTCTCAGTTGCATAGAGAAAACCCTGGTGCAAAGGAGTTCCTGCCACCCGTATGTAAATTTGTTTCCCACTATTGGCTGTTTCTAAATTATTCCCACGTGGTGGCTAGCAATTGGCTTGCTAGCCGTATAAGAGGCTTGAGCGGTTTCCGCCCAAGTTGGAGATCTCCGGGGAGGACCTCATTTAGGAGGACTCCACATCCATCTTGTGGAGAACTCTAATTGTGCTGTGGAGCTTAAAGAACCCAGCGTGCCTTAGAGGAGGATACAGGGGCCTGATCAACCTCTAGCCTCTCCCCGTCGCCGCCTGATCCCTCGACATACCCTTCCCTGCGTGCTTTCGTGGAGAGTCACCTTTTGGACTCTCATCGTGGTATCCAGAGCTCTTTCCGGGTTGTATCAAGAGGCTCGAGTTTTCTACGGGTCTTGTTCGTGCAAGTTTTCTTTTCGTTTGTAACTGCAACTCAAGCAAGTTTTCCTGCCTGCACCGCGACCATCTATGGTGTAAGTAAAATAATCTTTAATCAACTGCTACACGTCTGTGCCTAATTCTAGTCCGCCGTGCCAAATTCCCTGACCCACGTGCCAGGGCTGCTGGCCACAGCCCGCCGTGGGCCCCCGAAAGCCTTGGACCGCTCCCGGCCCACACAGCATGCTATTATTTACCCAACCCAGGTAAATTAGAACTGGGTTACACAGGTACACTTGTAATTTACTTGTAGAGTAGACAAGCCCTTAAAGCACTTCTGGACTATCTTTATGCACCACCAGCCCAAGGACTTGTATTGCATAAAGATGTTATAAAGGCATTATTGCTTTCCATTTCTCCTTAAAAGTTAGTCCCATTGGGTGCTTCTACACATGCATTTAGTCAGAACTAAATTTACTGCCAGTAAGCAATTTTGGCTTGGTGTCTACACATACAGAGGCATGGCAGAAATTTGCTGCTAGGTCCCTCCAGCCCTGCTAGATGCCCCTGGGGCCACCAGGGGCAGCTCCTGACTCTGGCCTCAGCTGCCAGCACTTGGCAGCCATCTTTAAAACCCAATCCCACTCTGTGCTCTCTGGTAAGTCAGTTCCTATGTTCAGAAGAGCAGCATGGCATGCACAGAGACAGCACATGGCAGCTATGTTTGTGTCCCCTCTGCATCCCTGTGCTGCCCCAGCCCTGGCAGGAAGGAACAGGGTCCCCTGATCCTGCTGGTTGCTTCATTCACACTGCTGGCCCACTGCACCAAATGATGGCTGACCCACAGCCATCTCGCCATGCCCAGATCCCCCACACACAGTGACTGCCTGACAGCCGACTGCGTACTCTCTCAGGGCCCTTGCCACCACTCAGCTGCTGCTACCAGGGCTGCCAATGCCAGGGCTGCCATCCCCAACTGGGCCTCCAGCCCCACCACCTCTGGGCCCACTGCACCAGCCACCACTGGTTGCAGCACCTGGTACAGTAGAACTGGGATGATGAGCCGTGAGTAGGCACCAGCTCTGGCAACACTTGAAGTACTAGGACACTGGCATGCACCTGGCCCTCTCTGCCAGCACCTGCCTGGTCCTGGTGCTGTTCAAGCTGGCCATGCTTCTGGTAGGTGTGCCACCTGTTTGGTGTGGGCAAGGCCACCACCAGGCAGGCTGTCCTGGAGGTGTGCAGCACACTCCAGGACATGCTGGCAGACACCATCCTCCATGTTCATGACCCCCAGGTAGTGGAGGCAGGGTGCCATGCACTTGTGTAATTGTGGCCTTGGATAGGACCCTCATTCTAGTGATCTGCCAACCCCATGGAGACCGCCTCTATTATAGCCACAGGGGGTCCTGCAGGCTGTCATAGAACACTGGGGGACTTTCACACATGTGAGTGCTGGCTGGGCAGCCAGCGCACACAACACTTGCATGTGCTGAAAATCGAGACTGGACATGCTGATGGAGAGTGGGCACTTTGCACCAGAAGTGGCAGACCTGCAGCTGGCCACCATCATTGTCTCAGCCGTGCTCATCAGGGACCCTGAGTACCTGTTCCTGCCCTGGCTGATGAGGCCCTACACTGGCTACCTGGACCTCTTCCAGGGCCACTTTAATCATTGCCTGGGATGAACCTGTGCCCTAGTTGAGTGCACCTTCAGCCGCATCAAGGGTCATTGGCACTCCCTTACTGCCCACTTCAAAGTCAGCAAGGAGAACCTCCCCTGGGTCATCATCACAGCCGATGTACTGAATAATATCTGTGAGTCCTGGGAAGAGTTGTTCCGCGAGGCCTGGCCAGGGGAGGCATGTTGGGAAGAGGCAGCCTGGTGGTGGGAGCACCACCTCCAGTGGCAGGTCCCCCTGGTAAGGCCCCAGAAGAGTTACACAACCACCATTGGGAGCCAGGGGGCTGGGTATGGGAGGCTCTGGTGGACCACTTTCTGGAGCACTCCCCCCTCTAGCTCACCTGCCCCGCTGCCCAAAGACCCCCTAATCCCTGCCCACCCCCAGCACCACTCTCATGTCAGGCACATGCCCTGCATCCCTCCCCATTCCCTCCTCAACCCAAAGAGCCCCCTCTCCCCTCAATAAACAAAGCCTCCTCCCCTCTCCCTCCCCAACAAAGAGAGCCCCTCCACCACTCTGTGCACCCACCAACAATAAAAATCCTCTTCCCAGTTTGAAATATATATATAAAGTGTCTGGTTTTGTGTTCCAGAGTGGGGGCCCTTGAGGTGGGCGCACCTACTAGGCAGAACCCTGGGGCAGGTAGCTAGTACCCCAGCCTTGGGCTGTTCTCCCTGAAAGTGTGCACACTGTGGCATGTGCAGTAGGCAGAGGGCTTGCTCAGGGGTGACAGTTGCCAGTGCTCCTTCAGGGAAGGCAGCTCCCCCTCCAACTGCAGGAGTCCAGGCCAAGTAGGGCTAGCATCAAGTACTTCTCTAAGTTGCTCTTGCTCCATGCCTGCATGGAGCCAGCATGAGCAATGAAGCTGGGCCCAGGCAGGTGGTGGTGGACCAAGGGTGGGGGCTAGGCCAGGGGCTCCTGCCAGTGCAAGATGGTAGAGGACCTCCTCCCACCATCTGTCCTCCTGGGGCAGGTCCTCCTGCTGCCATGCCTGAGTACGCTTCTGCTGCTCCTCAGCCATTGCCACCAGCCACTGGAGAAAGAGGGTCTGGTCTTGTGTGCATCTCTGGTGCAGCCACCACATCTGGAGGCCCCCAGGTGTGGGCAGTGGTGACCCAGAGCTGGCATCCCCACTGGTCACTGGGGCTTCTCCATTGTATCCCAATGCAGGCCCTGCAGAGCCAAGAGACAGAAGCTTTTTGTGAGCATTTGCAACATTTCAGAGATAAGATGCTCTGCACCAGGGGCTGTGTGCTGCCTGGCTTCAGATCATGGGTTGGTCATGCATGGGTGCCATAGTAAATTGGGCTGGGCAGGCCCAGGCCCAGGCAGCTTCCAGCTGAGCCCTCTGTCCCTGCTCCCCTAGGGCCTGTAAACCACTGGGTTCTGGCTGCAAACAGTTTGTTCCCCCCGCCCCCTTTCCAAGGTGGAACAAGCCAGGCTGCTGCCAGCACCTGCTGCCATAGCTCCAGACCCTATTACCCTCCTCTGCCCCTGCAGCCCACCCACCTTCTTGCACTACCACCCAGCCCACAGTGCTCAGGATTTCAGACAACTGGAATAAGGTGCTGGCCATGCCCCCGCCCTCCCCACAGGGGTCTTCTCTGAGGAGGAGCCCTTTGGCCACACCCGCCATGCCACTGCTGTGCTCCAAGTGTGCCTCTGCTGTGCATGCCCCAGCTGACACACAATGAGTTATTTGTGCAGGCTTAGGGGGTGCCCAAACCACTACACCCTGCTGATGCTGATCCTCGTGATGCCCCAAATAAACCTGCTCACTTGATACAGGACCATGAGCTACAATGGCACAGGGGGCAAACCCAGGCTGCCCCACAACTTCTGCCACTACTCGGAGGGCTACCTGTGGCAAACTACATATTCCTGTCCCCCACTGCTGAGGAGGACATTGCCACCCGCATCAATGCCTTCCTCAGGGTATGAGAGGCCTGTGCCCACCCAACTCTGGTGTCACAGGCTGCTCAATAAGGTTTTGCACTGTGTCCTTCCTCTCTGCATGCTGTGGAGTTGTGGGGGGTGGAACCCAGGGCCAGAGGAGTTCAGGCAGGCCAGGCAGAGAGGGGGGCAGGGGCTGTGGCCAGGGCCTGGACTGGGGCCAGGGGCCAGGGGCAGGGGCTGGTTCAGGGAGGGCCTCCCCCCCGCCCCCCGCAGTGCAGGGCTTACCACATGTCTGGGGCTGGTGAGGCTGGTAGCTTGGCATGGTCCTTCCCATTGGCAAGGGTGTCCAACTGTACCTGATATCCTCAGTCTGCAGTGCATGGCATCCAGGGGAGAAGCTGGCACTGATGATGGCCAGCAGTGTCATGGCTGGCCTCTCCTCATATTGGGGTCTGGGGATGCAAAGCTGGTGAGGCAGCTGCTGACTGGAGCTCCCTCAGTTGCTAGTGGATTGAGCGCTGGGGATCTGGGCAGGGTGGGATGCTGAATGCCTAAAGGTCCCTCTTCTGGTGATGTGACACCTTAGGAATCAGGTTGGGGCAGGGACTCAGGCAGGCTGATCATGCTGGTGTAAATTGCATGGCTTCACCCTGTGTCCTGGGGTGCCAAAATATGGCTCAGCCATTGCATAAAGGGCATGGTCTTGCAGGCACAACTGGACCAATGATTGTGGTCGGTCACAGCCACCCCACTGTGCCTGCAATGCCTTGACCTTGAAGCGGCACTGCCACAGTGACCGGGAGTGCCCTCACTCTTGCATTCCACCCAACAAGGCCTCATAAATGTAGGTGTTTGAGCTCCCACCCTGCTTGAACTGCCTGTGCACTTCCATATTGCCTCAGAGTACCATGAGGTCACCAACATCCTCCTGATTCCAGTTGGGGCCCCAGGTAGAGGGCATGGGTGTGCATGCAGGCAGGGGTGGGCCTGGATGGGGAGGATAAGGCCACATTGCTGGTTCCCACTCTGGCTCTCTGGGCCCCCGCACAGCTGTCCCTCTATTGCCAGCCTAGGACAGCTGCCAGCAGCATCCACTGCAGGGGCATGGGAAAAGACTGGGAGGCACATGGCTGAGGTTATGCCCCACAGCAGCTGCAGGTAAAAGGCAGGCTGCTGGGTCTCCATCAAGCAGCTGCTGGTGATCATGCTGCATGTGCTATCCACCCTACAGGCCAGGCAACAGTAGCCTGGCAGCTGCAAAGCTGAGCAGGGCCACACTGTAGCACAGAGGTCCAGGTAGGCAGGGACCACAGGGCTGTGGCCTGTCCAGGGAGGCACACAAAGTCTGCATTACTCTCAGACTGCCTGTGGTATCTGCCCCAAAGCACAAAATGGCCCACAAAAGCAGCCCAGCCCTGGAGCAGGAAAGGCTCCCAGCCAGAAGTTCTGGGGCTGGCCTGAGGCCAGCCATCTAGAGGTAAGGCAAACCCAGCAGCAAATTTGCTGCTGGGTCACATTTATATGTGCATCACTGCATGGTAACTAATCACAATTAAATTTGCTACCTGCATTTGCCCAGGTAGCAAAATCAATTATGATTAGCCATTTTTACTGTGCAGTAAGGGCGCACATGTGTAGACGCTCATCCGTACTGCACAGTAAATTGGGCAACCGTGCAAATAACGCATCTTGTGTAGATGCACCCATTGTGTCTGCATTAATTAAGTGAATTAAGTTTTGCTATAGGACCCTCATGCAATTCACAGCTATGATCCTTGGCTTGCCTGGCTAATTTTCTCCTTAAAGAACTTTCACATTCATTTTGGTGACCAAATTTACATAGACTTACTTCTTTCTTTACAGTAAGGTCTTTTCTCAAAGTAATTGCAAGTGAATACATGTCACTTGCCACCTGCTTGCTTACTCATAAGATATTCATTGTAGACTATGTTCAGGACAGGTCTTAGGCATAAGTACACTAGGCAGCTGCCTTGGGGAAAAATAAGCATAAAGTGAACAGATGCCTAGGGGCCTGACCACTTCAAATATTTATGATAGAAATCTTGCCACACAACGGATTTTTTTAAACACATACGTTATCCAGTTAATTCTTCCTTAAGTCACATTTTGTTATCTTCTGGTAAATGTATTAGTTTAACTTTCTACTGTATATATGGGGAAGATTCATATCCAAGCCAACTCTACATTCTACATTTTAAGCAAAAGAACCCCAAACAAAAAACCAACAAAAGTCACCCTGACCATTGTACGAACCAAGAGATATTGCACTTCAAATTCATACTTTGCAGCAAGTAGATGCAATTCAACTGAAGCCAACCATGTTGTATCAGTTTGCATTGGGTTTTAATTCAGCCTTATGTCTTATGTCAGTATTTTCCCTTTTGCTGCATTAAATCACTGATATTCTGTCAGTGACAGGTGTATGAAACTCATCTAGCCCCATAGAGCTGGTTGAGGGTTACTGGGCTGGCCTGTGGGCTGGATGGGGCCATGCCAGAGCAAAAGCACACTGAGTGCCGGTCCCTGTGCTGTGTGACGTGCATGGCTGGTTCAGCCCCATGTACAACACATGCTGGCCATGTTCCAGGGCTTAGGATGTATGTGGCATGTGAGCTGGACCTGATGCTGTGTGCACTGCATGTTGCGCAGAAGGTCCAGGGCATGAGCTGCATGCAGCATCTGCATCAGACTGGGTCTGTGCACTGTCTGGCACTGGTCCAGATCAGGGCCCAGATAGTCTGTGTAACCGCTGCCTCAATCACTATAATAAAATAAACTGTAAACACCTATACATTTTGGTATTTAATTTTGGGCTTTTTAGCATGGAAAATGAGAGCTCCTCCTGGTCCCTTCACTAACCAGGATGCAGGTCCAGGCCCCTGGTTCCCAACCCACAGCCCCCTAGCCCTGCTGGTGCCCCTCACTCCCCACCCATAGCCCTCTGCCTCCACCCCAGCCCTGCTAGAGGGGGGCCTCAGCTGACAGGGTTATGGGGCCAGAAACACAGGTCTGCAGTCCCCTGCCCCTTCTAGCAGTGCCCAAGCCCTGGCTGCTGCCTGTGGGAGGCAGCGGCTGCTACAATGGAGCAGAGTCTGGCTTCCCCTCCTTCAGGGGTGGTACAGCCAGAGCAGAGCCCACTGGAAGAGTGGATGCAGGCTGCCTGTTATGGGCCCGGGCTCCCTGCCCTGTTGGCTTCACCCGGGGGCCTCCTGTTGGCCCAGCAGTTGGGTCCCAGGCAGTTGGGTCCCAGTATGGGAAGAGAAAGCAGGACTGGGTGGGGAACCTCCTTGCTGCTGCAAGCCCCGTGCCACCCTGGTGAGGGACCCCCTACTCACCTGGCAGCAGTGAGGGACACAACTCTGCACCCCCACCCCCACTGTTTTAATGATATTTTTGCTACATTGCTATGAAATTGTTTATATTATATGCAAGTATTGATTTTAGGAAAGTGTTGCTTTAGATTTACATCAGAAAACCGAAGATGTCTTTTTTGGTTTAGAGAAACTTGTTGTAGGATAACTTACAGGAAATGCTGGATATGCATATAAGTGACTTTAAAATGGAAGATATGAGAAACCCAATAAACAAAAAATGTTTTAGCCTTGAAGTTCATGACTTCAGAGGTCACATAAATACTTTATGTAAGTTACAGAATCACTAAGGCTAGGGACAGACATTCAAAAAGACTGAGCCTGAATTGATTCAATCTTTTCAGGTTAGTCTAACCTGGCTAGGCTGAATCAATTTGTAACCATACAGACATCCCCTTTGGACTGAGGAAGTGCAAGCACATGCCTGCAGTGACTCAGGCTAAAAGCCTGGGGGTTCTAGAGCAGCCCTCCCTCCCCTTCTATAGTGCTGATCAGGGGCGGTGTGGGGGGTGACCAGGCCCTGGCAGGATGCTCTGATTAGGGTGGGGTTCCTCCCCTCTCCCCTGTTGATAACACAGCATTTAGTTACACAGCAGGGAGTTATACAGGGATTTACTAGCATTTATCAGCCCATCAAACAAAACAAAGACTCTCTCATTAGTTTAAGCTCTTCTTGAACAACTTATTCCAAGGAAGGAACACAGGGACATTACCAGCTACCTGTTGATTAGCTCCAAAAAGCCCTGAGTCAACACTGTCCTGTCTCCCACAGCATGGACCATAGACAGCATGTGGCATGCTAGCTAATGCAATGTCTGTGTAAGGCAGAGGGGAGGGGGGATCCCTGCTTGAGTAGGGAGTGGTTTGGGGGGAGCAGGAGGAATCTAGGCAGATGCTGCTGTACTTGAAGTGTCTGCCGGAGCAGAAGCCAGGGAGCAGAGGGGAGGGGCTAGCCCTGCTGGGCTGGAGCAGAGAGCAGAGCCCCGCCCAGGGTTACAAAGCATCTGAGATGCTGAGGGACTCTGGTTTAATTTAAACTAGGAAGGGAGCTGAGACCAACTTTGCATAAACTGATTTGACCCAAATCAGCTAAGTCTGATTCTACATTCTACCAGGTTTTTCTCAAACCAGTTTAGGCATTTTCAAACCGGTTTATGTGCACTGAACACCTGTTGTGTTACAGGTTTAAACCAGTTTCTGATTATGTAAACCGGTTTATGTGTACTGTCTCTCCCTAGCTTAAAAGCATGAAATCCACACTACTCAAATAACTCATGAATATTCACATTCTGTTTAAGTACAGTCCAGAGTGGTAATAGCAGTGAAAAAAAATCAATCCACACAACCCAGGGTACGACAAGAAACTATTACACAACTCCTGCCTATAGCTATTGTTCCTGCTAATGGAAGACAGTAGCAGCTGCATCTCCTGTGCTAACAGCATGAGTTACTAAGGTTTTGTGTGTCTACTTCAACTCTGTCCCCTGTTCATCCCCATTGTAGCCTCCCTAATTTGACTATGCAGTGTCTTGTCTTAAACCTTTTCTGTAGTACGTACAGGTGCTTCCTGAAGCTAGTCTAACCTCTTACCTCTGAGCTGCGTGTTATTTTAGTGCTCACAGTCTTAAGCAAGTGTTAGAGCAGAAGGGAGAGTTGTAGCAGTAAAAATTAATTAAATGATAGATGAAAACAATGTGCTACACTTTAGTTCTTCCTGTTAGTTTTCCCAGCTGCACTCTGAACTTTTGTTCCTTTCTGATATAAGGTACACCTATTTGAACTCTCTCATGTTGATTTACTGACGCAGCATGTGATTTAGCACGTAACTAACATCAGTGGAAGTGCATGTCTTTACTTTGCTTTTCTCTTGAGGCAATAGAAAAAAAATTGCAGTACTTGTGTTAAATGTTGATCATGCCAATCTGTTTTTATTTTGCAGTGTCTGAAACAGAACTAAAAATAATTACTGAAAATGTCCTTTTACCAAAAAAGCCCCCAGTTTCTAGCCCATGAACACCTTTTATTTACTACTTAACCATAGCACACTTTTTGCTTTTCTTGTTGTATGTGCCCATACTAGAGAAAATACATTCTTGAAGCTTTTGCATAAACAAAGGATTCGCAGTTTTGGTTTTTTGGTTCTTTAAATATAATCCGAGGCTCTTTCATCCATTGTTGTTGACTTTCCCCTCTGCACAACTCTTTAATTAAACCATTAGTTTTCACATGATGAATGTCTGTCACAGAATGAAAAGTTAAAGATCAGTGTTACGGAATTCTAAGATCTATTTAAATAATTTAGACATGATTGACTGGTTTCTTACAGCACATAGGTAAATTAGGCAAATGTTAAGTCTATTTAGACTCTTCTGGTAAGTGACTTGATCTTGAGAAATATCAAAACCCCAAATCTCTTAGAAATTCTTAGAAACTGTAGGTGATCAGCAACATTGAAGACCAGGTAGCTGGTATTTTAGGTGTCTACATATGGATAGGAATCCAAATTTAGCCACCCAAGAAGACCCACTAGCACTGCACTTCTGCAGAGAATCAATCTTAAGACAAGAAAAATTATAAAAACAACTAGAAAAATAGATGGGCTATTTATAAATTGATATCTTTGTTCCAGAGAAATCATTAATACATACATATAAGGGCCTGTTTAGCATGTTGTGTTCAACTGCATATTTAATTTGTGAGCTGTCAACTTTACATGCAGAAATCAGATGGTCATGCTTGCAAATGACTACAGTTAGCCCCCTGCAGAAGCAGTTCCACTGTGAGTAATCAAAATTCTCACCTGCAGTTATGCAGTTGACTTCTTAACTTGCCTTTAAAAAATAATCCAGGAAATCATTTCCTTTTAATTTATGAAGAAGGCATTGCTTGCTTACCTTCAGGACAGGTTTTCCACAATATGTTATACAAGGCTTTAATGAACCACCTGGTAACAGAACAAACCTTATTTTCCAGGTAGTTCACTTGAAATAAAGCTGTGATGTGTACTTTATCAATAATACTCCATTTCTTTATAATTTTTAGTGAGTGTCCTGGTCTACTTGGCTAGGCATATGAAAAATACTAGGGAAAAACAATCAAAATATTACACTTCAGACATTTATAGAGCATGCAAAACTCTCCCAAGGGCAAGACATTTCTATCTGCAGTGTGACATGTTTCAATATGCGTGAGTAAAAAGTAGTTATTCACATAGATCTATTAAATCTGTAAAAATCATGTGATGATACCTTCAAACACACATTGTTATGCAATCATTCCATATTCTTCTCCCAGGCAATGTCATAATCAGTGTCACTCTCTTTTATCAGAATGGATTGACTTTTCATCCTACCCTGAAAACCTTTGACACTTTAACAGTATCATTGTCTTCATGTTTCTATTCTAACCACAGAGTCCTTGCTCCTAAGATAACCAGTCTGCACATCATTTAATTTCCAGGCTTACATCACCATTTTGTCATGCTCCTCCTTCTCCTATGGAACCTATTCTTCCTGAGGTCTTTATATTCTGGTAACTTGATAGCCGGATTGGTTGTCCCAATTTAGACAAGTCTCAGTAATGTTAATTACATCATATTTCTTTTTAATATGTTTTCTTTAGATCACATTGCATTATCCCATTGCCTCTGGTCCAGCTTTTATCCTTTTTTTTTTTTTTTGCACAGAAAGGAAATGTCAGTTATTTTTTCATTTTTAATATGTCTAACTTCATTCTTAATTTCTGTTTTCAAGAATCTGTGCTTGCCAGTTGTTTCCTTTATTATTCTCATTTGTGTCTACAACCCATTTTCTAATTTAAAAATACTTACTATTTGGACCAAATTCTGTTCCCTAATGTGTGTAATGGGAAGTCACAAATGCATGTGAGAATTGAAATTGGCTCTTAATATGCATCCACAGTCTGTCAGATCCTCATTCTTTTTTGGACAATATCCCCTCCATTGTTCTTAGCTGATATCTCTCACAACTCAAGTATTTGTCTCGTGCCATTTCACTAGGGTACAACTTAATATATATAAATTTATTGTGGCTTTTCTTGCATTAACCAAGATTTAATTCTTAAATATGTCACTGGGAAGAAGGGTCTGATTCTTCTCACACAGCAGTGTGAATAAAGTGATTTCAGTAAAATGGATGGAGTTATACTAATGTTTATGGAAAGTGAACTTGTCCCATATTCTTTAACAATAAAGTGAAATTTAAAGATGCCATGATTTTTCAGCAGAACTCTCACATTTGCACTACAGTATCACAAAGACATGCTTTAGACATTTTTAGGTCATCAGATCTCTTTCCTTCCTTGGCTCATGATAGCTTTCTGGGTTTTCCCATTAGTTAGCAGAAAATTGCGTAAGACATGCTTTGCTTTGTCAAGTTTAATTTGGACAAATTTTTTTAATAGAATTTTAATCAAATTTGTACATTATTTGGACAATAATTATATTTAAAACATTTTAGAAAATATCTTTTCATACATAGAGATCACCTATGTTTAAATATGTCTTTTGCCATCAGGATAGTATAATATTAACCTTACTTTCAAGGGCAATGACTCATTCAGAAGATAGTTGGGCTGCTAGTTTCTGGGTCACCATACTGCACTATTTTTTACTAGACTAGGAACAGAAGGAAAGAAAAGCAACCTTGGATCAGAGGCCTTATTTATGTAATTACAAACTTGAATAGACATTAACTGAGCTTACAAAGCTTCAGGATTTACCAGACCACCACAAACTGTTCCAGTATGCTATGCCTGCTTTTGGTCTGCTGATACGAAGTAGTTCAGATAGTTCAGAGGAAGGTAGGACTCCATTTTCTATTATATATGTCAGGTGAGACTGGGGAATATTTTCCCTACACAAATGCCTATTACGTCTTCCAATGCATCAGTATTCACTGCTTTAAAAAAACCCAATAAACATTTATATTCTTTGCTACAAAACTTACAGGTACTTTCTAACACTCATAATGTTTTAATAAAGGCAAGATACAAGTAACTGATGTGGAAAAATGTGGTTTTACAATTAATTCTTTTTTTCTCCCTTTTTTGGAAAGTTCAGTCTACAGCAGTTTTTAAGTGTCATGTTCACACAAACTCTAGGGACTTCAATTCCTCATGCTTTTTCTTTCACCTTACAGAGAACACAGTACAGTTGTTCTTTATTGGCCTGGAAAAATCAGCACATTTAACTATAAGGGATTGATCTCCTAGATTACAAACGGTGGCAAACCACAAAAGAGGTTATTTTTTCCACTGGGGTTCATTTCTGTATGTCTAGTTATATTGAAAGCTTCAACCATTCTTATATGAACGACTTCAAAAGAAAAACCAAAGTAATACTAGCTCTACTCTTTGTGCGGGCCGGGCCCCAATCCCACCTTCGTCGCCATGTACGGCGGTGATTCCGATCCTATTCTCGCCGCCATGTGCGAGCCGAGGGCGAACCGGCGCAAACCGGACCCGTCTTCGTTGCACACGGGCTGTGGCCGGCAGCCCGGGCACGCGGGGCTGGAGAGAACCGTGGGGTGGTTTAGCGCACACGAGTTAGAATTAGCTACGGAGGCGTAATGGTTGATTGAAAAGATTGCTTACTTACACCCAAAGATGGTATTGGTGTAGGCTGGACAGGTTTCCAGGCACAGCTCCTGCTTGGATCCTCACTAGAGGAACATGACAAATCGATTGCTCCCACGGAGTTTGCTAGGCTCCACGGGTCCGGTTCGGTTGGGTTTGAAAAGTTTCCCCGGAGTTACTCAGGCTCCGCGGGTCCGAAGTTACAGGAAAGGGATATGTCTAGGATTGCGCTCGGCGATGGGGAGAGGCTAGAAGCGAAAGCTCCGTAGGCTCGGTTCCATTGCCTCTATTGCCTGCTTAGGGGAGGTGCGTCAGGTCCGCGAGGGTCCACAGCGCTTGGAGATCTTCACACAGAATCTCTCTCATCCTCCCTCCTCCGACTTGGGCGGAAACTACCCAAGCCTTTTGTACGGCTAGCAAGCCAATCGCTAGCCACCACGTGTGCCTACATTAGGAATGGGCCAATAACGTGGCGCGAATCCTAATACAAATGGCGGGAACTTCTTTACAGCGTGCATCACTACGATGCAAAAGAGATGCACACTGCAAAGAAGCTGTAATCTGGCGGGAAATCCCCCGTTGCACCAGAGTTCTCTCTTGCAGCAGAGAACTTTACCGTGCAAAGAAAGCGACGAATTGGTGGGAAAATAATTTAACGGTGCCGAAGCACACACACAAACAAAAAATCACACCTTTGGGTTGTGACACTCTTGAGATCAGGCAAGTGGCACAGGCTCAAACTATCAGTAGTATAATGGGTTGGGGGGAGGGCAGCAACCTTGGGCACTGTCTTTGAGGGGAGGTGCACAAACAGCTGTTGTCACAGCAGCAGCTGGCCCCATGCTGCATTAGGCACAGCCACTGTTGCCCCTGATATCATGAGGCTGCCCCAAGCCCATACTGTGCTGCTAGGCCTCTGGAAACTATGCAGCATATATTTTATTTTATCAAGAAATTTTACAAACCAATGTGACCATGGCTAACAAGTATAGCGAATGGGATAAATAGCTTCAAAATCAGCTGGTTAATAAATTATCTAAATTAAATTTGTAGCAGCATGAAAAAAAATGGACCCACCTGAAAGAATGGGAAGGGCTGCCCTGTAGAAAGACACAGTTTGTCCCAGAGGGGACACTGTAGGCTCTGAGGCAAGTGAAGCTGTTTGGAGGCAGCCCTGTTGGAAGTGGGAGGGGTGACATAACCCCAGCTAAGTTTTGAAATAGAGCCGTTAGCAAAAGCCCGGGAAGGCCCTGGCCTGGGATTGGCTGAGAGGCTTGGATAAAAGGGGGGAGCAGTTTTCCTGCAAGGGGGGGAACAAGAGAGAGTGAGGGGCTGAGGGGCAGGCTGGAGACCGGAGAGAGGGTCTCAACACAGTGGTCCCTCAGAGAGCCCCTGGCAGAGCCCTGCAGAAGCAGCAGCAGAGGCTGCACTGGGAGTGTTACAGTATCCAGTTCCTCTCTCTGGCCAGGGGAGCACTGTGGGGGCAGGACCAGAGAGGGGCTGCTTGTGTGGAGACTCCAAGCCTGGGAAGACCCGCCTGCAGCCCAGTGTGGCTGGGTGAGCACAGCAGAGCTAGGGGGAGACTGCTGGAGACTGCCGTTTTCCCTGGTGAATGAGGGACCCTGGGGCAGGCAAGGCCCAGGGAGGGGCTGAGTTTGCCTGGGCTGTGAGGCTGTGCGGGTCAAGATAGCTGCTACAGCCTGCAGCCCAGACACTGCCCCCTGCCGAGACAGGGAACGGGGGTCAGAGGCAGGGGTAGGCTGTTTTGCAGGGACTGCAGAGGAGGAGCTGCCGCCTGCTGCCCGGATACCTCTGGAGCACGGAGAGGGACACCAGCACCAGGGAGTGCCCACAGACCATGCGCAGGGACACAGACAGTTCCACTCCCTGAGATACCCCGCCAGGGGCAGTGGACACAGGATCCACAGTACACCGTGTGCAAGTGAGAGACTGTGTAAATAAGTTCTTGAGGGTTTATTGGTTGGTATATCAATGTGTTTATTTATTTTTTACTTTTTATTTTGTAAATAATTAAGTCTTGTAAATAGTTTTATAACTGTCTGTGAGGGTGCTTGATTTTAAGGGGAGGCTCTCCACTCGGGGACCCTGCAGCAGCTTCCCAGGGGGGCTGGGCAGGGCTACAGGTTACCGGGTACCCCAGGATCCCACTATTTAGGTGAGGGCATGTGTAATGTCATGCCCAGGGTTACACATTGTTAATAATAAACTGCACAGTGCAATCATTTATGCATGCTTTAAAGTGAAACATTCCTTTTAAGATTTGAAAAATGTACAGGTAAAGGCCCAGAAGAAATCAGTCAAAACCTTCACCCTCCACAAGAAAGGTTTGTGTTTTTCATAGAAAATATTGTCTTTTTGTCAAAAAAAAAAAAAAAAAGAAAAAGAAAAATCACCCTAGAAATATGTTGCTTAAAACAAATCCTACTCAGAAATAATACTGTGGCCTCCCATTTGATTTGCATTTCAGAGGTTTCCTTTCTCTATACTTCCTGGTCAGACAACATATCCCAAGATACACTATAATGAATCATGAAAATGCAAATACGTGGCACTCATACTACAAGCCTTTTGATACATGGTGGCAATTTCTGAATTGATTTTTTTCTTTTTTTTTTCCCAGCCAAAATTTTTCCTTTTTTGCTTTCTTGACAAAAAGTTAAAACTTTCCATGGAAAGTTATTTAGCTGCTTATACATGTGCTCATAAATTGCAGGGGTGGAGCGGGGTGCGAGAAGCATTTTAATTAGAATAGTTCCTGGTGAGCAGTTCTAATTAAAATGGCTCACTGCCATGTGTATTAAGTTGCCCCGCATTTCAAAATGGTCACGGGATGCTTTAACAAAAGCTCATTCAATGAGCTTTAGTTAAAGTGCCCCCATGGCCATTTTCAAATGTGGGGGTGCTTAATACATGTGACACTGCAGTGATGCTAGAGTGTTCTAATTACAGTACAAAGGAGCGTATCTATAGGTAGCCTTATGTCTATTTCCTCAGGATTTTCCATGGGAAGGGAAGGGGAGGCTTTTCTGGCTGTGTCACACATAAATGATAAAGAACTCTGAATTACAAATGATCAGTTATTTGAAAAATGGAAAGGCTGCCCTTAGGCATTCAACAAAGACAAGTGCAAAGTGCTACAGCTAGGGAGAAGGAATCACCAGCACACTTACAGGCTGGGGGAGGACCTTCTCAGCAGCACAGCAGCAGAAAGGGATCTTGGAGTCATTGTTGACACCAAGATGAACATGAGTCATCAATGTGATGAAGCGATCAGTAAAGCTAACCACATTTTATCATGCATTAGCAGGTGCATGACAAACAAGTCCAAGGAGGTAATACTTCCCATCTATGTGGCACGGGTCAGGCCACACTTGGAGTACTGCGTTCAGTTTTGGGTGTCACACTTCAAGAGGAATGTAGACAACCTCGAGAGGGTTCAGAGGAGGGCCACTTACATGGTTAGGGTCCTGCAGGCAAAGCCCTATGAGGAGAGATTTTGAGGGCCCTGGATCTCTTCAGCCTCCATAAGAGAAGGCTGAAAGGTGATCTTGTGGCCACCTACAAATTCGGGGTGGGGGGGGGCAGCAAGGAATAGGAGATGTTCTGCTTTCCAGAGCACCCCTTGGAGTAACTAGGAACAATGGCCACAAACTGACGGACAGCAGATTTAAGTTAGATGAAAGGAAGAACTTCTTTATGGTACGGGTTGCCAGAATCTGGAATGGGCTTCCAAGGGAGGTGGTGCTCTCCCCTACCTTGGGGGTCTTTAGAGGAGGCTAGACATGTACCTGGCTGGGGTCATCTAACCCCAGAGCTCTTTTGTGCCCAGGGCAGGGGGTCATACTCCATTATCTGCTGAGGTCCCTTCCGACCCAAACATCTATGAAATTATGAATCTTTAAGAATTTTAATTTTATTTGATAATGGCCAGTGTACCCACAGAAAAAAAATTATTTCACATACCTGAACACATCTCAATTCACCTGGGATTTGAAAATCTGGATAATTTTACACATCTTACTTGTTAGAGCATTACAAGAAATAGGAAACTATCTGGTTTTTAAAGAAAAGAGGTGCTGTACTCCCATTACTCAGAAAATCTTCCAGTGAAAACTTTGTAATACCATTGGCATATTTTAACAGTATCCATTCACTAAATTCCTCTTATCAATTTCAGAATTATTGATCAACAGATTTTTACAGAGAAAGTGCTCATCATTAGTATATGGGCTTTTCTCACCATTTCAATAAACTGCTAGATAACTAAATTTAGCACCATGATAAAGTACACATTAGAGAATGTTTCTGCAAGTTGAAAGTTATCTGGAGGTACAGAATCAGAACCTACTGTAGGTGTTCAGAATTAACTAGTTGAGAAGCTTCTTTTTACATTGTGGAGATCTCAGTGATAAACTGCTACAATTTACCAGTGAAGAGTAAAATAATAAATGGTCACTCATAACACAAACCAAGAATATACTGTGCATTCAACTAAGATCCCCCAGCTAAAGTTCTAACATTACTTGGAAATGTGTCCCATGTTCTTAAACCTTTCAAGAACATTTGAATCAAAACAATGCAAGCCTGGTACTTGTGTTGTTATTAAAGAATTAATTGTAGAAGATTTTTACAATCATTATTGTAGGAGGTGAAAGAAAAATACATCAGCCAGGTCCTCATCTGATAAAGACAGCACAGCATAGCTGACTTTAAAAAGTTATACCAGATTGCATTAGCTAAAAACCTGGGCTATTTGTTGGCTTTAGTAAAAATGTGAAGCTTTAGTTTAAAATCACAGCATCTTCTGACTGGAGAGAGTCAAGGCAAAAGGAATTCTGTCCCCCTTAGTCCTTCTCCAGTGTGGGGGACCACCATGTTGTATCTGCAAGAGAACTGAAACACAAGAGCAAGGTCAGCTAATCTGCTCAGCGACGTTTGGTGCAAATGTTTGTACGAGTGTGGTTAAGGACCTGATCCTTGCCTTCAAAATTACCCCAAACATGCTCTTCCTCTTGCCTTGCAGTACTATACCTGTTTAGATGTGTTGAGAAGTTATACTTGGTTTTTGTTGTTGTCGACAGCCCACCCAGCCCTATAGAGCTGTATTCTGCTCTCATGTATGACAAAGAGAATTAGGAGTAACTCTACAATGGTCAGTAGAGTTACAATGGTTTAAGACTTCTGAGAAGGAAGAATCATGCCTATCTGGCTTTGCCCAAGTCATTGAATCTAATCAGCAGTTACTGTAAGCTTATGATCAAGAGGTTTTATGTAACCTTTCTGATCACTTACCCTTCCCTACTGAAGACACCCTATTGGTTACTAATATACATTAGATGATATATGTTGTTCCTACTACATAAACTATACTGACTCCAGAGAAATGGATATATGTATTAAGCAGGTTTTCAGTGTGATCTAGCAAATTTTAATATATGCTCCAAATTTTACTGCAGAGACAACTCAACCTCCACTGTTTCTGAGATAAAAATCTTTTAGGGGCATTATGTACTTAACCAACACAAGTAAACTATTTTAATTACAGCTAATAAGAGTCAGATTTTGTTTTTGAGTTCCAGGATGTCAAATCTGGCATTCTACATTAAGGAGGCTGTCCAGAGAGCACAATTGGTTTTTCTATAACTCATTCAGAGTGTTTTGTTCATGTCAGTTTGACCTTGAAAAGAACATGTTGTCCTTAGCTATTCTAAACTCTCATTCTAGCCCAACAATCTTGACTACAGAAATACTTCTTCCATATTTTAGCTAATATAAATTGGTACATTATAATGGAATTAAAAGAGGCAAATACAGTTTTTTATTCTTTTGCCTGCCTGGTAAATGGAAGATGCCAGCAATTAAATGCCTTTGCTGGACAAGGGCATGGGGGCATGGAACCAAATCCACACAGTCCTTGTTTAATCCTCTCAACCTCTGGAGCTTTAGCTTTCATCCACTGGTTCTTATGGTTTTTTGCTGTATTAGAGAACTAGGTACTATAGAAAAATCTTTCCCAGATACAAAAACTTGAAGACTGTGATCCAGCCACTGATCAAGCTCCTTGGGAAGTTAAAAAGAGATTGTGCCTTAGCATAAGTAATGCATGCCTTCCAGAGCTGACACCATTCTTGGGAACACTTTTCAAACCCTTTCTAATTTTTTTATGTCCTTTTTGGAAGTTTTGACCTGCCAGAACTGAGCACAGCATTACACTAATGGTCTTGTTAATGACGCTTATACAACCAAGAAGCTTATTGGTCCACTTAGCTATTGAATTGAAGTAGGGGCTTATGTTCAACTGCTAATATATGTCATTACTCCCAAATCAGTTGAGTCATTGCTTTACAGAATAAATTGTCCCCATCTTGTTAGTAAAATAAGTGCTTAACTCTCCAATTTTAATTCAGAAGAGTCTTCTGTTTCTCTTGGATGCAGCGATCTGGTCCTTATATATAATATACCCCTCCTTATATTGTGTATATTCAGCTATGGTTATGTTCTATAATGGTAGCTTTATGTATTCTTTCTCTGAATACCCTCATTAGTATGCATGTTTGGAGGTGTGGGGCTACTTACTTCTATTTTCACTGTTTGTAGGCTTGAGTTTACTGTCTGGGGTTAACACGTGCAATTGTAAAGGGAAGGTGGATCAGATTTTGGCTAGGGACAGAAATTACACATAAAATGGTATACATGATTTGAAACTGGTTCAAATCTGTAACAACAGAAGTTCAATGCACATAAACTGCTTTCAAAATGCCGAAAACCAGTTTAAGATAGAGCTGGATGGATGTAGTATCAGACTTAACTGATTTATGTTAAATTGGTTTATTGAACTTCTGTCCCAGATCACCTCCAGATAATTCACAGTCCCCCAGTATCCCAGGATGCTTTGCATCTCCCCTGCAACTCCCGTCCCACGCAGGGTGGGCAAGCTAGCCTTGGCCCAAGCTGTCTCCTGCAGCCGAGCAGAGAGGTGTGCTATAGCACTCCTCAGCTTTTGTCTTGGGCCACTACAGGCATGTGGCTGCATTTCTGGAATCAGAAGTGAATCGTTGTTCACTTCCTTATCAGTTCCATATATGCAGCTTAGATTAACCTGCAAAGATTGAATTGATTCAGCCTTGGGGTTTTTGATTGTCTGTACTTAGCCTTTGTGTCTATCAGCCTTTTCTTCCAAAAATGTGATGTTTGCAGGCACATAAATGTTGCCAATGCAAAGGTCACCAAAGGGTCAGAAGTCACAGTGAGCTATGCAGAGATCTTCAGTAGAGTGGCTCTCAGCTTTAGTACATAGACATTATGTGTGAGAACTAGGAGAGACTCTAGACATAAGTGATTTTCTGGGGTGGGCAAAATGTGGCTCATGGGCTAGATCTGGCCTGCCAAAGGATTTTATTCAGCCTGCAGCAGGTCTCTTGGCATGGGGAGGGCATCCCAGGCTATGGGATGTGTACCACTCCCAGATGCACAGCAGGGCAGTTTAACAGCTGGGCTCTGCTTCCCAGCAGCCCTGGTGGTAGCAGCTCCTTTCCAGCTGCCTCTGCTAGTGTCACCATTGATGCTGGCCACCAGCCCCACTGCCCAGGCAACCCAGGCTGTCTGCCACTGGGGGCACTGGATGGAGTCAGTGCATGGGGTCTCCATGGTTGACCAGCCTGGGACCTGTATGGGCAGGGTGTCCTTGGCCAGGAGGATGGGATGGGACCATGGGCAGGTGGGAAGCAGTTTCCAGGAGTGAGACAGGCAGGCAGGGCTGGGATCATGGGGCAGTGACAACAAGGGACTGGGGTCTGGGGCACAGCCTTGATCCACTGCCTGCACACTGCCACTGCCTTATGATTCCAGCCCCTGCCCCAGCCCCACCTGTGGCCTGTTCTCATGCACCTGGATGAGCAGGTCCTAGGTCGGTGTCCATGGAGACCCTGGAGCTGCAATCATGGGGCAGTGATAACGTGGGGCTGGGACCCAGGGCAGAGCCACCTAGGGAGTTTTGGTAAACTGTTGGTTGCCAGGGGGTGGGAGGCTGGGGGGAGGGGCATGCTGATCTGCCCCCCCGCAACAACTCAGTAAAACTCCTTGAGTGGCCCCACAGCCCAAATAATTACCCACCCCTGCTCTAGTGGCTCAGACAGAAACCTGACACTCACCTGAGCTTGCTGCTGAAGTAGGGCTTGGTCTAAAAGTGTTGGGGTTGCTCAGGTGGCCAGTAGAGGAGAGATGGTGACTTCTTGTGGTAGGTAAAACAGTAGTCCCTAGCAGCACTCCCCAACAGGCACAGCAGCACTTCCTAACATCAGTGGCAGCAACTCTAGTGTGGGCCTCCCTGCCCAGCACTTGCTACTTTAGCTTGCATAGGTGGTAGAGCCCCCAAAGCACAGTGGCAACTCCTATCAGCAAGGAGCATCAGGGTCTTCCAGAGTGAGCCTTTCTACCCAGCATTTGCCACTGATGGCTGTGTAGATGATAGATCTCCCCACACAGTAGCCCTAGCTGAGCCTACCTTGCCAACTGAGCAGGCTAGGTGGCAGCTGCCCTGGGTTGGTTTGCTAGTTACTGAGAATGTCAACTGTTTTGGGTTCCAGTTAACATTCAATAGTTAAGGTTTTCTTTAAGTCTGTGTGTTCATTTCTTTTTGCCCATGTAATAAACCCTGCTTTAATTGAACATTACTTGTGAGTGGGGAAGTTTGTTCATGTTAGAATAGCCAGTTAAAATTAATTTCCCCAGGTTTCTGCATAGGGGTTCAAGCAAGATTTGGAAATTTGGTATTAAACTCTACATTTGAACCCGGTCCTTTTTACTGTTGTCCAGTGCCGGGCAAAAGGGCTATATATAAAAACATGTTTAACACTGCTAATTGACAACATTTTTATTTTCAGTCATGAACCAAAATATTTTCATAATCTTTTTAAGGCATGGACATATATGTTGTTCCTTTTAAAATGCAGGATGTGTTTTTTTCCATATCTGTTTTTGCAGTGTAATTGACACAGCAAAAAACAGTGCCAATGTAATCACCCTTATTTGTTTTGATTGATATTCTTTTGAAGATTCAGCTTCCTCAATATATTTTAGATTTATTTTCATTGTCCTTCTTTCTTTTAGCCTTTCATATTTCACTGATACCTTAACTTCTCATATCAATTACCAGCATGTCCAAACTACTTATTTGTATCCTTTGTTGTCATTCTCTCTAATTCTCCATTTATTCATACCCAAGTTTGCTAGAGATTTTTCTTAGTCAAAGCAACAATTTTTCAGACTGATTTGTAGGCACCTATTTCTGTGATAAGCATGACAGAAAAGTTTTTAGATAGACAAATTCTGAGCCTGCTGCCCAGATCCACTGGACCTTTGTGACTGTTATATGATGAATCTGGTCTAAAAGTACTCTGTGAGATGCTCTAATATTATAGCACCAGATTGAGGTTACTATTAGGGCTGTGCAAAATGGCTGTGTTTCATTTTGTTTTCAGATTCAGCGTTTTGGAGGGACGGTGTTTCATTTCAGTATTTTGTAGAGCTGTGCAAAATGGCTGTTTTGTTTCGGTTCAGATTCAGCATTTTGGAGGGACAGTGATTCATTTCAGCATTTTGTATCCCTGTCCCATTTTGTTTCAGCTAAAACTGTTTTGAATTTTTTTCAGAATTTTGACGCTGTTTCAGTGTTTCAGCCATAGGCTATAATGGGGAATAACAAAAATGCCTATAACTTTGTCATTTCTTGCCTGCTTCCAATGCTAGCTTGCTCCACTTGCAGACATGCTAGCTCCTTCTGAGGCCATGAAGCCTGCCAAGTTTTGAGGAGATATATGTGGGGGTTTCTGGGAAACTGCACCCCAAACTGTTCAAAGCAAAACTCATGACACGTAACTGCGTGTGTGTTAAGGTGCAGCAGGATGAAAATTGCAGGGATGGTAGCCCCTGTTCTCATCCTCACAACTCCACTGCAACCAATAAACCTCAGGCCTGTCAAAGATCTTACAGGTCTGGGTTTTCCCCAGCCAGGACTGTGTGGTGGCTGGAGGTTATCTGGTGCCTCCTACCTGCCTTTCACCAGGGAGGTTTGTGGTCTTGGCATTTCTGGGCGTGCTGCCACTGGCAGTCCCACCCAGGCTTCCCTACTCTGGCAGGGTGCAGTTTTAGGTCATGCCCAGAACGATGTGGGGCCTCCTCCTCCCCATATAGCTCCAGCCCTTATACATCCAAGCTCTTCCTGGAGTGGGAGGTCAGAAGGGAGATGTTCTCCCCTTGCTGGCTGGTGAGAAACTAAACTGCTACCTCCAGCTCTGAGAGCAGGGCATAAAATAGCTGCCCTCATTAGCACCTGTCCTGCCACATACATAGCCCCTCATGCAGGCATGAGGCCTGCCAGGTTTCAGGCAGAGTGGTGCAGGGGTTTCTGTGAAACTGCATCTCAAGCTGCTGAAAGCAAAACTTGTGTCACTTGCATGTGTTAAGGGGTGTAGGTTGTAGCCATGTTGGTCTAAGGACATAGCCCAGACAAGGTTCTTAGGGTCAATCTGATATCTTTTATTAGAACAACTGAATAGTTGGAGAAATTATTCTTTATAAGCTTTCGGGTTTAAAAACGTTCATAAGGCTGAGGAAGCATCTAGTTGGTGTGTGTGTGTGCTCTTCCTGGGTGGAAGGAATAGTAAAGAAGCCAGAAGCTGGCATGCAATGCAGGCAAGAAAGCCAGTCAGTGAAAATGTAAATTGAGGTGTCAGGGGGTGAGAGACAGGCTGGGGGGGAGGGGATAGAAGGGGGAGGTAGCAGGTAAAAGTGGAGATGTACCTGCTACCTGTGGAGTCAGATATCAGTCAGGTTGCAGTGTGTCATAAATCCAATGTCTATATTGAGTCCATGAGTTTCTGTATCTAGGATGTTGATGAAGTGAAGTTCATAGGCCCTGTGTTGTGGAGTAGACTGGGTGCTTCTGGGAGTGCTGGCATGGGAAAGTGGATACCCCTTGTCCACATCCCCCCACTTATAACCTTCTGCCTCCCGGACTCTGTTCACCAGCACCTCTGTCCAGTGATCCAAGGTCATGCTGCTGCTTATGCTCCCCTTCACCCTTGGTTCACACATGGCCACCAGCACGAGGGCTGTAGTGGACTGCAATGGATCCAGCCATTTTGTGATGCCCTCCCTCAGCTGCTTCACCACTGCCTGCTTCTCTGGTGACAGCGGCTTGCCCCAGCCAGGAACATCAATCCCCTGGAATGTCTCCATTTGGTTCTCAAGTTCCTTCGCTATGGGGATCACCTGGCTAAGGAGGGCATCACCAGTGCTGATGGTCTCGGTGGCCTTGAAGAAGGGCTTGAGGACCACCAAGATCTGGGAGATGGTATCCCACTCAGCTCTGTTAATGGGGCCACTGACCCCAATCTCCCTGAGAAAGGCCATTTCATGGATGGCCCTCTGTTGGTCCACCAGCCTTTTGACCATCAGGTACAGTGGAGTCGCATCTTACGCGGGGGTTATGTTCTGAAGTCAGCGCGTAAGGCAAAAATTGCATAAGGTGAAAATCGGTGACTATACGCGGGGTGGGAGGGGGCGGGGCTTGAGTTTGCACGCAGCACCATGCTTAGAGCTGTGTGGCTGGTGGCAGTGGCGCAGCGCGGGGTGGTGGTGGGGATGGCTGCGTGCCGCCCAGCCACTGCCATGCTGCCGCTGCTGCCCGGCATCCAGCCACACAGCTCTGGGCACAGGTCCATGGCGACAGTGGGAGGTTTTGGAGGCAGTGGCCATCACCACCATAATGGGCCTCCAGGTAAGCGGCAGTGCCTTGTGCAAACTCAAGCCCTGCCCCCCCCCACCCCACGTATAGTTGAATTTGCGTAAGTTAAATGCATGTATGATGCGACTGACCTGTATGTAGAATTCCACCAAGTCTCCATATGCTGCATGATTTTGTACTGTGGGAAGCTCAGCTCTGCCTGTTTGTCCTGAAGCATCTTGCCCCCCCTTGATGCTCTGGTGGAAGTACCCCACAACTTTCCTGCATTCTGAAATGAGCTGGCCAGTTGTAACAGCACCATCGCTGGCAGCCCTGTCCCCCTCCAAGGTGTCCCTGAGTTTGAGGTGGAACTTGTGTACCACACAGTGGATGTCAACAAAGTTGGCATCACAGACCACCATATTGGTCCCAGTGTTGGTGACCAGGAACCTGCAGGTGAGCTCACCCTGCCCAATGAGCCATCCCAGCACCACGTAGTTCATGGCCACCATGATCTCTCTTGCTGTGTGGGACTCATCCGTCACCTGAGCTTGAAGAAGAACCCACCGATGGCCTGACTGATGGCACCAGTACTCTGTGAGGGAGAGGTAGGCATGATCTCCACCCTGGCTGCTCCAGATGTCCCAGGTGAAGTGCAAGGCCACCTGCGGACCTGCCTTGCACAGCTCCTCCCTCAAGTATTCCTTGCATGCCTCATACAGGGAGGGCACCACCATCCAGCTGAAGATGGTGCATGTGGGCACTTGGTAG
Source organism: Alligator mississippiensis (assembly GCF_030867095.1). Lineage (NCBI taxonomy): Eukaryota > Metazoa > Chordata > Crocodylia > Alligatoridae > Alligator > Alligator mississippiensis. The sequence continues at coordinate 52,642,460 of NC_081830.1, read as the reverse complement.
GATGGGCCCATGAGTGCCATGAGCCACCTGAACCCTGGCCACTCAATGAGGGAGAAGGGCTGGCTATCTAGAGCAAGCATCTCCCTGATGCTCTGCGTGATCTCACTTGCCTTTGTAACACATCCCCTTTTCTGCCTGCCTTTGCTCCTCTGTTCCAGGGTGACCTGTGTCTGCTTCTTGGGGATAGGGGTTTTGGAATGAGAGGGGGGCTTCTTTTGGGGCACGCTACCACTGGTGCCAGGCTGAGGAGGAGCAAGGGCAAGGGGGTGGTGCCTCCTGAGATGCATCAGCATCCCCGTGTTGCTGAAGTGTTTAACCTCCTTGCCCCAGCTTACATTGTCAATGCAGGCAGATAGCATATGTGGGATCATCTGCCACCTCAAAATGATCCCACACCACACTACCCCCTTGCTTCTGGGGTGCAGGTGTGGATCCTACCTGATCCCCCTTCTCAGCAGGCAGAGACACAACAACAGGAGTAGCTGACTCAGCTGAGCTACTTGCCAACACAACCTTAACGTCAATCTTGTCCAAACTGCCTTCTGGGAAAGGAGACCTGGCTCTAGGGGAACATGGAGATAGTGGAGCACAAACTCAGATTCCCTATCAGTCCCCAGAATTTCTTTTGCTAGGGTGCTCAAGACCCCTGCTTCCAGATCCAGCTCCTCCTCTGGCACTGGAAGGCTCAGGCTGGGAACTGAAATGGGGGTGGAAAAGATTGTCATGCTGATGCTGAGTGTCATGCTGGTAGTGCTGGGGGTTATTATTATGGGTGGTGTTATTGGAGGGGGTGCAGATGCAGGCACTGTTCCCACCTCCTTGCTGTCACTAGCACCAGAAGCCTCATGCCTATTACTGCTAGGAACAAGGGTGTGTCTAAGTTTGGGGGAGGGGAAACTTACAGCTCTCCCTCTTCCCCCTTTGGCTCCCCTGCCAGAAGACCTAGTACCTGCCTTTCCAGCACACTTCATATTTTGTGTGCTGGAAAAAAATGTGTGTCTGTGTGAGTATGTGTGTAATGTATGTGTAGTGCTTTCCTGCAGTCCACAGTGATGAGACATTGCCAGGCAAAGCACTGCTTTCTTTTTGTTTGGGGGGGTGGGGAATAAGAAGAACAAAGAACAAAGGATTTTTGGGGAAGAAAGAATTGCAATAGATAACAGTAGGGAGGGTAGGCAAGGGTAAATAGGAAAGGATTGGCTACAACTTGGTAGGAAGACACTACCAAGGTGCAAGCTTACAGATGCTGCTCTCTGCTCCTGCTCCTGCTGTTACACAGACACAGACAAAGCTGCAAAATGGCAGAGATCAGTACACAAACATCCTTTTATGGTGTTTCTTTGTCCCTCCCCCAGGGCATTGGGATTGGAAGGGAACTCAGGGACAGATCGTTGTCACTGGCCAGCTACAGATGTCAGTATCAGAGCAGTATTCCCTGCTTCCCCCTCCCTCTTCTTAGTTTCTCTTTCCCTGCAACCTCACCTCTGAAACAGTCCAAACCATCCAAAACAATCCGAAACAGTTCTGTTTTGGATGGATCTGTTTAATTTCAGAGCTGTTTTGGAGCCTTGCATTTCATTTCGGATTCAGTGTTTCAGCTGCCAAAACATCTGAATCTGAAATGAAATGAAATGGCCGCTGAAATTTCACACAGCCCTAGTTACTATGCCCAATTTTTCTCCCTACCCAATTCCTTCTGTACTTCTGGTATAAAGATCACACATTGATTCCCAGCTGCACTGTTGACACCTTGGGTCTGGATGGGAAATTATATATAAAGTAATTATTTAAATTAAACTGCTTTAGATTTTTCAAGTTCTCACCAAAAATCTGATTTTTAAGTTGCCTATGACTGGAATTCAGTATAAAGCCATAAAAAGTCAAAAAATCTGAAAAGTTAGATCAGTGTGTGTGTGGACAGACTTTAGTCCCAAGTCAGTCCGCACACAGGGTTAATTCTCTTTAAGGCCTGCACATGTAAATGCCAGCCTATTTCCAGTTACTTAATTTAAGCTGGTGTAAATGCACATATAGATATGCCCTGTAGGTAGCAAATTTCTTATCAGCTCTAATTGGTGCTGCTTACAGATAGCACACATTGGGCTGCATGGGTGACGGTACCCAGGGACCTTGAGGTTATGAATCTTGTCATGTCTCTCTATTGGTGAATTGTGTGCTCTCCTGGGTCTACAGGAGAAACTGGTAAAGCCTGTACAACCACCTAATGGCAGAAGCTAGTGCACCTTATATGGGCAACCCAGATCTTCAAGCACAGAGTCCACACATACCATTTCCATGAAAGCATAGTGGTCATTGAGGAGGGAGGATGAATTGTACTCATACCTCAAGTACTAGAGTCTTTTGACAAAGATCCTTCCATTACTGGATCTTAGTAGTGATGGTTCTATAACAGTGATGACTCAAGAATGAGGAAAGCAAGGTTTATAAGGTGAAGTGATATCTGTCATTTTTCCAACTAATTGTTTGGGATCTTAGACTGCACAGGCAGGCATGCACATACACACACACACACACACACACACACACACACAGACACATACATATATATATTCTAGAGTGTATCTACTTATCTAGAATATATATTACTATAACATTTATTTATTAAAAAAATACATTTTATAGGCAAGTATAAATAAAATCAACATCACACTAGTGGAACCCCACAAGAATGGGTCTAAATAATCTAAGCAGTTTATACATTTGCTGCAGGTTTCAGCTGTCTGAAGCTCTGACACTCATTTAGATGTGTCCTCTTATCACCTTTTGCATAGTTCTAACCTAATCTAATAAGATTTATAACCAACTGAGCTGCTTTTTGTGCCTTTGTTCTTTCAGTGCTAAAACAATAGAAGATCAAGATGTAGCACACCTAAGTTCATCCAGCAAGGCTCTCAGATAAAGTCTGGCTGAATTAAGTACAAGCATTGACAAATAGGGCTATGTACTCTGTGAAGATGAAGTTTAATGAAGCTAATGCCTCAGGCCATAGAAATTTGGCAAGGGAATTTCCTCACATATTCTGCATTATACAATTGCCTATCATGGATGATTTGGCCCTGCTGTTGAGTCAGTCACTACTTACACAGAATTGAGATAGGCACAGAATACAGGTCTGCTCTAGCTCTTATAGCAGGTGGGCCTGAGACACTGATTTTATAGCATGTGTCACTGCCAGTTCATTAGTAGCTAGAAATTTAAGTGAAAAAATATAGCAGGGGTTGGCAAAACATGGCCTGCAGTTCAGATTTGGCCTGCCAGGTCATTCTGTCCAGCCCACAGGGCCCTTAAAAAAATTAGAAAATTAATTATTATCTGTGTGTGGCTGCCTGTCAGAGATGACAAGGCATCAGTGGCAGCAGGACCCAGGAGAAGCCAGCAGCATGACTCTGCAGCTGAGCAGCAAGGTCCACCCAGCCCCGCCTCACCCCCAGTCCCCGCTCCCTCCCCACCGCTCCAGTCCCCAACCCCCAATCAGAAGACTCCTCAGCTTCTGGCGTGGTGACCCTTTGGCTGTTCTCCACCCTCCCTCCATCCAAGTGGAAAGTCAGATAAATTCAGACAGAATGGGGGGAACTACCAAGATCAGCCCACACTGCAGGACTCATGCTGGGTCGGGCTGGTTCCATGCCATGCCATGTGGTCCTGGCCATGGAGCCAGGAACTGCATGGTGCTGGCTAGGGTGGGCTGGAGGCAGAGCAGTGGGTGGGTGGGAAGAGGTGGTGGGTGGGAGGAGGAGCAGGCAGAGGAATCAGTGGGCAGGTGTGGGGTAGCAGTGGGAAGTGATGGTGGCCAGGAAGCAGCGGGAAGCAGCAGCAGGCAGGGGGAGCAGCGATGGTGGCAGGGAAGCAGCAGCAGCTGTGGTGGGAAGGTATGTGGGAGGAAAAGTAGGGAAGCGGTGGGGGAGTGGCAATAGTGGGCAGGAGCATGGAGCCCATGCTGGTGTATTGCAGCTGGTGGGGACCCAGGGTGTGGTGGCAGGAGTATGAAGCCTGGGCATGGGGTCTGCCTGGCTGCATCATGTGAGGCTCGCATGCAGTCCATGAGAGCCACATGTGATGGAGCTGGTGGCCCAGACCCATCTCTCTCTCTCTCACCCCACCTACCATACCCCCACACCCTCCCACTGCCCCCACCCCAACCATATACCCCAACCATACCCATCCACACCCACCCATCATACCCCCCCCACACACACTCCCCAACCATATCCCCCCACATACACCCCCTTACCACCCACACACAATATACAAGAGTAGGATGGTATTTTGAGCTATTATGCGATTGCCTCTAGATTTAAACTATGCAAGCACACATAAATCAGGACAAAATTAAAAAAAATAACTTAAAATAAGTTATAGTAGGTTTTTTTTAGTATATGTTTTTTGGTTTGTTTTTTGTTTGGGGGGGGGGGGTTGGTTTCAAGATAGCAGCACCCTCCCTCCCAAAAGGAGTACTTCCGAGGCAAGGGGAAGACATCTGGTGGCAAAGGTCAGGGGTTAGAGGTAGTATTTCCAGTCCCAAGATGTTGACCAGGGGGTTGGGCACCTTTCAAGATGTGGGGCTACCCCTGAGGCCTTCAACAGCTGACCAAAACTCATTAAGCAGCCCTCTAGCTGAAATAATTGCCTGTCCCTGTGCTATATGCTTCACTTGGCTTTAGTGTTGTTGCTTTTATTAGCATGGCTCCTGATTTACACTTCTTATTGTATTATTTACACAGTGAGAGAATGTACTATTGTCATGCAATTTAGTAGCTTTTACTCTTACTGAATAGTATACAGTTAAAGGGCCAAATTCATCAGTAACCTCAAATTGCTTTGACATACAGGCAATCAGAAACCTGGCTTAACTGACCAGAAAAACCAAATGTCTGTATCAAGAGAATGGTATTAGAGATCCATAGCCCTTTGAGGAAACTGGCCTGAAACACATGTAGTGGGCACATGAGCACAGGGATGAAATGAGTAGTGATAACAACTAAGCACAAGAAGATAGATCCAAAGGTACTCACCACAGCACCTTCTGCTGGTTCAAACATGAGCAAAATGCATGCACTTCATCAGTGTTTGCTGGCAGAGATAGCATAGAGGAGTTTTAGGATCTGGCTATGCCAAGGAGGCCTGAACTATTGACATTTTTTCTGAAACTCACTGTCTAAGAAAATCTTGACTTGTTACCTGCCAGTTCTTTTTCAACCAAAACTTTTGGGGTGGGGGGGGGGGGGTAATACAAAGGTTCTCATCCAGGTGAACTATATCACTTTGTGGATGTTGATTGTAGACATGTTGATCTAAGGACATAGGCAGACAAGGTTCTTTGGGTAGATGTGATATATTTTATTAGACCAGCTAAATAGTTGGAAAAATTGTTGTTTGCAAACTTTTGGGCACAAATACCCTTCTTCAGGCACAGAGAGAGTCTGCTGGTGAATTGTGTGCTTTCCTGGATAGAATAGAAGCCAATATGCAAAATGTAGGTCTGTGAAAATGCAAATGAGTGGCAGTGAGGATCAGAGGGATAGGAGACAAAAAGTGTACGATAGGTGGTAGGGATGAAGGGGAGAATGTTGAACAAGTGATAGAAGAATGTAGCTGGTAAAATGCAGACAGGTTACCTGGCGTTATCAGATGGCAGGCAGGTTATAATATGCCATAAATCCAATGTCTACATTTAGTCCATGATTTTTTGCATCTGGTAGATTTATGAAGTGAAGTTCATAGGTTTGTAAGTTCCCTCTGAGGATTAGAACTGAGAGATCGGAGAGGGAGTGATTGTCTTGTGAGAAGTGGGCACCCACAGGTAATTGGATATTTTTGTCATTGATAGATTTTCAGTGTGCACTCATTCTGGTGCACAGTTGTTGTTTAGTTTCTCCTACATATTTTCCATCAGGGCATTTAGTGCACTGGATGAGATGCATAACATTTCTGTAACTGAGGTGCAGGTGTAAGATCCAGCAATGGTGATGGGGTGTAGTTATTGTGGGAGTGGTGGAGATGTGTTGGCACATTTTATGTTTCTTATCTCGGCATGGTCTGGATCCATTTGGTGTGCTTTGGGCCATAGGAAGTTTGCTTCTGGTGATAAAGTTAGTGAGGTTCAGTGCTTGTTTAAAGGCTAGGATGGGTGGTTTTGGAAAGATGTCTGTCCTTTTCTACTATAGGTTGCAGTTGTTTGAAGATTTTCTGTATACATTCCAGGGCAAGATGGTATGTCATAACTAATGGTATGTGATTTGTGGGGATTTTCTCTTCGTACTGCAGCAATTCTTCATGTGGTATTCAGGTGACTCTTTCAAAAGTACAATCTAGCTCTCCGGAAGAGTGTCCTTTTTGGATGAAAGACCTTTTGAGATTAGCAAGATGACACTTGCAGATATTCTCCTTAGTGCACATTCTGTGGTGTTGGAGGTCTTGGCTGCATATTACAATGTTCTTGGTCTGTTTAGGGTGATTGCTGGTTTTGTGTAGATAAAGATGTTGGTCTGTGGGTTTCTTGTATATGGTGGTTTGGATTTTACCATTCTGGATACTGATCATAGTGTCTAAAAAGGAAATGTTGGTGCTGGAGTATTCAAGAGATAGTTTGGTGGAGGAGAGATTATAATTGAATATGTGATGGAAATCAATCAGACTGTAGGTTTTTGGTCCAAAATGATGAAGATGTCATCTATATATCTTAGCTATACCATGGGTTTGATGGTGCAATTCTTGAGAATTTTTCTTCTAGGTGGGCCATAAAAAGGTTGGTATATTGTGTCACAATGTTGGTGCCCATAGCTGTGCCCATGGTCTGGAGGAAGTGTTCTTTATTGAAACTGAAGTTGTGTGTGAGGATGAAGTGTATAAGTTCAGTAATATCTTTAGGTCTTTACTTTGACTTGTAATCTTGCTCTTGTAGATAGGTAAAACAGACTTGGATGCCATCTTGGTATGGGATGTTGGTACATAAGCTGGTAACATCCATGATGGCTAGGAGGATATTGCTGGGAAGGTGGTTTATGTTTTTAAGTTTTCATAGAAAGTCTGTTGTGTCTTGGACAAAACTCAGTCTTTGGGTGATAACAGGTTATAGGATAGATTCAATGAAACCTGATATTTCCTCAGTTAGGATTCCATGGTTGGCTACTATAGGTCTGCCTGGATTTCTGTGTTCATGAATTTTAGTTTTGAACTTTCATTTGAACATTTCAAAATATACTTCAACTTTATTTAAAAGTTTAGAAGATGTTAAACTTTGACAATTAAGTCAAATATTTTCCTATGGGTAAAACAGTGTTTCTTTCTTTTGACCTGAAATTAAATTTTGACTTGGTTGAAAGTTTTGGGGGAAAAAGTCTGTTTGGGTTTAACTGAAAAATGAATTGCCATTATCCAAATTATCTGATGCTTACTCAGCTCTAACTACATTTATATTCTATAAGAAACAGTGCTCATTTCCCTACTTATATAGCCAGGAATAGGAAAATAAAATACATGGTGAAAGTTGTTGTAGGTTTAGATGAAGTTTCACATGTAAGGTTTCCATTTTAATTTATTTTATTTTATTTTTAGAAGGAAAGAATCATTAGCTTATTGATATTGGAGATAAGCAGCAGTTTCGTTCCCTTTATAGGCCCCCAGGGACTTCAATCTTTTCTTTCCAAGACAGAAAAGCACAAGAAATTCCAGAAAAATGATATAGCCTTTGGACTTTCTTATCCTGGAGTGGAGCTCACCAAATGAAATGAATAACATAAGAGACAATTACTCCTTTTCCATCTAACTTGTGTGGCATGCTCCATGATTCCACTGCTTGTGTTTATACAAGCTTATCTATATTATAGGAGTGCAATGAATAATTATTCCAGGACTTAGATACAGTGACAGATCTTCTACAAAGGTAACCATCAATTTTGTAACAAAGTAAAGCATGGAGCAAGTCAGCAGCAGAGCACAGAACCAAGGGTTGATCTCCTTACTGTCAATCTAGTATGCTATCCACCTGTCCATGCCTTTCATGACCATATAATTGAATAGACTACAGTGTGTCTGGCTGTCTAATTTCACATGACAGGAGCTATAAAATACCTCCACACTTTCTGGTGACACCAGGATTTTACTCCTAATGTTTTTATGCTTTACTTGGAAACCTAGCACCTTTAGATATCATCCTTTAATTGCACATAAGCAACACTGATTAGTTTCTTGATCACTTAACCCTGTATCATGGTTATGTGCTTAATAATATTAGCTGGCTCATGCACCTTTAAAAATCTAGCTCTATATATCCCTGCAGCTTCAGTTAATGTTAAATTGTTTATCTTCATTTATAAACTTAAGTGTGCGTGAAAGTTATGAAAGTGAATGCTAACAAGTGTTGCCCCTTTGGAAGAAATACATAGGGTTTTCATGGAAGGATTCCTATATCTACTGAGGCTAGATAAAAGTAATAGAAAATAGTTTGAAGGTTTAGATGCATATACTTTGACACTTTGTAAAAAAAAATCCTATAAAGTTCTATAGTGCTTTTCTTTAAAGTCTACAGCTGGTCTCAAATCAATCAGTATACTGAAAAACCACATTAAAACAGCTAAACATTACCAGTCTGCTACTAAACTGGACAGACTGGTAAAATAACTTTCAGCATTTACTAAAGCTGTACATAACTAAGGTTTTAGCTCACAAAGTAACACGTCCTCCAGATGTTATGTGGAAACCACCAAAAAAATCTGACTCACTGCTATGAATTATAAATCATAGCTTAAGTCCTGATGAAAGGAAGCATGGAAGAACCCACACAGTTGTGAGACCATTTACGGTATAAACAACTGTAACATTAATAATTCTGTTCAACTACATCAATTGTATAAAATGCCAGTTTTCTAAGTTACCATCTGTTGCACTTATGTGGCTAGGTACATAAGGTTTAATTATAGACTTAGAAATGCTTTGCTTTTTTAAAACTGTTTTTTTCTTGAAATATCTATGCCTAGATTTAAGATTGCTGGAATAACTTATACTTTTGAAAGGCTGAGCAGAATCTGTGATATGAACTCCTGTTTCACTGCTAATCTTTCTTACTATGAAAAACCTGATTCTCCTGAACCCCAAAATATGGTTTTCTTTGTTGATGCCATATTTTAAAATGGGCATGCCCTAACTAAGAGTGAAAGGGTTTCAAAATTTTTTACAGACTGAATCAAAGATGCAAAGTGGCAGGGGAAGGGAGGTGGGAAAAGGGAGGCAGGGGGTAGAGGAAAGAATAGCATGTGTAATTTATCCCAGACCCCAGCAAGAAATAATAATCATAAATAAAAAGAGGTTGGCTGATGGTGCTTCTCAGTAGTATAGCCAATTTAGACAGAAACTATTTTGACTACATGCAGCTTTGCAAAACTTTTATATTCAAATGCAAGACTGAAAGACACTGTCTAGATTATCTCATATGATCTAGAACCCCATAAAAGAATTGAATGTATAGGTGATCCTTGCTTTTTTTAGAAATGAATGATGATTACCAGTACCCAAGTTGAGCTAAGCAAGCAGATGGCTTACCTCCCCGCCCCCAAGTGTGCATTGACTCAGCAGATCAACTTCCCTTTTCTAGCATGAGCCTTCAATTTAGCTGTTTGCTAAAATCAGTAGCTCTTCCTGTATGGGAAAGAGAAACAGAAAAGAAAATGGCAAAGCTAAAACATTCTGTTATCAGCAGGAGGTCTCAATCTTATTCCTAGGCACTTTAAAAGCACACCTTTGTAAGATGGCCAACCCCTAAAGGCCTTGTTACACAGTAATTTTGGGATGCTCCTGGAGCTCTTAACTCTGGACTGCCTGTACAATAACACCTGAAACTGCTGATTAAACAGCTCAAAGTTACACTGCTCCAGGGCAGGATTATCTCTGGTTCTTGTTACCCAGCATGTTTTACACTAAGTGTAGCTACTCTAGGTAAACATCCCACCTGCCCCACCCCTTTCCTGTTGGCCTGGAATGGGCCTAATGACACCCCCCACAACTCCCCCCCCCAGATCCCTGATCACTGCCCCCCATCACTTATACTGCTGGGGGAGCAGACAGGGAAGGGTTAATTTGCATGCCTGGCTGCCACCACCACTGCTCTCAGCCTGGCTCAGTGAAGAAAAGAGCAGCAGCCCACCAGTGGAAGCAGCGGGGACTGGGTAGGCAGGTTAAGCCTTCCCTGCCTACTCCTTTCCACCCCACCCCTCAAGACAGTGCAGGCAGGGGAGCTCTGAGGGGCAGGGGTGGAGCCTAGAATGGGAGGAGGAGGGACTCGTAGCTTCCAGTCCTCCAGGCCCCTGCTAGCACTAACATGCAACTGCTTCAAGCTCAAGCTAGCACTAACACTGATCAATAGTTGTGCAGCTCACAGTGTAATGTGTAACAAGGCCCTAAATTTAACTTCTGATGTGTTAAGGACCCTGGGCTTTACCTCTGTTATGAGCTCTAACTTTACAAGCATAATTAGTGAAGTGACCACTTCAGTTTCAAGCACTGACACCCCTCTGGGCTGATTCTGCACCTTGTTTGGTTTGCTAATGCTTGATAACACCTTGAGCTTTCCAGAGGCTCTTGTACATTGTGTTCTACTTTCCCATTCCTACCCCTCTTCTCCCTCCAGGCCAGAAGCTAAGTTTTTTACAGGACTCTTCGCAGCAAAGCAAACTGGTCTCAGCTCCAAAGGCCTCTCAGTAATCTGAAGCTGACCTTCCACATAGCGCCTCTGCCTCTTTTCCAGATTCTATCTACAACCCCTTTGTAAGTCCCTTCTATAGCCAACACCATTGCAAAGACATTCAGGAACACCAAAGGAAACCTTGAATGTACCTTCTGTCACATGATCACTTTCAGTCACATGACCTTGAAAGAAACTCCAGGCATTGGTGAAGGCTGAACAAAATACCTATGATCTCTACTGTTTGAAATTCAGGTGTCTATACCGTGTTTCAAGTCTCACATTGGACACCAAGAGTCAGCATCAGTAGTCACTTTACTCTTGACCCTGTTTTATAATCAGTGAAAAACTGTGCATGAACTTAAAATATTCTTATATGTAAATATAACTTAAAATACTAAATTTAAATAAAGGTTCTATTGTGTTACAGATATTTTCTGCCTTTAAAATGGTGAGTTCTGTTATAATCAGTAAAATCTTTTTACCTGTTAGTACTTCATAGGGGTGGATATACTGTAATTTAATAGAATAGTATATATCATTTGGTAATAAATGAAAGACAGATTGGAGATGTTGGGGAATCAATTAACATCATTATTTGGGTTCAGAACATCATGTGCAAAAGAACACACTTGAGTAAGACCAGACAATAAAAATGACACACTATGTACCTATCACTACATTTTATTTATGAAATACACAGAAAGCAGTGCAAAATATATAAAAATAGTAACAATTAATTGTCATATTATAATTTCTGATAACTGTGTGTTGGCTAAACAGTTTAGAACCTGCAGTTTTAATACATAAATGGACATTGGTCATGTAATGCTTTTTATTCTTATGAAGCTACTTAATAGAATTCTTGGTAAGGAATGAACTTTAGGTAGTTCATTGCTTATTACATACCTTAATGAGGCACCAGCCAGATGCATGCATGATAAAATACAAACCTATGCATGGATATAACTATGGATTCAGCACTGATCATAGTTGCGGGACTGCATACTGGAAAATTTGTGTACTGAACTGTACATCTCAAATGCTCCACCTGAAATGTCTGGTATGAGTAAATAGATTTCAAGGTGGAATAATTCTTCGTGTAAACCAAAACCCTGAAGGTGATACATTTGTTAATTTCTGACACACACTGAAGTCCCATCATTACAGGTCATCCTGTAAGCATTTGAAGGTTTGTCAACTGCAGTGTCATCTGGTGAGCTGCAGCACTGCTGGTCTTCACCAGATCAGCCCTTTCATTTGACTGCCAGAAATAAAATGATGTGCTCCATATAAGAGTACTTTGAAGTGAGTATGACCATCATGTGAACCACAATTAAAGAGAGCACTTGTAAAAGCATGTTACGGGATTACAGGAGAATGCTGGAAAACACCCTTGCTCCTTTTTTCATGTCTCCATTTCAAAGAGGTAAAGCCTGCTTTTTTCCCATGGGATAGGACTAATTGAGACCACAGCAAACAGATTGTCACTCATGAGTTGCCAACTCTTGTGCCAAAGATTTTAAAAAGCAGATAAAGGAAAGAGAAAATAAATTGGCCCTTTATCAGCATCTCATTCATCTTTGAGAATTATGAAAGGTTAAAAAACAGTCATTTAAAGGGAAACAATTCTTTTGTTACTAAATACTACAGCTGGATTTACTAAAATTATAGCCAGGACCACTAGAAAATTGCTAGGATGATAAAACTGCATGTATCATAACCACCACTTTTATTCTGCTCTGTGGGTTTACAAATTCGTCTCACTTACTCTCTGATGTTTTTCTTGTCTCAGAAATGCTACATGATTCTCAGTGGTTAAGACAATGGCTGAGTCACTGCTCTGCCACAGCCAACTGTTGCTTTAGAAAGCTTGCTTGCACCACAACACATGAAGATGGATTCGGCAAGCTTTGCTTTCTAGAGAGCTGGCCCATGGAAAAAGACTTGCTATATCAGCAATTTTAAATAATTCAGGGAGCTTTTTAAAAGTTAGGTTCCAGAGGAAGCAAAGCCTATGAGAGTAAAAATATCTAACAAAATAATAACAAAGAAAAAGACCAATTATACTGATTAGATTAATAGAAAATTAGGGATAGAAGCAATCTTTAGCGCATCGTCTAATCCAATGTCCCACTGCAGGCAGGATCATCTTTATCCAAACTGTCCTATCCAATCCATTGTCTAACCTATTAATAAAATTATACAGTCAACCCTAACACAACCATGAAGTCTAACACCCTAAGTTGCCACAGGTGAGGCAGGTGGCCAATGTCCTGTGTTGTAAGCGTTGTTAAAATATGCTTGGAGAGATCCAAAGAAGAGGCAACCCCCCTCAGTGAGAACATCTACATGAAATGCTTTACTGCACCGTAGAACAAATTACTGTGCAGTAAGCATTTGCATCTACACTTGCAGATGCTTACTGCAGAGTAAATTGCTCGACTTGTGAGTAAATTTGCTACCTGTAAAAACAAGTACGTACTTATTGCACTGTAATGCACATATAGACACTGACGTGGTCAGCCTCACCACTAGGGGGCCAGCCTCATCTCAATCCCAGAGCCCTAGAGCTGGGCACTTCTCCAGCCCCAGAGTTGGGGTGACTCTTTTCCTGCTCCAGCCCCTAGGCCTTAAAAGTCTGCAGGCACACTGGAGCCCAGGGCCATGCACAGCCAGCCATGGGCCACTTTGTGTCACCAAACAGGCCCCAGGCCAGCCAAAGCAGCCTTCCAAGGACTCAGTGCTTATCCTTGGCATTGCAGTGCCATGCAGTTGCCAGGCCCATGCAGTCACACTGTGCTGGGTGCTGCGAGTATCTGATAGGCCTGGCAGCACCCTGGGATCCCTGCAGTCAACCTCTGTCCACCGGGTCCTGCTCCAGCTGGCCCCAGGCCAGCCACAGCAGCCTGTCTGGATCCTGGAGCTGGTGCCCAGCACACCCTTGCTGCTCACCAGCCCCATCAGTGAGCATGAGGGTCAACTGGGGCCTCAGCAAGAGGGGCCCTCCACTGTTGTTGCCACCACAGCTGGCACTCCCGGTGCCAGGCATCCTCTGCCTGCTGCACATCCTCCACCCAGGCTCGCAGAAGAGCTCCCTTTGGGACTTGCAGATGTTATGCACCACACAGGCTGTGATGATGACCCAGGGGATGTTGGCCTCAGTGAACTCAAGGTGGAAAGTGAGGTTGTGCCAGCGTCCCTTCAACCAGCCAAAGGCACACTCCACCAGGATGTGGGTCAGGTCCAGGCACAATTTGAAGGCAAGGATCCAGCAGGCTGGTGTAAGGCCACATGAGCCAGGTGAGGAGTGGGTAGATGGCATCCTCTGTGAGGAGGGGCAGGACCACCATCATGCACAGCTGGATGTCTGGTACCCCTGGCACAAAGCAGCCACCCTCCACCAGAGCTGGCAGGGCAGGGTTGTGGGCATGCACAGCCAGTGCTCACATTCATGAAGGCACCATGGTGGTCAATGATGGCCTGGAGCACAATAGAGTGGGAGCTCCACCAGCTGTAGTAGGGCAGCACACACCTTGATGATAGCCTCCCTAGTGTTTACCTTGCCTACGCTGAAGAGGTGGCTAACATAGAAGAAGCTGGCAGGCATGGCCAGCTCCAGCAGGGCAATGGCCAGTCAGGTGTCCATGGGGAGGGCCTCTGCATGGTGGTGTTCTGCCACTCCAAGTGTGGGTGGAACTGCTCCAGGAGGTCCCAGATGAAGGCCTGGGTCATGCATAACAACTCCAGACACAGCTCATCAACCCAAGTGTTCAGGATGGCATGCAGCCATCAATCCTGGCTGACCAATTGGGCCCAGAGGCAGCAGATCTGGATGTCCAGGAGACCATGGGCAGCCTCAGCAGTGGCATCCAGCAGTGTGTCACTGGCATCCCTCCAGGGTCCAGGTGGGAACATGAGGTCTCGGCAGCAGAGGTGTGGTGGCACAGGGCCTGGGATGCTGTAGGGAGCCAGACCAGGGGGCTGCACAGCACAGTGGAGCTGCCAGGGCTGAGAGTGCCCTGGACCAGGCAGCAGTTCCCACAGCAGGCCAGCAGGACAAGTATGGTGGGCAGCAGGAGCCCAGGTCAGCAGACATAGCTGCTGGGCCCAGGTGCTGGAGCAACCATGGCACAGCAGGCAGTGGTTGCAGCAACAGAGCTGCCATATACTGTTACCATGCTCTGTACACAGCTTCAGTGTCCTGTTCTGTTTCGATGCCGTTTTGGTTTGTTTCGACATTTCGCCCATAGACTATAATAATGGGGAATCATGAAAATGCCTATAACTTGATTTCTTGCCTGATTCAGATGAAAGTTTCAGGGATGGTAGCCCCATCTGAGGGCAGGAAGCCTGCCAAGTTTTAAGAAATTTCTGGGAAACTGCACCTCAAACTGTTCAAAGCAAAACTCTTATCACGTGCCGGCTGTGACAGCCTGCTCTCATTCTGTGTGCAGATCTGGGGGCCCGCACCCCCCAGGAGGGCTGCAGGGCTGTGCCAGACTCTTCCCAGGGGGTGCAGGCCCCTGGATCTGCGTGCGGGATGATAGCAGGCTGCTGCTGCAAGCTGGGACTGGCGCTCGCTGCAGCCTACGCCGAGCACCAGGAAGCCTGCTGATATCCCACACACAGATCTGGGGGCCTGTGGCCCCTGGGAGGCTGTGAGCCTGTGCTGGATTCTTCCCAGGGGGTGCAGGCCCCTTGGTCTGCACACGGGATGACAGCATGCTGCCAGCTGGGGCCAGCACCAGCGCTGGGTTCTTCCTGGTACTTGACATGGGCTGTGCCAGTAAGAACCCAGTGCTGGTGCTGGCCCCAGCCAGCAACAGCAGCATGCTGTCATCCCGTGTGCAGATCCAGGGGCCCTCGTTTCATTTTGAAGCTGTTTCAAAGCCTTTTTTTTCATTTTGATTTCATTGTTTTGAGCTTGAAATGCGTTAAAAGAGCTTTGAAATGAAACACCTGGCAAAATTTCACAGAACCCTTCTAGGCAGCAGCGGGTCACAAAGGGCAGGGAGAGCTGTCCTGGCTTGGTGGTATGCTGCCTACCAGCCACACAGAAATCAGGACACACCCTGATCTTCGCTGAGCAGGGAGAGCTGTCCTGGATTCTGGGAGCTGCTTCTAGGCCCCGTGGAGATCAAGACAGGTCCCAGTCTCCACAGGAGTGGGAGATAGCTGCCTGGAAGCCAGGACAGCTCTTCCCCAACCCATGGAGATTGGGACCAGCCCCTGTGCCCCTGCAAGCCCAGGGCTGGCACCCAGGGGAACCTACTGCAGGGGGACAGAGCAGAGCAAGAGCAGCTCTGAACTGAACTGCTCCTGTCAGAAGCAAATTTGCTCCTGATGGGCACATGTTCAGATGTTTGCACATGCATAGTTTAATGCACCTGCTTTTTCTGCACAGAAAATTCAGGCACATTAATTGCACGTGTAGATTCACCTAGTGATACCTGCAAAAATAGAGTGGTATCTAAGGGCCAGAGGACACTGGTACAACATAGAGCACCCTAGGTCGACAGCAACATATCCAGGATCAGAACTGTGCATGAAGTTTTAATGCAGTGCCTGCTCCTGAGGTGTACAAGGACGAACAACTCAGTAGACCTGGTCTAGAATATTGACACAGCTTTTGGAATCTGATATTTCTGCTTGCACAAAACCACCCCTCTAACATTAGACATCTCGAAAGAACATATTGATTAAATGGCGAATGAAAGATACAGGATAAATCATTATAAAGTTAACATCTGTCAACTATTATCAACCATTTACCACAAGTGTCACCCATTCTAAGTACAGGGGAAAACTGTGGTAATGTTAAACACTGCTTTGTTGTTAACCTTGACAAATGCTGACTTTATAACTGGCTGGTATCACATGTGACACCAGCAATTTTAAAAGCACTTTTATGGATATGTTTCTCATGCATCCTATGTGGAATTTACTAATTAAATTTGCAGGCAAAACAGATAAAGGTATACTTACTCTACTAAACCAAACACAGTTGCTGAAATTTCAGTTACCCATATTCCATAACCAAACTTCAAACAGAAAAAAATAATGTATCTAAAGTAGAGATTACCTAGATATTCTAGTTGTTGATTTCTCTCCCTCTGTCTCTTTTCGAGACTAAAAATGCTGATTCCTCAAAACTATTTTTTCTTGCTGAAATGTTCTTATGTTGGTGTTTTCATCAGGAAGGCATCTCAGATCCAGGATGGAATTTCTAGCCCAAACCAGGAAATGATCCACTCCAGATTAACCAATGATCTGGCATGTAAGACCACTTATGATATAATAGGAGATGCGAATTCAAGATCCTGTTGTGCGCAGAAAGAGAACAACCTTGAAACAAGGTTTCCAGAATCCCAGGCAAACAGCCTAACCATTAGGCCACTGGTTATTTTGGAGATAGACTTTGTCTCATTCTCTTTTTTCCAGAAAAATATCAAAGGTCTTTTTCTTTCCATATCAGAAAGAAGAAAAATGTCAAATCTTACGGCTGCCCCTTCTCCCACAGCTCACCCACAACTCGTGCTCGTCTACCCCATGGCTACCCTGTGGTAGCCCATCTCCCCGGCTCTCCATCAGTCCATCTGTCAAATAAAGAAATGTATTGCTCATTAACAACAAAGTAAAAAAATACTATGAAATTTGAATACATTGAAGCAAATTACCAAAGCAAATGCAGAGCCTGGCAAATAATAAAAGAAGGCATTGAAAAATATTGTAAAAATGCTGGAATCAAATTACTCAACCAGTGTTAATAATTGTAATTGCAATGTGCATGACACCACAGTGAAGCAATTTGGACTTTCATTCTACTTTACTACATCCAAGTTTACTGTAAGCAGGATTCTCTGTGTTTGATTTTATCCTTCATTTAGCAGCATGTTTCTTTCGAATAGCTGCAAAATAATTGGAGGGGAAGATGCTTCCACTGTGAGATGTTACCAGTGTTGGCTAACAGTTCTATCCTCATATTACATTTCTGCTATACATTCTCTCCTTCTGTGATTCTCTATTTTAAAATCATTTAAAATTTCCAATCTATAACCATTTTGGGTGCTGAAATGAAACGCATTTGGTATAAAAACATTGTTCTGATTTACATCCCTGTTCTATTTCAATATAGTTTAATAACTTTAGGAAGAAAATGAATCCATACATTTATGTTTATTTCTAAACCTTTTTAAGCACAGAACTTTTTCTGATTGTACACATATTTCAATGCAAGCAGACTGCTTTGGCTTAAACTTGTTGAAATCCTGGCATTTGTTCAATCATGTTGAAAAAAATCCTGGCAAATGTATTTATATTGATTAAGGTCTGCAAAGCAAATGTATTTATTCTGATAGATTCTTGAACAGGGTTATAGCAAAGGAATACAGCACTGATTTTTTTTCTACAGTAAAGCCTGAAAATCCATTAAAGGACACTGAAAGGGCTGTTTTGCAAAGGTGAATGAAGTTTCCACACTTCATTCTTAGGTAGCCAGGATCTCTAACAAAGAGTCGGAACATTTTACTTAATCAGAATGATTCACACCTTGGTTTGAAATTGATTGTTACCTGATTTACCATATATGACCATACGTGACATTTAGCATCTGAAGTCCCCAGTCCTGCTCATGCAAATAATATGATTATACTTTAGCTCCAGCAGTGTATCTGGATTTTACATTAGTGTAGCCTGCATAAGCTTGAATGGGCTTAAATTGGTTGAATAAAAGGACTGCATGTTTATGTCAAATCCAAATCAATCCTTGTTCTTTATAACTGCACCTGAATATAACTGTTCACCAGATAGTAGGACTGGACAACCAAAGTATACCATAGATATCTATGCTCTCTTAAAAATAATTTTAAAGTAGGTTCTTGTTTCTATTTGCAGTTGGAGTCAAGGGAGATAAATGTGGATATTAATAAATTTTAGATTAGGCAGAATAAAAAATTCCCATGCCTTGAAATCAGTGAACAAAAAAAAGAGAGATTTCAGTTGTGGTTAGGGACATTCTTCATTGCAGAAGAATGGGCATAGGGCCATTGTGAATAAAGACTTAAATGAGAGATGAATATGAAGGAGTTGCCAAAGAGGAAAAGATTTGTGCAGAACAGCAGCATAAGTGTGGACTGAACAAAATAAATTCGTCCACAAATATTCAACATTACTCCTACTACTGAGGGGTATAACATAAGCTTTTCCAACTGACCAGCCCTTTAGGAAGATGTATGAGTTGAACAAGAAAATGTGAAGATTTAAGGCATATTATTCTTTAGTAGAACTAGTCAGGAAGTGGAATTTCCAGCCCATGGGAAAGTTGTATCTTCTGGAAAGAAGTGTACTGATAAGTCAATGTTGCAAGATGTCTCATGTAACAAAATTTCCAAAATATAGTGATTCAGAATCTCTGGATAGCTTTGTCATGAATGTCTCAAAATGTTTCATTAAATACATGTTTTGCTATATTAAATTTATGTTATATACCATTTAAGAATTAGAAGTCCAAATATTTTTTCTTCTTTTCAATTCTGCTTTATTCCATCCTTGTTTTAACATTTAATTTTCAATGTTACAAAATGTAAAAGTGCAAACAATACAAAAAGAGCATATCTACACATGCATTTAAGCATGACTAAATGTAATGAGCATTAAGCGAATACACATTAAGCGATTTTTGGCAGGAATCTACATGTGCAGCGACTTGGCATTAAAGTTAGTGCACTTGGCACTGAAATTAGTGTCAAATCCCTGTAGCCCTGCCATGTGCCCCTACTGACTGGGTAGATCCAGCACTAGAGTTAGTGCCAGATCACGTCTACACATGCGTTAATGTATTTACAATGTATTTGCAGGTATCAAATTTAGGTGCAGTTAGCCTAATTATACCATTTTTTAATGCACATTAAGGGCCTGCACGTGTAGACGAATGCCTGTAATGCACCTTGAATTAGGCTAATGCACATTAACATGTCTCATGTAGACGCTCCCAAAGAGAAGATCAGTGTGAAGTTTTTAATGGTGCAGAATTATTCTACTGAAATATTTGTTAAAATTGACGTGTACCCATATTTTTTTTTAAATGTCAATAGAATGTAATATAGAAAGGTACATTTCCTTAAAAATTAACAGTGAAGTAAATGAAAGTTTGGTATGAGTAAAAACCAAGACGTCTAGGATATGGTGTGGCAGAATGCCACCACGCTGTCTCTCTCCAAACTCTGCTATCAAACTTATGACCTAGCTGACAGTTTGGTTACCATGGTCACTGCAGAGGGCAGGCATCCCCATCTGCTTTAGATAACCCTGAGTTGTAACCTGAGCTGGATACATTCCTAAGGGAGGGGGGAACCTACTCCCTTTGCCTACATGACTGGCCCCACATACCTGGGTGGAGGCTTAAACTCCGTATTGCTCTAAGCAATGGCATCATGACTGGGAGGGGGCTAGAGACCCCGCCAGTCTACCTGGCAACCAGTGATGCATTTCAAATTGGTTGGCTGGCAGCCAACAACTGCTGGATTTCACTGAATCAGGTAAATGAGGTCATAAGGTCTATATAAATAAAAGACTGCCCAGGAGGAGGGGTGGCAGCCATGATGCAGACACTGAGAGCAGCTGTACCTCAGCAGCTCTCTATTTCTCTCTCTTTGAAACACATGGACACACTGTGAACTGCCTGCCTCCAGAGGAAAGCCTGATCAGCCTCTGGATGATAAGCTACTTGAAATCTAACTAGATATATAGCCTGCAGTAACTCAGATGCATAATCAAAGTCTACCATGCCACCCTTTGCTCTAAGGTATTTCTCTGATATTTCTCTACCCTGTAGGGAGGGAAGTAGATCCGGCAAACTACAGGCCCATCAGCCTGACCTCTATCCTAGGGAAGGTCTTGGAAAAGATTGTCGAAGAGGCTATCCTTAACAGACTAGGTGATGCAATATCCTGAGGGATAACCAGCATGCGTTTGTTGTGGGTAGGTCTTGCTTGACCAATCTCATTTCCTTTTATGACCAGGTGACCTATCACCTGGACAAAGGGGAAGAGATTGATGTCGTATACCTTGACTTTAAAAAAGCCTTCTATCTGGCATCCCATGATCACCTTTTGGCAAAACTGGCTAACTGCAGCCTTGACCTCACCATGATCCACTGGCTGGGGAACTGGCTCTGCGGTAGGACTCAGAGGATGGTGGTTGATGGAAGCCAAACATCTTGGTGTAGGGTCACCAGTGGGGCCCCTCAAGGCTCTGCCCTAGGGCCTATACTATTTAACATCTTCATCAATGATGTGGACATTGGTGTTAGAAGTGGGCTGGCCAAGTTTGTCAATGACACCAAACTCTGAAGTAAAGCCTCCACGCCTGAGGACAGAAGGGTGATCCAGGTAGATCTTGACAAACTCATGAAATGGGTGGATGAGAACCTGATGGTGTTCAACACCGAAAAATGCAAAGTTCTCCACCTTGGGAGGAAAAACCTGCAGCATGTTTATAGGCTCGGCAGTGCTACTCTGGTTAGCACTACAGATGAAAAGGACTTGGGAGTCATGACTGACCACAAGATACACATAAGCCCTTAATGTGATGTTGCAGCTAGTAAAGCAAGCAAAACACTGGCTTGCATCCATAGATGCTTCTCAAGTAAATCTTGGGACGTCGTTCTCCCATTGTACTCTGCCTTAGTGAGGCCGCAGCTGGAGTACTGTGTCCAGTTTTGGGCTCCACAACTCAAAAAGGATGTGGAGAAGCTTGAGAGAGTGCAGAGGAGAACCACGTGCATGATCAGAGGTCAGAAAAACAGACCTTATGATGAGAGGCTGAGAGCCATAGGACTCTTCAGCCTAGAAAAGCACAGGCTCAGGGGTGATCTGGTGGCCATGTATAAGTTTATCAGGGGTGCTCATCAGGATCTGGGGGAACATCTGTTCACCAGAGTGCCCCAGGGATAACAAGATCAAATGGTCACAAACTCTGCCGTGACCAATTTAGGTTGGACTTAAGGAAGAACTTCTTTACTATCTGAGCCCCCAAGGTTTGGAATAGACTGCCGCTGGAAGTGATTCAAACACCCACTTTGAATGCCTTCAAGACACATGTGGATGCTTATCTTGCTGGGATCCTATGACTTCCTACCCCTGAGGCAGGGGGCTGGACTCGATGATCCTCTGGGGTCCCTTCCAGCCTGATTGTCTATGAAATCTATGTACCCTATTCCAAACATACTCCCTGTAACCAATAAAGTTCTCCTCTGTAGCTAGTGTGGGAGACTTATTGGGAGAAGGTCTAGATTATGCCTTGGGGTCTCCTTGGTGTGGCTGACTAAGGGAGACCACTATTTGCGCTTCAGACTAAGGGAAACACCTGAAGTTCTTGCAGTGGGTCGAGTACCCCCTTCAGGTCTATAAACCCTGTATACCTCATGAGGCATAGAGGCACTAACAGACCTAGACTTGTGAGTGGTGGCAGCGTTACCCCCAGGCTTGCGGGTGTGCTCCAGGAAGGGGGTCGACCAGACATAAGGCACCCCCAGGGAGGCACTCGGAGCTTGGTAGTTGGTTGGGCACAGTGAGGTGGGTGGCTTAGTATAAAAGCACCCCCTAC
The DNA here is from genome assembly GCF_030867095.1 of Alligator mississippiensis. NCBI lineage: Eukaryota > Metazoa > Chordata > Crocodylia > Alligatoridae > Alligator > Alligator mississippiensis. Next base: position 52,620,157 of record NC_081830.1, on the reverse strand, counting down.
TGACCCGCCATATATGGCTCAATAAAAATTTTGCTTGAGTAAAGAATTAACTTGTAATTTAGCATCTTGCTCTTTATTTAATTTTCTATCTTGAAAGGACTTTTTAGGTAATGTATGACAGGAGGGTGTGTTACAATAACGTCATTTTTAATCTTTGGTTTTGAGATGGGCAGGAAATAGTTTTAAAATTGCACGAGAAATCCCTCATTTAGCATTAAGGTAAAATCTAAAATGTTCAAAGTGTTCTACAAATAGGGGACTGGGAACCACCTTAGAGTAGCCAGTAGATTGGTTCCAAAAATGTTTTTATTGAACCAATTCTACTTTGGTCCATGCCCATATACGCAACTTCTAATTGAATTAAAAAGGAAAAGAATATGCAGATCAAGAACAATATGTGATGATAGTTAATATTAATACAACACCTTTCACCCTGATGGGCTCCAAGAGACTTTCCAAATTATGGTCCTCATCCTCCTTAATGAGAAGACCCTTAAGCCCACAAAGGAAGTGAAAGGGCACCAGTATGCAGACAAAGTCATGCCTGAATGGAGCTTTTTGCAGGATATGGACAAGTGTTTTCTTGGTGTGTACCCAGACTAAACTTCCTAGCAAGCTGATGAAACCATGCCAAAGTAATAATGGAGTAAAAACAGGCTTTGTCCCGATCTACATTGTATATTACTTCTGGCATGCAGTCAACATGTAGATAGCAAAATATTAGAACATTACAATCATCACAATGTACCTAAGTCTATCTTCTATTTCTTCCAAAAGAAACATGAAAGTCACATTAAACTTGCATGTGTATTTGACCTATAATCAGGAGTCTTGACTTTTATACTTGAAGTATTTTTGTGTATTCAGTAAAAACACCATGTCAGAATGTTTTTCAGCATGGCTATTAATCTAGTATTTTCAGTGCAGTTAACTTGTTGAACCCTTTCCTGAGTTATTTGATTTTTCTCTGATATTTTTAATGGCAAAAGCAGTATTATCTGAACTTACCAAGCACAGATAATGTTGTTATATGTTATATGTAGTTATCAATCAATATTTAAGGAAAAAGCTACTTACTCGAAAATTGAGCCTGAAAATGTGGGGTTTAATTATATATGGGGTCCACCTATAATTAAAACAATGCACAGTAATAAGTATCGTAGACTCATTATCAGTAATGTGTGAAGAAAAGCCATATTATTGCTCAAAGGAGGATAATTTCTCATTGTATATAAAGTTCAGCAGGGTCTTTAATCTTCATTCAGAGAGAACACAACCTTTGGATATAGAAATACAACATGTTTCTATGGATCAAATTGACTTTACTCGCCATGTCTACATGAAGACTATCTCCTATGCTGCTTGGTGGCAGTAATAGTAGCTGCTGAAAGGTAGATCAGGAAATGGCTTTTGTAAGTATAGCAGTGTGGCAGGATATGCCTTACAGCTGCCCTGGCACCCCCTTGATGGCCACCTTAGTCCTGATCAGCCTTTGCTTGTGCCTCTCAGGGTCTTCCCCTGAGATCTTGCCTGCCATGCTTTGATTTTGCTAATGAAGAGGGGAGGCTTCCCTTAGAAGCTGGCCAGCTCTTGGTGCTCTCTGTAGTCCCCTTTTTCTACTCTGTGGGCTTACCCTGACCCACTTGGCTTGCAGTTCAGACCTCAACCCCCAAAGTCTCTCTTATTGGGTACATCTCCATATGAAATTAATGCAAAACAATAACCTCTGGAGCAGTCTGAGCCAGAGTAAACTTCCCCCTCGCATAGTGTCTACATGTGTACCTGGGACAGCAGAAATTTGAGCTGGAGTAGAGTAGGCCCAGGCTGGCTGGGAATATAGTGGGTCAGCCCTGGGCTCCAGGTTGTGGCACTAGGCAGCAGAGGAGCTGGCTAGGGCATGAGATTGATGAAAGTATGGACCAGGTGACTAGGCAGCAGCCAGGAGTCTAGCTTCTGGCTGGCGGAGCAGACTGGGCACAATTTACACCTGCAGTCAACATCTAAAGAGTGCATTTAATTACCCTGGCATAAGATAATACTGTCCCCAACAGTATTATTTTATGCCAGCATAAATTAGTTTACTGTGGTCTAATACCGTTGCACATGCAGGTGGTCACACCTTACTCTGCAGCTAATTAGTCTACTCTGCAGCAAAACGCATGCATAGATGTGGTCCCTCTCTCTCTGCCTAAACTAAAGCTGGGCCCCTTGACCCCAACCTTTTTCAGCCTGTTCAGTTTCAGCCGCTTTTTCCTGTAGCTGAGGCTCATCAGCCCAGGTCCACTGACTTGGGCCCTGGCTCTTTGGGCCTCAGCCTCACGGGTAAGGGTGCCTACCAGGTACCCCACTCGTGGCTTCCTCTGCCCCCACAACCACTTCCAGTTCTCCCGTTATTCAACAGAAATAAACAAACATATACCACCACAACTGAAATATAATCAAGTTGCTTCTACAAAGCTAGCCCCACTGTCTGTCAATATCCTATCACAAATTATAATTCCTAGGGCTAGGCCTCCTCTCACCCTTGTGACATCAAGTATTGAGTTTGATTTCAAATTATTTTGGATAACCCCACAGAGACCTGAAAACAATAAAACATAGGCACATCCACTGTTACCTACTTACTCCATCAATATGAAGATGACAGAGAAATGGTGCAACACTTTCTCATCCCAGAGATACTACTTTTAAGAGGCAGATTGAATTCAAGGAGAAGCTTTTCAATTTCATAAAGAAAACCTGGAAATCTGTCCCAGTAAACATAACAACCATTTGTGTAAATTCTTCTCTACACAGAATTTACTGTCTTCATTGTGAAAATTGTTCTCAATAGCAAAACCAACAAAAATACTGCTTTGCTTCATAATGCTAAGAATTTACAAAATTATAAGAAGCTAGTCCTTATTTACATTAATCAATGAATAATTCCTTACTCCAATTGTCTTCAATGAAACTTCTCATGTGAGCAGGGGCTATGAGAGTAAGGGCTCTATTTTTGGTTGATGACATAAGGATACATGAGACAAAAGAATAAGTGATCTGGTTATATTCTGGACTCTATACTGTCAAAAGAAGAAGAAAGAGGCCTGTATAAATTCTGTGAAAAGATGCATGAACATGCACACGCACGCACACACACGCGCATGCACACACACGCATGCACGCATGCGTGCACACACACACACACACACGCACACGCACACACACCCCTCTTAAGTATTTTGCTATTTCACAGAAATATAGCTAGAAAACATTTTTGGGTATCCAAAAAAGCTTGCCCAATATCACTCATTATATAACTTGAATAACCATAATCAAAACTCAGATCCGTGGCTTTCACTGTCTGGCTCCTTATAAAAAATTTTCAGAAAGGGTAAAATTTTAGTTTTCAGAAAAGTTAAAAAAAGCCTGAATGAAAAATGTAGTGTCATCTTGTCTTATCTTTTTCACTAATGGAATAGAACTATATGTACTTCTAAATATTATATTATGTGGGCACATCTACATGAGATGCTATATAGCCATAGTGATGAGTGAGCTATGGCGATGTAGTATCAGTGGGCATGAACCGTGACTCTGAGGCTACTGCTCAATAGCTTGTTGCCACAGTAACAGCTGTTACTGTGCAGTAATTTAATACTTGCTAAAGTGGGCACAAACCACACTAAATACTAAAGCAAGTACTAAATGACCGTGCAATTACACCTGTGCAGTCAGGGGCATGTGTAGACACGTCCTGTTTTGATAGCCAGTATGAAGAAAGCAGCAGAGTTCCAGTTTTTATACAAAAAGAGATCACTTAAGGGAACCCAGACATAAAATGTTGTATGGATAACTGTTAGATTGATTCAAAACACAAATGTAGAAAATAGCCTCTTTTAGACAAATGAACTAAAACCAAAACAGTTCTGCATTTAAATGCTCCAACTCTGAATCAAATTCTGTAGCTAATTTTCAAATCAAACTACTTGGAAAATTAGGCCTCGGCCCTGCAAAATCTTTAAGAATGTGAGTAACTCCACCAATGGGACTAGGATTTGAGTGTGTTTAGAGATCAGTAAAGAGATGAGGTGTCAGATTTTCCAAAAGACATGTCTTTGATATCCTGAGCTCTTGAATATCTGGCCACTTAGTATGATGTTCTTATTAACAGAACTCTTTTGATGATCTAGCCCAAGGATTTATTAGAATAATTACCACTTACAGTTGGTTATTTGTCTTCACTCTTGAAACCAGTACAATCACATTTAACCTAGAAGAAACTGGTGTTTTGGTATTCCCATAATACCAAAAATTAGTACTAGATTCTTGAGTATTTGATTTGTATATGGGCAGAGTGCCTGGATAATAGTAGTACTGCTATCACATTTGTAAGTACCTCTTCATATGAGTTTTCCATCACTACTGCATTGCTGCTTTGCATAGCATAAATACAGCTTGAATTATAACTTTTTGGGGGAGCAGAAATGTTTGGCAAGATGAAGTAGTCTTTTATTTCCTTAGAAAAAGTTTAAAATGAGCACAGGACTTTTGTAGACTTGTTCTAGTTAGAAGAGATAATCATCAAATAGTTTCCATTGAATTCCGCCCAGTAGCTGCAAGTGTCAAATAGAATAAATGAGAAGATGGGATGCAAAAGCTATTTCAGAAATGTGTTCTGAGTGTCTCTTAGATACAAGAGTTGAAATGGGTTTTAATATTTGTTTATTTTTTATTTATTTTCAGCATATCATGGGCTGGGAAAACAGGAAATAAATCACTTGAGGTAACTAAAATTAGAAAGAGCATTATTTGTCAACAACATAAACAGAAATTCACCATACTGCTGGGAAAATAAATGTGTTATAAGCAAAATGATTAGAAGGAGAGCTGGGCAAACATGTTCAAGTGAGACAGTCTTCGTTTGGAAAATGCTTAATTGATGTATTCCATGGGACATTAGTATTATTCAGTGGAAAATTATGAAGTTCTAAGGTTGACCCTTCTGTTCAATACCATTTCATCTCTCATAACACTGACTTTTGTATTATATTTGAAGGTAAGATAAAACAAAACATTTCAATGGTATCAAAGTTTAGCCTTAGTCAACTGTCAGATTCCAAAATGTTGATATCTCAGAATTTCCCTTTGGCTAGGGACAGACATTACACATAAACCTATTTAAGTGATCAGAAACTGGTTTAAACCTGTAACAGAACAGATGTACAGTACACAATCAGGAAACCCCACCTTCCTCTCATCTTCCCCCCCCACCTCCCATCTCCCACAGCAGGGACCCCAGCCCCATGGAACCTAGGTATATGGTATACTAGCTAATGCAGAAGTGTGTGTCTTCAATTTCATTGGGACAGGCAGACAAAACAGTGACTGCTTAGGGCTGTTTGGAGCTAATCAACAGGTCAGCTGGTAAGCTGTTTAAAAAGAGTTTGAAATAATGGAGAATGGCTATTGTTTTGCTGATTGGGTGATAAACACTGTTATCCTCCCCCTGCTGGCTTGCTTGCCTGTCAGTTTGCTGCACACAGTACAAATAATCAGGGAGGGAGATTGAAAAGCTCCGTATCATGAATAAATTCATGCACTGCACCCCCCCACCCTTGCCAGCTTCTAGCCTGAACCACTGCAAGCTTATGCCTGAATTTCTTCAGTCCAGAGAGAATGTCTGTCTGGTTAGAAATCGATTCAACCTAGCTAGGTTAGACTAACATGCAAAGATTGAATCAATTCAGGCTCAGGCTTTTTGAATGTCTGTCCCTAGCCTATTCGGCTTAAACCTGCTCTTATTGAAAGCTCATTATTGAAAACATCTCATAGGAAAAATCTTTGAGCAAGCCAAGGCCCAGTTGTTGGTTCAGCAGGTAAAATGGGATATAGCAATTTCCAAAGCTGTAGTTTCAAGCTTTGTGAAGAATCAGGCAAAAATCTTCTTGGTTCACAATTTGAAGATGGTTTTTTCAATTACCAGGGGCTAGAAACCTAGGCAGACCCTCAGATGAAGTCCCTGAAAATAGATCATCTGGTGAAACAGGTCTCGGGTTTTGGATTCCAGGCTTTAACAATGAGACACCTACTTACTCAACCATAATCCTTTCTGGGACATAAAGTGGTTCAGAACTCCTAATGTGTAATAAAGTCTTGCTCACCTTCCAAGAACTAGACTCATTCACAAGGGAACAGTGTATAATATTGGTGGCATTCAGTGGTCAATGCCACTACTTTGCAGAATAGCAGCTATTCAACATAAAGAAATGAGATGAGACCCTAAGCATGATTGCTGAAGATAAAGCTGAAAAATAAATACTTTCATAGCAAGCTGGCTATATGAATCCTTTTCAAACAGGGAAAGAAGAATATGATCTGTAATATTAAGACAGTGCACACTGTTATTCTAATCATCTTTGATGTTAGCTTTAGAGCCGGTGGCAATTTCATTTTGTTTTATATTTCTATTATGCCAGGGGGACTGTTGGCATCATTATCTGCTCTTTTCTTGTGGTATATCCTGAAAATCATCTTTGGATATAAAGGAGGTTAAAATGAATGTTAAAGACAGGAGATAAGATTAAAAGTTATTTTTATCTTTTCTTTGGTCCCCTAAAAAAACCCATTTATTTGGAAAGAAACACGTGCATGGGGACAGGGGGAGATTTGGACACTGAGTGAGATAGATAATAGAGATGGGGAAAAGGTAATGTGGAGGAAGCAATGTCTATAGAATTTAATCTGTATAGCACTAGGCAGTACAGAGGAGGTTGAAATAGCTGAAACTGGCTAAAATGTAGGGAGTCTCTATGAAACCCTAAAAAATTTAGCAGACGATGGTATATTTCATAATTTGCCATGACATTGCTTACCACAGGCAGACCTCTGCAACTCTTACTCATCCGGAAGCATCTGTACTCCTACAACTTGTCCCCGTGGAGGCAAATGGAACAGTATCCACAGCTGTGAAAAATCCATTTATCTATTTCATTGATGATGTTTATATTCTGCTGGAATTGCTTGGGTGTCTAATGATTACATCTAATAAAGCAAGCTAAAAAAAATAATGTATTTTCTCAACACCCCCCCCCCCCAATTTTTGGATTTTTTTGTGTTCCTGAATCAGGACAAAAAGTCAGAAAACATGACTTTTTTCATGGAAGAGATTTCTAGGGAGGAAAAGAGATCTGAGACCTGGAATTTTGTCTTGCTCGTTGCTCATTTGAAGTCCTCTTGTCAATTTCTGCTCCTGTGAAAATGAAAAGATCTTTTCTGACTGGCCACTGGAACTGAGCACACCCTTATTGCAGTCCATTGCAAGTGTGGCAACAGTGATACAGACCAGGGCAGGAGACAGTGCTTTTATCTGTCACTCAGCCTACCTCATCCTGAGCCTAGCTGTGACTCCTCGTTTGGAAAGCACTTATCAATTAAGTTCTTTCTTCTTTGCATCTTCTAGCAGTATGGCTATCCTGTTCAGGTTTTGTAATGAGAAACATCAGAATTTTCAGAAAAATCAACATTTTTCCTGTATAAATATTTTGATTTTGCATTTCCAATAGGAAAACTGTTCAGTCAAGAGTTTCTGAGTAGCTGTAATATCAAGTATAGCTTGAGTCACAATACCATTTCCCATTGACTACAAATGGAAGAATATCAACTCTTCCTCCCATTAAAAGGTTTTCATAATATTAATGTTTCCAATTTTTTCTACTATACCTGATAGGATCTAACCTTAATTTGAAAGGAAGAAGTTTAATACCCTGCAAAGGCTTTACCAAATAAAAAATTAATTCCCGTGGGTCTGCTGTTACGTTATTATACATCTCTATGCAGGATTCCTTATATGCCTTATATGTATACCAGACATTTCTATCTCAGGCAGTGAAATGTTTTGAATGTCCTACAAAATCTTGTGCTGAATTAAGTTACCACTGTAATTCTAAAGAAAAGTTTGATTTATCAACTGGACAATTATAGCTGTCAAGCACTCTGGGTGTATCTACACAGCATGCTTTATTGTGCAGTAGACTAATCTACTGCACAGTAAAGCATCAGTGGACATGTTTACACATTCATTAATGCATCATAAGTATGGTACCTGTAATAAACGGTAATAACTTAATGTGCTGTAATTGGCACTACAGGGCATTAGTGAGTGTAGATGAATGGGTTTTTTGTGTGATGCTTAATGCACATTGGACTAAAGGTACTGCACATTAGCACAGTGTTTTCCAGCTGTGCTAATGCTCAGTAGAATTAATCCAATACACATTAAGTGTCTCATGTAGATGTGCCCAGTGTCTAAATGTGTGCTCCATTTACATCACAGTAAATTAGTCTACCGCACAGTTAGCTGCTACCTGTAAATACAGGTAGCAGCATAGGCACACCTATACGAGATGCTGACTGCACAGCAGTTGAATAATACTGTGCATTAGTGTGTAACAGCACTAACAGTGCTAATATTCTACTGCGCAGTGTTATTAGGCTACTGCACAGTAGTGTCACTTAAAAGATGTTCACCAGCACTTTAACACAGTAACTCTGGTTAGTGTGCATTTATTATTTAGTACTTGTATAAGCACTTGTATAATCAAGTACTAAATAAATGCTCAGTAACCACCACACAGTAGTGTCTCATGTAGATGTGCCCTATGTGTAGATGGTGACTGAGAGCAGACTTTTAATGTGCAGTAAACCTTTATAGCAGTAATAGCATATGTATATATGCCCTCTGAGTTTTAAAAACCTCCAAGAATTGAGAAGGGTGAAATATCTAAATTTCCACATGAGTTATTCATATGGTTCACATATTAGAACCACATTGCTTCCACATGCTTCTTCCACAGGAACTACAGAATTAAGTTCAAGATCCTTTTAATGTTAAAATTTTTACTATTCTTACTCCATATTACCAGGTTGATCCTTTAATCTTCATATGCCAAACCAAATTCTTTGTTCTCAAACAGCATGTCTCTTCTTAAAGCCCATATGGAATCCCAGGGGCCTCTTGCTTTCTTTGTTGACTCCTATGGTGCTTCTTGTAACGATTTACCCTGTACATTCACACATGATAATCTTAGCTAGTTTCAATTTGTTTGTGAAACAATTTTTGTATTAGTATTGCTTTGTACTGTTGTTTTTCTTTTGTTCTCTTTTATATAAATCAGAACTGTAATTTTTGGACCAAAATATGTTTTTAGAACCATATTTAAGATGTTACATAAAATACATAATACACGATACAATCATATATTGTCTAGCTCTTTAGGCTAATTTGCTTTCTGAGATATTCTTAGAAAAGTGGCCATTTATTGTCAGGTGGTACCACACTTGTTACACATCTCTTCTTTAACTGTCTGCATGTAAATAAAAAAACTGGAAAAGCAAAATGACTCTATGCTTCTATAACCCACACCTTTCCAGTACACCACATGTGGGCTGTCTTCCTACTCGGCTCCAAAACAGTGATTATATCCTGTACAGCTCCAAAACTCACCTCCACCTAGAAGCCACACTTTATTTATTTAAATTTGTTAATATCAATTCCAAGCTAAGTCCTTTCACTATGACAGCAACACAGCTTGATCTGTCTTAGCAACTGAATCCTCCAAGCAGATACCCCTGCCACATCTCTTATCTCTAGGAAGGGTTAACAAATTCAACTTGCTCCAGTTAGTCAGTAGGTTTCAGCTGCTCTCTCTCTTTGCAAGGCTCTACTCTCTGCAATCAGGGGCCATGTCTCCATGAGCAGGAACGTGTGGTTTGCGGTACCTCAAAGACACGTGGTACATGTGAATTGGTTCCCCATGCTGCATATTTGCAGTGTGGTGGCAAAATTAGTTACTGGGAACTCCTGGTACCTAAAAAAAATGGGGCAAATAAAAGCAGTGTTGTGCATGTGGCTGTACTATGTACTGCCCAAAATTGGAGCCTGTCTAGCCAGAGCCATGATCTAGATGCCAGCCAGGCTCCACTCACCCAGATCACTGCCACTGCAGCCCCAGGAGGCCCCCAGGACCCCAAGTAAGGCTACTGGGGCCCGCTTAGGTGCTGGCCCCAGCTTCCCCTACCCCACCTCATACCTGTGTGTAGAGTGATGAGACTTTATCTATATGACACACACTTTAGGAGATAATTTAGCAATAGGAGACAAATGCCTAAAAGCCTTTGTGAAACTGTCCCTGAATTCCCTCTGATTATTCATAAAATAAGTATACGGGTGGACAATGGTAGCTTAAGATTTTCAGAAGAGCTACATCACATCTTTACCTTGACCAGGAAGCATCTCCATTTAGAGACAGCACTATCTAAATGGTCTGATGTACATGGGATTGCTCAAAATGTGTTCCTATATTGGTATAAGGGAAAGCAACAGGATGAACAAATCATCCTAGGTAGACTATTCAACATTCATCAGAAATTGCCTATAGCTGAAGCAGGTTCAAACTAATTTTTATACAGGCGCTGTTCTAGCAGAATTCTTCAAGAACCATCCACTCTAACCAAAAACCTGTCTTAAAGGCAGGTTTAATCATACAGGTTTACTTACCTTTACAATGGCCATACAGTTTGTTCTCCCACAAGTAAGTGCATTCTGTTTCCACGACAGTGGGTTTTTGTTTTTCATTTACCTTCCTCCCTCTGCTTGCCAGTTCCTCCTATGCTCTTTCATGTGACATTAAATGTGTTCTCAAAAATTCATTGGGAAAACAATTCCTTTCAGTTGATTAAATTTAACCTTGTGTTGTTTATTTACAAAGTTTTGAATATTTAAATCTAGGGTCCCCTCCCGCAGTGGATTTTCTTTACTGGACCTCATGAGCTGTTACAATTGTGTCGATATAGAAAATTATTTCAGTATTTTTGAATGTGAGTGTTGCAGCTCAGATCTGTGAGAACTGTTCAAGCTGTGGCAGGCGGCATACCTCTTCCAGGCAGTTGCACTTTTCAAGACCTTGCAAGCTCGATTATTATTGGTGGAAGAATCAGTAATTCAGTCTGGGCATATTTTTGTGCAACTTACTTATTCTACTTTCTACATAATATCATTTTAATAAAGGTAACATACAATATACAGACATTACTGTCCTTAGTTACAGAGGCCATATGTTCATTCCGGTGAATGTATGGCCTCTCCTAAGACAAGTGGAACCGTGCAGCAGAATTAGGGCCAAGTGAATAACTAAAATTTTTTTTTTGAGTGGGAGAGGGTAGTTTGGGGGGGGGGGGGGAGCAGGAGTTGAGCAGCTGAAACAAGAAAATAATTAAAAGATTCCGATTGGATTGACCAAAGTGTGTGTGTGCGTGTGTGTGTGTGTGCGTGCGTGCATGGGGGTGAGTGGGTGTCTGTGTCTATGTGTGGTTTTTTGCCAAAGGAAAAAAATGGATTGAAATGCTTCTCTTAACACAAAACATCTACATGCATGCATAAGGAAAGCAAAGCAACAGAAATGGATAAATTCATAAAACTGCAGCAGGTACAGAAGGGGTTACTTTTTGATTCAGTGGTATAGCTATTAGGCTGGGCATCTGGAAGAGGGGAGGTGGTCAGTTCATATGCCCTTAAGCATGGGAGAGAATTGAACTGAGAGCTTCCACATCCTGAATGAATGAGAAACCACAAGGTGATTGGGTTAAAGGCAAACAATCACCAGTCTGTCCTCTTTTGTGAAGGTAGCCCTGACTTTTTTTTTCCCCAGCTGAAACCATTTAGCAATTTTGGCCCAAATTTGTTTGAGGACAACTGAGAGTTGGGGATGTGGAGGATTTGTTTTGTTACTTATTTATTTATTGCAAATAACCTATTTAAGGGGAAAACATCTCATTTCTAAATAATACCTCCTGAGAACTATGAATGCTATCAACAAGAGGAACCTATCTCAGAGACACTTTCAGACAGTTAAGAACTGAACCAGAGGAATGAGGAACTGGCAGCCTTTTCTTGAGCTCACTGTGAGATTATGAGGCTTTATAACAGAATACATACTTGTCACGTTGCTGAAGTTCTTTCCTAGGCACATTCACCCATGACAGTCATATCTGAGCGCCTGCCAGTACAAAAAGTGACTAACATCAGAACATGAAGTTCTTTCCATCTTTTTCTCTTCTCCTCAGTGGGAATATTGAATGCAGATTTTTTTAATTTAGATTTTGCAAGAAATGTATTTGTGTAAGATGTTCTGTGCATTTGCATTAAACAAAGCTTGGAAAAAGAGAAGTGAACCTTGCACTTGGAAAAGAAGTTCATGAGATCTGTGACTATTACAGCCCTTGTGGGAATTCATTACAGTTTTCCTTACACTAACAATTTAGTGACTATGATTCTGAGTCCCTTAATTTTTTAGTGTTCTACAGTGTCTCAAGTTGGCCACTTCTATTGCTTCTTTTAGATTTATTAGTTGGCTTTGATATAATAAAGTACATGCCAGAGCTAACACAGGGATATATAGAGCTGTATTATTCAAGAGGGGGGGGGGGGGGCTGAGGGGAGGAGAGATATGGGTGATTTACTCATCTTCCATGGGGGGGTCTCAAATGTCAAGCTCTTCTATTTTAAACTCTTCTGTTTAGTATGTATGTATAGCTGCTGGATCAGCTACAGTGACAGCCTTTATGTTCACATAAAACTGAATGAACACAAAGCTGCAAATTTGATTTAGATTATTTTAGACTAGACAACTACAAGGTGAGTGATGCACTAGAGTGGCTAACATTGATAGCTACGCCATCTGAAGGGAAGCTTTCTTTCAAATACTGTAGTAAATGATGTACGAAAATGGTATATAGGCTAGCTCCAATAACGGACTTCGGAGATTAAAAGTTAGGTGCTGCAGCCTAAATTAATAAGTGTCTAGCCTTCCCAACCCAGAGTTAGGATTGAAGTTTCCCTAACTAGGAAAGCAGGAGAGAGATCTCCCTGCATTTTCTCCTTCTGCTTGCGGATCTTCACAAACAGACAGATCCTGGACCTTAGAATATTAAAGCTTGAGCTCTTTTAACTAGTTGGAAAAGTACCTTGCATCATATTCACATCTGCTTTTCACTGCTCTGCTAGCAGGTTCTGGCCATCCCTTTGTTATATCTAGCTCCAGGAGGACTACTCTACCCTGGACATCTTTGCAAAATGTGGACATACATCTCCAAAATGCTCCTTTCTACTGTGCAAGCAGAAGCAAGGAGCATGGCTTGCATATGTATTCACTGCACATCTACTCAGCTGTAGTTTCAACCTGGATCTATTGATAGCCACTAGGCATATCTACACAAGCGCTTTAATGCGCATTGGTCTATTTTAATGCATATTAAAGCGTCACTAAAAATGTAGGGTGCCTATACATGAGCGCAGAGCCTGCACCAATATGCTGCAATTCCAGCATGTTGGAGCAAACTCAACTGAGTCTCCTGGAGCTGCTCTAATTAAAGTGCCCATAGCATCAAATGTATTCAATGTCCCACATTTCAAAATGGCAGCGGGCCCAGTTGTGAGTTATAGTCACCTTTCAGGCTCCATTGAGACAGTCCTTGCCTGTAATCCACTTTCCAGTGAATACAAGGGTGTGTTTGTGGCTCCTGGACTGAGATGCACACTCCTCAAAAGTTACGTCTCCTTTTATTTCTGTACTCAGTTATGCAGAAGAACAGCCATTTGGGTTCCTACTGGTTTATCCTCATCTTTTAAGCATTTATATGCATTTCCCATTCTCCACTCTTTTTCATTCTGAGGTATTTGAAAGTCAAGTGCCCATATCGTTTCAGCAGGTGGAGGGATAATGCACTTTCCTAAGCTGTTTGCATTTCTTTTATTTATTTACATTAAATTGGACAAAATTTAAATTGGACTGTGTACCTGAACCCAATTTGAACCCCAGTTTAAATGTGAATACACCCCAGCTCTGTCATCATTAGTACATCAAGCTCAGATTGCATGCCTCTGGTTCACTACAACTGTGGAATTCATTCAGAAAGACAGTATAGCTCAAGACTGTTTTGAATATCACATTCATTTTTCCTTCAAAGAGATTTTTGGAATTCCCTTCAAAAGCTTTTTGGAATTAATTAGATACCTTTATGAGAGGGTGATAGAAGAAGAACAGAGCTGAATGAGAACCAAGTCTCATAGGATGAAATAATGGCCTAGTTTTTTCAGTGATATCAATTCGTATTACATGGACTTTTAAATTCCTCTTTTGTCCCTTCTAATGTAGGTGCAATAGGAATATTCTCTCTAGTGAATCAGCATGGGTTTTCATTTTGAAGGACATCTACTTTGTGTGTACATATCTGTTGGCTAGGAGCAAGTGAGACAGACAGTACTGCCTGTTTAGGAAGGTATTGAGTAGATTTCTAATATTCTGTCGATATCAGTTCTTGTTTAAAACCTCACCAGATAGCGTAAGAATGGATCAGAACAACTAGAATTAAGCATTAAAAAAATTAAGAACACAAAGGAAGTACAGCCCTTTCTTGTCAAAAACAGGCTGAGAGGAAGATATTGAGGTATGGTTCTGAGGAACTATTGACTTGGAAACTGCAAGGTCTGTAAATCAGTCTCAGGATATTTAATATGCTTTTACTAATATGCCTTTAACTATCAGGCTCCTGCGAACCATTAGCTGAGTTATAGATCTTGCAATAAATTAGCACCTAGGAATTTTGAACACATTTTGCATGACACATTTCTTGAAGGCTTTTGCATGTTTTATAGGTGAAGTTTTATTCTAACATATATGGTATGATCTTGCTGACAGTATCATTTTAATATTTTAGTATGCAAAAGAAA